>NC_137456.1:198475543-199075543 GCF_964235325.1 Thermobia domestica | reverse complement strand
TTTAGATTCAGAACTTAAAATTTCCTATAGTTTATTCTGAGCGTTTTTAAATGCTTCCGTATGAAAGACAGAAGGCAAAATGTCTAGCGAAACCTTGAACATTATTTCGCTGCTGCATCTATTTAAAGGAGCAGTTCGACTTAGAAATGCATTTTTTACAAATTATTTCCGTTTGTAGAGTTGAAATTTCTGAAAGGAATAGTGTTTGTTTGATCGCGATATGTTCAGTCGTTAACGAGTAACAGAGGAAAAAGATTTTGTGATGACGTCATACGTGGTCAAGCAACGAGATCAGGCTAACGATAAACTAACGATGTGAGATGGAAAGTTATGATAAATCTTTATGAGCGAGATAACCTTACATTTGTCGGGAAACATTATTTCTCGAATAAAATCGTCATTTTTGCAAAACAAACGTTAATTTCAGCAAAACTAACGGAAACTAACGATAAACTAACAATATGAGTTGGAATTTCATCAGAATTCAATATGGGCGAGCTAATTCACAGTTGGCGGGAAACTTTATTTCTAGAATAAAATTATTATTTTTGTGAAACTGACGATAGTTTTAGTTTGATTTTTGAGTTTAACCCAGTGGCGAGGCTTGAGGGCAGACAGGGTAGACAGCGTCTAACCTTTAGAATTTTATATGTATTAAGCCATTAAGCCTAAATTACTAACTTAAAATTTTGCAATTTAGATTCAGAACTTAAAATTTCCTATAGTTTATTCTGAGCGTTTTTAAATGCTTCCGTATGAAAGACAGAAGGCAAAATGTCTAGCGAAACCTTGAATATTATTCCGCTGCTTCATCTATTTGAAGGAGCAGTTCGACTTAGAAATGCATTTTTTACAAATTATTTGCATTTGTAGAGTTGAAATTTCTGAAAGGAATGGTGTTTGTTTGATCGCGATATGTTCAGTCGCTAACGAGTAACAGAGGAAAAAGATTTTGTGATGACGTCATACGTGGTCAAGCAACGAGATCAGGCTAACGATAAACTAACGATGTGAGATGGAACGTTATGATAAATCTTTATGGGCGAGATAACCTTACATTTGTCGGGAAACATTATTTCTCGAATAAAATCGTCATTTTTGCAAAACAAACGTTAATTTCAGTAAAACTAACGTAAACTAACGATAAACTAACAATATGAGTTGGAATTTCATCAGAATTCAATATGGGCGGGCCAATTCACAGTTGGCGGGAAACTTTATTTCGAGATTAAAATTATTATTTTTGCGAAACTAACGATAGTTTTAGTTTGATTTTTGAGTTTAACCCAGTGGCGAGGCTTGAGGGCAGACAGGGTAGACAGCGTCGAACCTTTAGAATTTTATATGTATTAAGCCATTAAGCCTAAATTACTAGCTTAAAATTTTGCAATTTAGATTCAGAACTTAAAATTTCCTATAGTTTATTCTGAGCGTTTTTAAGTGCTTCCGTATGAAAGACAGAAGGCAAAATGTCTAGCGAAACCTTGAACATTATTCCGCTGCTGCATGTATTTAAAGGAGCAGTTCGACTTAGAAATGCATTTTTTACAAATTATTTGCATTTGTAGAGTTGAAATTTCTGAAAGGAATAGTGTTTGTTTGATCGCGATATGTTCAGTCGTTAACGAGTAACAGAGGAAAAAGATTTTGTGATGACGTCATACGTGGTCAAGCAACGAGATCAGGCTAACGATAAACTAACTATGTGAGATGGAAAGATATGATAAATCTTTATGGGCGAGATAACCTTACATTTGTCGGGAAACCTTATTTCTCGAATAAAATCGTCATTTTTGCAAAACAAACGTTAATTTCAGCAAAACTAACGCAAACTAACGATAAACTAACAATATGAGTTGGAATTTCATCAGAATTCAATATGGGCGAGCAAATTCACAGTTGGCGGGAAACTATTTCTAGAATAAAATTATTATTTTTGCGAAACTAACGATAGTTTTAGTTTGATTTTTGAGTTTAACCCAGTGGCGAGTCTTGAGGGCAGACAGGGTAGACAGCGTCTAACCTTTAGAATTTTATATGTATTTAGCCACTAAGCCTAAATTACTAAATTAAAATTTTGCAATTTAGATTCAGAGCTTCAAATTTTCTACAGTTTATTCTGAACGTTTTTAAATGCTTCCGTATGAAAGACAGAAGGCAAAATGTCTAGCGAAACCTTGAACATTATTTCGCTGCTGCATCTATTTAAAGGAGCAGTTCGACTTAGAAATGCATTTTTTACAAATTATTTCCATTTGTAGAGTTGAAATTTCTGACAGGAATAGTGTTTGTTTGATCGCGATATTTTCAGTCGTTAACGAGTAACAGAGGAAAAAGATTTTGTGATGACGTCATACGTGGTCAAGCAACGGGATCAGGCTAACGATAAACTAACGATGTGAGATGGAAAGTTATGATAAATCTTTATGAGCGGGATAACCTTACATTTGTCGGGAAACCTTGTTTCTCGAATAAAATCGTCATTTTTGCAAAACAAACGTTAATTTCAGCAAAACTAACGTAAACTAACGATAAACTAACAATATGAGTTGGAATTTCATCAGAATTCAATATGGGCGGGCCAATTCACAGTTGGCGGGAAACTTTATTTCTAGATTAAAATTATTATTTTTGCGAAACTAACGATAGTTTTAGTTTGATTTTTGAGTTTAACCCAGTGGCGAGGCTTGAGGGCAGACAGGGTAGACAGCGTCTAACCTTTAGAATTTTATATGTATTAAGCCATTAAGCCTAAATTACTAGCTTAAAATTTTGCAATTTAGATTCAGAACTTAAAATTTCCTATAGTTTATTCTGAGCGTTTTTAAATGCTTCCGTATGAAAGACAGAAGGCAAAATGTCTAGCGAAACCTTGAACATTATTCCGCTGCTGCATGTATTTAAAGGAGCAGTTCGACTTAGAAATGCATTTTTTACAAATTATTTGCATTTGTAGAGTTGAAATTTCTGAAAGGAATAGTGTTTGTTTGATCGCGATATGTTCAGTCGTTAACGAGTAACAGAGGAAAAAGATTTTGTGATGACGTCATACGTGGTCAAGCAACGAGATCAGGCTAACGATAAACTAACTATGTGAGATGGAAAGTTATGATAAATCTTTATGGGCGAGATAACCTTACATTTGTCGGGAAACATTATTTCTCGAATAAAATCGTCATTTTTGAAAAACAAACGTTAATTTCAGCAAAACTAACGTAAACTAACGATAAACTAACAATATGAGTTGGAATTTCATCAGAATTCAATATGGGCGGGCTAATTCACAGTTGGCGGGAAAATTTATTTTTAGAATAAAATTATTATTTTTGCGAAACTAACGATAGTTTTAGCAAAACTAACGTAAACTAACGATGTGATGTGAAAAACTTTTGAAATTCGTTTGTAGGTGGGGAACCGTGAAGTTGGCCTGCCCATTCAAGTGCCAAGCATTTCGTTTGGGAAAGGTGCGGTTTCCTTTCCCAGAACTGATTACAATGACTTAAATGTCATCTGCATGTAGAAAATGATAATACGTGATGGTGGGCTGCACAAAAGTTTTATAATATTATAAAAGGTAGTTTATCCTACAAAGCATAAATTCAGCGTTTCACAAAAGGAACTAAAATTTCGAAACCCACACCCTGTAAATAGATGGCGGACGAGATTGCTACTACACCTACAGTAAGTAATTTTTATGAAAAAAATTACTTCTCCCGATACCCAAAATAACTATGTTCACTTGCACGTTTTGTTGCAATTTTTAACGCTGACCCTATAATTTTGTACTTCAAGGTATGTACAGGAGCGCGACATATCAGGCAAAAATGAAATAACATCTGTAAAGTTTGCCAGAATGCGAGAAACACCTTACCGATTAAATTTCTTTTATTTTTATCGCTCTCCGAGGGCAACTCTCATCACCCGTTTCATCATTATTGTAGCTTGATACAGAAAAATTAAACGATGGATCAACGTTCTGAGAAACGCTGTCATCGTCACTGATTCCTTCTACAAGCCGGTATATTTCACTCCCTAATTCCCATTGTATAGCTTATTTCTATAGCAGTATCTTCATAATATGAATGACACCATCAGTATTACCCTCTAATGCCTCGTCTTGACTACAACCGTCAATTGCGTTTTGTACGAAATTTTTATGTTGGTAACTGGACATAGATCGGTGCTTGGTCAATGGCTCGGATTCTAAACCTATACTTGGAACAGCATTCTTTCTCAATTTGCGTGTAAATAATGAAGAAAACAGAGCCTGCTCCTCAAAAGCTGAATCAACAACGAAGTCTACGTCTCGATATCTGATATTGTTTTGGCTGTGATGACAGACGACAAATTCGTTCTGTAAGACTTCCGACACTTACGCATAGCACAGTTTGCCAATCTTAAAAATCAGGCTCCTGGCATTAGCCAGAGGCTGATCTAGACAGTAAAAACAGGGGAGGGTTCAGTCAGAACCCAGACTATGATAGGTATATCATGTTTACTAAAAAATTTAAAAAATATCTAAAAATAGCTTAAATTACTTGTCTCTCAAAAAACTAGGAGTGCCTAGGGCCCCCGGCCTCAGCCTAGATCCGCCACTGGCATTAGCTTTTCTATCAGTAAACCTGACTACTCGAAGTAGGACTCCTCAAGATGTTTGGAACACGAGTGTTTTTATTTGGTACAAGTTTTTCCTATTGACTTTTTTGAGCCATAATTTTTTATCGATCTGATGATTTTTCACGTCTTGGAAACGTAAAAGAAAAAGGATACTTTATGTCCTCAGCTTTAATAGCACGAGAATTACAACCGAAAACACAGCAAGTGTTAGGCATATCTGCTTCACTTCGCAGACACAGCACGCGCAGTATTAACACGTGTTTTCTACTGCACACCGTTGTTTCTTTAAGAAAAAAATGTTCCGGTTGGGACACACTTGTATTCGGAGCGGCACATTACTTTCACACAGTACTATTATATTTATTATATTATAGACGTATTATTTTGGTCTCCGAGGAGCACTCTCAGAGCTCCGGGAGACAATGCTACCCTAAAAACATGTCTAGAAGAAAAACTGCTTCTCACAACACCACGTAATTATAGCTCTCTATTCTTTTTTATACTAATGCTGTAGGAAAAACAACTTACAAAAACGTCCCTCAAGAATTCAACACAATTCAAGACTGCTAACAAACCCAAAACACAACCTATTAAATCCACTGCACATTTAAAGGTTTATCAGATGCGTACAAGAGAGTGGTTGGTGACTCACATGAAGTTCCTCGCGTAGCCCACGCGTCACGTCAGCATTTACGATTCATCAAAAAACAAATGCCTATAGAAGCTGAACGAGACGACCTATGAAGATATGAAAAATACGGGTCTCTTATTTCTTGTTACTCTTTGTATTGCAACAAACTTGTTTTTAACTCGAACTGCTCCTTTAACTTGCATCATGCTATAGAAGATAGGATAAACAGCCACGTAAGAAGTCCAAAGACTCGCGCTGTGTAGTAGTACCTGCGAAGAGACGTTTACTGTTCTGTCTACGTTTACAGGGTTGCGTATCTTAATTTTAAGCTGGATTTGTAAGTGACAGAAACAGAACGCTATTTCTTCTTATTTGTTTTATTTTAAACCATCTTTCGAGCTCCCTCTATAAAATGTTAAATTGTTATAACGTACCCTTGAAGAACATTAGTGTATATATATATATATATATATATATATATATATATATATATATATATATATATATATATATATATATATAGTCCCTATGTGTCTCCAACATCACAATAATAAAAAAAAGAAGATTCCTAACAAAAAGTTTAGATGTATTGGCAATTCTATCACTCTTATGTTTATCGCGAGAGTGACATTTATTTTTACATGTACCGGTAAACGCCTCCCCCTGGTTCGAATTCTGAAAAAGAGAAACGTTTCGTCTTGGTCTGGGGCATGGATGAAAGTACCCGTGACCAAATTTTGGTAACTCGGTCCACTAGTCTGGTCCCCTTCCGCACGCAGACACAAAGATAGATAGATTGACACACAAACAAACTCTACTGCATTTATATTAGATTCTTCGCTCAATAATTGTGCAGATGAAAGATTTAAAAAATACAAAAATCTGGTCATTGTAGAACTAATAAATTATAGAATATTTAGTATGCATCAACAAATTATTCCATACAGTAAACTGACTGACTTGATATCCATCTTTCCTAATACCTTTTGCTCAGATTAGCTTAAGAAGAACTTACCAACACATGTTCTGAGAGTAACAAACACATTTCTCTTCCCGAATACTTTAAATATATTTTCAGTAATGAACGTCAACGCATATATCAGAAAACAACAAAGCTGCTAAATATGGTATTGAGCATTCCATCAACTCCATTTTTTGTAAACATTCAATGAATGCCCTGAAGAGAGTGTAACTTACTTAAAGAACAACATGACAAACTTTCTGAATTACGGACACTTACAATAAAGAACTTGATGTGGAAGCTTTGTAGGATACCCGAAATCAAAGAAAGAGCTATTAATATTTTCGCTGAAATGAAGAACAGGGTATGGAGCTCATTTACAAGACTGTAACGTATTAATTAGGTAGGGTTTTTGGTACTAGGTGTTATAAGGTGTGTGATTTTTTAAGTCCATCGTTTTTGTTTGTTTTTTTTTTTGTTTACTTTACAGCTCATTTCTAAGATATTTAGAAATGACTATCCCTAAGGAGGGTATGGGAAAGTAATGCCCCCATTTCTTGCAAATGAGGTACCATTCAGAAATATCTGCTTCGGAAAATAATACTATACACCAAATTTCACTAATTATAAAATTTTATACTTAAAGGAAGAGAGTAAACGTAAGCCTTACAAATACTATCTATATTGTATTTTAAGAATAGGATTTCTAGTATTACTTGCTTGTTAATAAGCAATGGCACAACAGCTACTTTAAAGTAATGTATATAGATTAATCATTTAACTACTTCTACCTAATGACTACATGTGTTTTCCTGCGAGCAAAAGATGTTTTGAGAAATTTTAAAAGAATTCATATTTCAAAACCTCCGCTACCTTTTGATAAGAAGTCAGATGCCAATAATTGACAACTGAGATTGAGCTTTAACCTTGAGAATTTTCCGGAATTACTGACTTCCCACTGATGAAAGGAGCTCATAGGCTACAGCTAATGATTTTACCAAAACAGATAGCGTAGACAAATATGTGCAATCATTTCCGGAATTCCTCTACATGCTTTTTCTTATTCATGTCTTCCTTCATCAACCCTTTATCAGGATAGTGTTTTGGCCTTTGACCTCCAAGAACAAATCGTGAGAATTTATGCTTATATATTTCCAGTTACAAATACAGAACATCTGTCTCGCATATGGGAATACGAAAAAGAGTTAAGAAAAACAACAAAATGGTACTTTGTATGGCCAAGATATGCAGGTAAGTTTATCATTATCACCATAGGGTAAATAATGTTTCAATGTGGCCAGCTTCCAATGTGGCCAATTTAGAAAGCTGGCCAAGTTGACAGGTTTTACTATTTATATATATAAACATACAAGGTGGCCCATTTTAATCTTTCAACGGAAATATCTCAAGAACGGTTGAACATAAATGAACTGAACAAAAACTCAAATATGAAATACCATGGAGCAAATCAATGGTGATGTCGAAGTGCCCCCAGGGACGCTCTTCAAGAGGCCCGGTGCCAACTTTAAAATTTTAAATGGAAACATTGGGAGAGTGACACTTCGTTCGATAGATCTCTAAAAACTAAAAAGCGATGTGGCAAAAGGTTTTTCATATCGGTGACCGTATTCAAAATGACCGCCAAAATATGTTACCTGTATCAGATAAACGTCTAGTAGCACTAATATGAAAACGGTTGAACATGAATGAACCAAACCAAAACTCAAATATGAAACCCATGGGGCACATCGAATAATGTCCCGGTGCCCTCAAGTCCGCCTTTCATGGCAGTCCAGGCCCAACTTAAATTTTTTAAACAAAAATATGGGTCACGTGATAGCTCGCTCGATAGATCTTATACACCAAACAGCGTTGTGGCAAAAGATTGTTCATATGGATCACCGTTTTCAAAGTGGCAGCCAAGAAATCTTGCCTGTATCAGATAAAACATCCAGTAGCACTAATATGAAAACGGTAGAAAATAATAGCGGATGAGCAGAATAATACTCCTCTAGGAAATCACAGAGGGTATTTATCATTCCAGGCCTCGAGAACAATCCAATAGAGAAAATGATAATTAAAGTATAAGTAAGAATGCTAGAAAGGAAATCTAATTGTTAGAAAATTATCTTTCCGATCTCCTTCCGTAAGTGTGTGAAGCGGGAATGAATTCTAAAATTTCAAATGAGAACCCCCATATTTACTTGCAATAGGTATAGTTTGTCTGAATAGGTATAGTAGAAATAGTGCGTGTATTGTGAGTTGGCCGACTTCCTTTCTTAGTGTTTTTAAAGCGTTATTATTACTAATTATCAGCAGTGACGGTTTTGCGAAGGTTAGGGGGGCAGTCTTTCGGACTGAAGTCTGTTCCCCAAAATTACGAAATGTCTAAAACACACTAAATATCTATTAGTTATGCCTTTACTCATAAACTTTAAGCTTCCGTCAAATAAAAATTACGAATGTTTAGAAAAACTAAACATTAGTAAAAAAAAACTCCTCCCAATATACTTTTCTAAATCCGCCACTGATTATCAGTATAAAATGATCTTCAAGTCGTATCCGGAAGATTATCGCTAAATATATAAACGAAACGAAATATTAGTTATGCCTGTATTATAAACTTCAAGCTCCTCCCAAAATAAATTAGGATATTTTAGAAAACGAAACAATCAGAGAAACCCCTCCCAAATTACTTTTCAAATCCGCTACTGATTATTTGTATAGATTAGTATTCAAGGTTGTATCTGGAAAATTATTACTAAATCGTTGCACAGCTATAGTATAACAGAAATGTGGAAGTACGGTTTGACGGATATATTGAAAAACGTACGCTTTGACGGAAATATAGAAAAACATGTTTAACTTCTGCGCTAGAAGCTAGAGTACCGATACTAACAAGTAAGGGACCATATGGTTGTCGCGGAAATCAGATGCAGACATACGCCATCTGATTGAGCATGAAAAGATATGGAGAACACAGAAATTTAAGGTGCTAAGGGCCATAGGGAGCGGAGCGAGGAAAGAGGAAACATTGAATGTCGGCAAAATTGAAGAAAGTCAGGAATGACGGGAAAAGTTAATTTCTTGCAAACAGGGAAAGAAAGTCAACCAAAAGAAAGAAACTAAACATAACAAGGGTATCAAGGACGAAGAAAGATCATAATCAGGGTTGCCATCCGGACCGCAGTGTTGCCAGCTCTGCATAACATTGATATGGAAGATATAGCACAGTATAGCAATTCATGCACAAGGAAAAATATTAGTAACACAAAAGACAATTGAAAATACTCTGTACACGTGCTTAAAAAGGTTTAACGATAGTTGTTAGTGAATAATGTACATGAGGGAAGACAAATATAGACATGAAAGAAAAGGGGGTACACATGATAACACAGAAAAGAAAGTGTTTGGGAGCATCGTTCCATGATGATGATGATGATGATGATGATCGTTCATCACAGATACGTTAGTGTTCTCCAGTATTAATGTGTGGCAACGTGAGAACTTTCTCTGCCTTCAGTCATTTGTTCATTACCAGTTTTCCTCTAGGCGATTCCAAAAGATGATACGCTTTGCGTTTTTCAAATGTGGCTCCTCCAATTAACATCCTGACAGTTTGAAACACCTTCCGCATATTGCTTTGAAAAAGGACTCACAGAGGAATGCTGCAGAGACGCGTGTGACCAGCTTGCTTTTATCTGCTGTGCTCACTGCGAGAAATGTTTGTGTGTTGACCACGCATTCATTCGTGATCTTCACGTCAACTGAAATTAAACTACAAATGGTACGTACTGTTCTCTATTTTCCTACATTTGTATTCACACGGGTGTAATATTCACTCACGACTACGTTAAATCTTTTTACGCACGTGTACAGAGTATTTTCAATTTTCTTTTGTGTTACTAATATTTTTCCTTGTGCATGAATTGCTATACTGTGCTATATCTTCCATATCAATGTTATGCAGAGCTGGCAACACTGCGGTCTGGATGGCAACCCTGATTATGATCTCCCTTCGTCCTTGATGCCCTTGTTATGTTTAGTATCTTTCTTTTGGTTGACTTTCTTTCCCTTGGTTTGCACGAAATTAACTTTTCCCGTCATTCCTGACTTTCTTCAATTTTGCCGACATTCAATGTTTCCTCTTTTCTCGCTCCGCTCCCTATGGTCCTTAGCACCTTAAATTTCTGTGTTCTCCATATCTTTTCATGCTCAATCAGATGGCGTATGTCTGCATCTGATTTGCGCGACAACCATATGGTCCCTTACTTGTAAGCTCTTAGAAATGAAACACGGATGACAAACTAAAATGATCTAGAGAAGAAAAAAATGTCGATACTTGTTAATTCATTAACAAGAAGTTAAAATAAAGTTAAATAGCCTCTAAAATTGCCCTCAAATACTACGTTCTTCATGTTAGTTTCAATTCGTAAAACATGTGCTTCATCCATCTTGATGGTGAATTTCAGAGCGAAATATGGCTTTTAGGTCATGGAATTCTTATCTAACTATATAATATACTATAAGAAAGCTATTTAGATAGAAAAATCATGAAAATGAGAAAAGCAAAAATTTCCAAAATTCTCGTTTTTTTTTCAAAAAATCCGGCTTTTTATGTGAAAAAACCATCGATTCAAAAAATTCGGCTTTTTTGCATCTCTACTTTTAAACGAAAATGATTTCTGAAAGTATTGATGATAATTTTTTAATTACATTAGTTTCAAACGCTAGTACAAATGTATATCCTACAACACATTTTATTAATAAATTAAAATATATATGCGATTATCAGATACCATTGTTACGTAGGGTTAAGTGAAGCACATATTTCATTAACATGTTATAGTGTTACCGAAGGTGAAAATGTCATCTGGTACAAATTTAAAAATGCAGAACCTATGAAAAGTAAAGTTGTTGTTGGATATTATTCATCCATTCATCATTAATAGATTAATTAAACGCCGTATCAAGATTTATAACATTTAGTTTTTCAGATATTGTGCATGTTGATTGTGATGAACGTGTAGAATCTGTTACATTGTCATCAACATTAGCTTTACAATGAGGATTTTCTGCAAAATCGGATGTTGTAAAAGAACGTCGCGTATTCAAACAACCATTCGTAGTTATAGGATATCCACATCAAATTTTTATTTACACTGATGTTATACAATATCAATTTTTAGGTGATACAAAAGCACCATTTTTACGTATAGCAAAAATCTCCAATAAATATGGAAAAGTTCAAACAATTACCTTTGAAGATATTCATTATATGCCACTTGCAAAATTTTGTTTTAACACAATCGAAATACTATTAATAGATCAAGCAGGGCCAAATTTGCCATTTCAATTTGAGACACTGACCGTGACGCTGCATTTTAAACGCTCTCCTGCATCTATTAAATAATAATAATAAAAAAGATGAGATCAAGACCTGTTTCTTATCACCATGGCCGTGGAATACCATATTTTTCAGGACCTTTATATCAAAGGGGACATGGTATATGAAGTTTCTTTAAAGGGTTACTTCGTTTTGCTTTACCATTTCTTAAACAAGGTACAAAAACTGTAGGGCGTCAAGCATTACAAACAGGTATACAAGTATTGGAAAATTGTCCATTTAAAGAATCTGTTCGTCCACGTGTAAAAGAAGCTGGTGATAGTTTAAAGACAAAAGCCATAAATAAATTTGGACAGTTGCTAACTGGTAGCAGTAAGAAACGGTCATGCAAAAGGAAGGCTCCTGCAATTGTAAAGTCTGGACCACGAACAAAACCTAAACATATAAACGATATCTTTTCATAATGTTGCTCCTAAATTCAGATAGTTCTGAATGTTGTACCAATGAATTTGATTTCTTTTATATACCTATGATACAAATAGCTATTGAAGCAACTACAAATACGGAATATCATCCACTCTCTACATTAACCTCGGAAGGACCTATTGAATTTGTTATTCCTGGAGAAACAGGGGAATTTATTCCTCCTGCATATCTATATCTTTATGTACGTTCTAAAATTACAAAGACTGATGGTACAAATTTAATGATATTGTTGCATCACTAAAAAATTTCCTACATTCATTATTTAGTCAAATTGATATATCGTTAAATGATAAATTAATTAGTTCTTCATCACTATCTTATCGTTATCGTGCATACATTGAAACATTATTAAATTATTCTTATGCTTCTCAACCACATTAGCATGTGCCATGTGGCATAAAGATACAGCAAAACATTTTAATAAATTAGATAATACAAATGCTGGTTTTCAAAAACTGATAATAAAGTGAAAAATAGTAAATCTTTTGAAATGTACGGACGTCTTCATACTGATATTGTAAGTTTAGATCGTATGCTTCCCAATAAAGTAAGTTTACGGGTAAAATTACACCGCAGTAAAGATAACTTTTGCTTAATGTCTCCTGAAAATACAAGTTATAAAATTGCACTTAAGGAAGTTATTCTTCATGTACGACGTATTGATGTAGCTGCAGATTTAGCTATGCAATTAAATACGCAAATGGTTTCAGAAACGGCCAAGTTACCTCTCGCAAGAGTAGAAACAAGATCTCATACTATTCCTGCACAAGTCAAGTCTTACAATCTTGATAATCTCTTCTTGTGTAATGTTCATAAAGACCTGGTTATTGGTTTTATCTCCAACACAGCTTTCAATGGGAAATCACATCTTAATCCCTATGAGTTTCGAAACTTTAACGTTAACAAACTGCAATTACACGTCGGCTCAAAATCATTTCATCCCAACCCCTCACCCCTGATTTTAATAATGATTTATACCTTCAAAGTTGCTATACTCTGATATCAGGTACTGGTATATATTATCAAAATTATTCACATATTGTTACTCTTGAATGGAATGAATGAATATCCTAATGGATATGCTGTGTATGCTTTTATTCTGTCTCCAACAGGAATTTTAGATGACAATACATGGGATGTAGTTCGTGATTCCCCTGTAAATTTGAAAGTATCATTTTCAGAAACTTTAACTGAGCCTGTTACATGCATTGTGTATGCACAATTTGATTCCTTAGCACAAGTAGACAAAGATGGAAATATTTATACTGATAACACCTTTTAATTTATTCAGTTGAATATAATGAGGGTTGTGCACTTTTCTGCTTTCCACGATAATGATAATGAATTTATTGTAAAGAAGCTAGGAATTGTAAATCCTGACGTTCCCTTCTTTCAAACTTGGATATTTAAACCACCATACTCATTAAATAAGTTATCTGAGCTAATCATAAATACAAACAACTATATAAGTGAGCATGTGTATGGCATTACCTGGCACGAATGTGATGTACAGTATTCACATCTTAAGGAGATACTTCAATCATATTGTTCAAATACTACAAGTATTTACACATATGGAATAACTAGAAAGTGTTGTCTTCAAGAAATTCTTCAAAGAAGTGTTGCAAATTTAGAAGAAATAGACTGTCCAAAGTATACTGTATTAAGTTTTTACGTTCACGAATGTGCGCATAATGAACATTGTTTTGGATAATATAGACGTAGTGTTCATGAAGCATTACTGTATAGTGAATATGTAAAAGTGTATGATTATGTTTTACACGTGAATAAGTGATAATTACATACCTTCTACAATTAAGAAAAATAATAATCGTCATCATGTATAGTGACGAATTCTTAAAAGTGTTAATAGTTGATAAAGTGACTGGTGCAAGTGTTACTGGAATTTACCCCATTGACAAACTTCCTGTAATGGTAGAACGGCCTGCTGCACTTGTGATTAATCTTGATACATCTCATTCAAATGGTTCGCACTGGGTTGCAGTGTACATCAATGAAAAAAAGCTATTACTTTGATAGTCTTGATATGGACATTCCCAAGGAAATAAAACACATTTTATCGAAAAATCCTAAAATATATTTTACGAATAGGTAACAATATCAAGACCATGATTCTGTTTTGTACGGGTATTTTGTTTTTATTGTTTTTGCATCATATTATTCGCACTCAATCATTTCAAAAGTGCTTTAAAATGTTTAACAAGAAAAATTTGAAAAAGAATGATAATATTGTTTATAAACATGTAACCAAATTTTAAAAATAAAACAAATATTTTTTATTTTTATTATATATACAATCTTTTAATTAAATTTTATAATTTTTACATTTTTTCAATAATGTTTTTTAAAAAAATATGTTGCTACATTTTATTTCCGATTCCTCATTACAATCTTGATAATGCATTAGTTAATGCTGTTGATCTTTCATATTTCCATCAATATATCAACTTTTGTGCATTACGATATGCACATCCTGATTTCTTTACAATGTTTGTGTGAAAAGAACAATATTCATTAAATGTGTTTCCACACAATTCATTTAATGAAGGACAATGTCTAAATCCATTACAGCATCTAATTCAAATATTCTCTTATCCAAAGAGATTTCTCTAAACCTTTACAATAAATGTTGAATTCTTTGCACATAATTGATATACAAGTTTTCGTATGAATGATACAGTATATCCAGTTTTGCTATCCCACTTCAAACCGTGTAAATTTAATGTTAACCAATCAATTTTGTTTTTGGCAACCTGATAAAAATAAATCATTTTCCATTGGAGATTTTACGAAGCAATGGAAATTTACTGTATTATCACATGCGGTTAGATAAAACTCACGAATAATAAATTCGTTATCAGACATTTTAAAAGCTTGAATATTAATAATATACTGATTTACGCATGGTGAAATTTCATTTGTGCGCAGAATGAATAATGGTATAATTTGTCCAACAAATTATGTATTTTTTAAAAGATTACAAGTTTTACGCATAAAACATATAAATAATATTTCACTATGTTCTTTTCCAAACACTTCAAAAAGTTGCTAAGAGTTTTATCAAGAGATAAGTACTTCGCTGCAAATGTTCCAATATTATGAAGATGCGTACAATCATGAAGAATATTCAATTTGCATTCCACGCATTCAATTCGATTATTATTTCGTAAGAATTCTTTTTATTGTTTTTAATACACGATTCACAATAATATTTTCGGAAGTACATGACACATGAAACACTACCACTGTTCGAATACATTTTGCACTCTGAAATGTCCGATTTCCGTCTGTCTTTTCGTAATAAAACGTCCAGTAATTCTGGGTGATAGCTTGTATCACTAATAATTCCAGATATGATTCATAAAATTTTTATCTTGTTAATATTATAATAATGTGTGTATTTGCATGCAAGTAAAACACATCTTCTTCAACACTAGGGCTTGCTATAATACTTTAATCACGGGTTTCCAATGATTTTGGGGTACAGTCTGTCAGGAAAGAAATTGTACACCTGTGTTTTGAGTCTGGCATTCTTGCACTCCATCCATGGAGATAAAGAGAATTAAATCAATTAAATGTTTACTGAGGGGCAAGAAGAAAAGTCTAATCTGAATAAGACATTGCAGGGGGGTACAAACTGTGAATAAGAAGGTAATAGTTTACAACGGGTCCTCATCATCTTCTGTGCGCGTGGATACTTACTACTGTTGCACTATGTATAAAAATGATTTTATTACATTTACAAGTGGTAATAGAACACGCAAGAAACCCAGATCATGTTGTATTCACACTCCAACATAAAGTATGAATACACCGTGATCTGCGTTTCTTATGTGTTCCATTACCACTTCTACATAAAATAAAATCATTTTTATACGTAGTGCAACAATAAGAAGCATCCACGTGCACGTGACATGCGATATGTGTTTCAAATGCCCCACATATACTCATACAAAGCGTACAAGGGCACATTATTATTCTTCGTATACCATATAAAAAAACAAATTCCTAGAAAAATATATTTTAAACACAAGGGCACATTTCAAGAATGCAATAAAAATAAGGGAGGGAGTACGAAGCGAAAACGCGCGCATATAGCCCGAAGTACAAGGGTTATATTATTGTTAATCAAGAAATATGAAGCTCTGTAAAAGTTGATCCCTACAATGACATACTGAGCAACATAGAAGTGCTTACCGCCCATGAAGTTTTAATAGGATATTAAACTATCAATCAACACAAAAAATCACTCATTAACTAGAATACAAGATTTTAAACCACCAATATAAAAAAAGATAAAATCGTAAACCTGGTTGACGATCCACGCACTTTACTTACTTACACGTGCAAGAAATGCCACCATTTTCTTCTTCTTCCTAGCGTGCTGCCACCTGCAGAACACAAAGCACAAGCGACGTCAATGTACGCAGAACCAAAAAAATATCATCTCCACGTAGGCGGAACCTCTGGCTAGAACTGCAGGACGTTATACGGCCCACAAGAAAATTCCCGAAAATGCAAATTACCAGTAAGTGAAAGTAAACAACAAAAAAACAAACTTCGCGTTGCGTTCAGCTCACAATAACCTCTACGGAGTAACCCCTCAAACCCGTTTTCTTCACAAAAACTGGTAAGCAATCACGCTAGACCTGCAACTACTGCATACAACTCTCAAACAGTTGAAGAGTGTTCGCCGTCGAACAAAACAAATAAGGAGTATGATCAGAAAGGTGAAATACGTATCTTGTTATTTATATTCGTATCACTAGGAAAGGGAACGACACTCGCTTCGTTACCCCATTTTTAAGTTCCTAGATGTTCAATGAATAATCTGTAAAAGACTGCACTTCGTGCGTCCTCGGGAAGTGACGAGTACGTCACGGATACTATTAGCAATAAGAATACTGCATAGTGTAAATAAAGGACGACACCGAAAGAGAAAGCCAGAAACAGCTGCTAAACGGAGAAAAAGGAGTAAAAATTGTCGAAATGGGAACATAAAATAAATATACCAGCAAATACCTTGACAACTAAACCAAGCAATGATCTTGGTGTAGCAGTTAAGGTGCTGGCTTACAAATGCAAAGGACGTCGGTTCGAATTCCCTGCAAGAAGATTTTTAAAAACTTTTGTTAATAATGCATACAGCTCATGAAAGATGGTAAAAGAAGTCGTATTTAGTATTTCGTAGCAATTATTTTTGGTAATGTTTAGCACTGATAATACCTTTTGTCTTTGCGTATTGTTTTTATTCTTGTCTTCATTTCGAAAGAGAATAATATCCGAACAAATGGTGCCAAAATTCCTCTTATTTTGAATGTAAACACTATTTGTAATTAGTACAGAATAAAAATTGAACGTTCCGATGTAGCAGCAAAAAGTAAAACAAAAAAATGGAAGTGAAGGGGTTCGATCCCATACTTATGGTCAGTAAAAATACAATCACTACATGCCTTGAACCTCTCGACCACGATTTCTACGTTGAGTAATGCGAGCCTCGTGTTTAGATTAGGCTGGTCAATACGTTTTGCAAAGAAGGCCGGTTTAACTCTGACACAGCAAAGGATCGAAAAGGGAGAAGGGTGTGAGACACTTTTTTCTCTCTTTCTCTCTGTGTCAATCTATCTATCTGTATATATATAATGCTTTTTGTGAATGCCATACCCACCGTAATTTTCAGCGGATTGAGACCAAACTTTGCACAAACAATAATTGTTGAAATATCTTCAATGAGTTCGTTAGCCAGAATAATCAGATGAAAATATTCAAAATGACGTCGCTTGAAATTCTTATAAAGTTCCAAGGGAACCAAATTTCGCCCATAAACGGGTATTCACAATGTCTGAGTGACTTTTCCTCTTTTACTGAAATATTTGTGTGCACGGACTTATCCTCTTTTATTGAAATATTGGACCCGATTAATCACCTGAAGAAAGTTTACCCCCTTTCGCTACGGTCAGGCTTTTTTTTTTTTTTTTTTGCAGGGGGAGATACTTTCCTATTGGAACAAGACGATTGTTAGTGATGATAAAGTTACACATTAAAAGTGAAGTAACTCGTGAAACCTGTTATTTGAAAGAATAATATAATAAATGTGTTTTCCCCTAACACAGAGAACTCTAAATCATGTATTTCGAGTTCGGAAGCGTGAATCTCGAGGCGTGTTATTTGATTTGCTTTTTAGTAACACATTGCATTACAAATGGTGCTGGCACGATTAGTGGTAAGTAAAATAATAATTATATATATATATATATATATATATATATATATATATATATATATATCCCTTACAAACAAAATATTAGCAATTTATATCGAGAGAACGGGAAATAGTAGAGTGATGGGAGCAACGTTGGACAGTATGCACTCATAGTACTCAGAAAAATAAGCGATTTCAATGCAAAAAGAACGAAAAGGCATTGTCATGGGGAGTCATGAGGCCACGGCAGAGCCCTCTTTAGGTAAAATGTCGATAACTTACAGGAGGTGATAGTGGGACGGGACCAACGTTGGACACCGTGGACCAATAAGGCGCACCGAAAAAAATATGAGGGAGTGCCAGCAAGCCTTACTTATTTCTACATGATAATATAAAATTATATTGTGCGAAATAGACACACGAGTTAGCTAGTAATATTTCATATTATTATTATTATTATTATTATTATTATTATTATTATTATTATCAACAGCGTCTTTTCATTACGTGTGCATGTTTGACATGAAACCAAAGAGAAGATCCATCATTCATAGAAAGAATAAGAATAGACATTTACTTTAACTGTGAAGGACGACGAAAGATACAAAAAGAGTACTAACTGTAGCGGAAAAGAAGCAATACTTTCTCTCAAATGGTTAAAAAATCAAGCCAAGATAGATTCGAACTCCGGTGGCCAGGGCGGAAAGCCAATGCTTTGTCCAATCACCCACTGTGTCGTTAGTGATTACAACCACTGCATTAACAGCTAACACTTCCGTGGGTTGTATACTATGATCACATGTTTCTTCTTTGCTGGAAGTTGACAATGTTTTTACATGTAGTAGTTAAATCTACATGCTATGTAATACGTGAGGCATTTAGACCTACATGCTCTCCATATAATGTAACAAAAGGGTCATGCTGGGAATAAGAAAAAGAACATTTCTTGGACAAAACGGAAACTATTGGCTTCAGAAATATTTATCTATGAGGCATGCGCAGTAACATAATTCAGAATAGTTAAGCCCGTCTCACACGGATCTGAACTAAGGCCTCAACCCAGGCTACAACAAACAGTGTTGTTTAACTAAAACTTCCATGCAATTTGTTTTATCCTTAGCTGATATAGGGGTCTCAGACGATTCTTAAGACTAGGTAGGTTCTACCAGCAGAGCCTCTCGTGGTAGCTGTATTAAACAGACGAAAAACGTGTTATGCACAGGGCAATCAACTGTATAATAGTAAATATTATTGTTTCTCTGTTTCACAATATGAGTTCATCCGAAGAGGATGAAATAGCCATAGAAGCGATATCTGCTCTGTTGCTGACACAAAATCCGCCCTCCCTCCCACCAATAAACGAGAGAGAGAGAGAAAGAAAGAGTAAGGAGGAGCTGGTGGATCAGGGAGTGAATTCTTCACTGCAATAATGCAGAAGATAGCACCGTATTTTCAATGGTAAATAACGAACTACATACAGAAGATCCTCGTTCCTACAAAAACATTTACAGAATGGATTATTTAGAATTCCATACGCTATTGAAATTGGTAACTCCAAAAATTCAGCAGCGAGATACGAATATGGGGAGGTCTGTATCAGCTGAAAAATGTAGATACTTAGATCCACCAGATTGTAGAACTGATAAATCAAATGACTTGTCCAAACATGTAAATGAGGGCAGTTATCAGGCGCGGAAAGCTAAAATAGAGAAGTAAGAACAATTTTCTAGTATAGGTACTGAGTGCATCCGCTCAACTTAGTGCCCACAAAAAATGCCCACATAGCCCATAAAGTAAACTTATACCGCGCCGGGAACCCACCTCTTGCACTACACCCGGAATTTTTGTATTGTGCCAGCATCGTAGAACTGTTCCCTAAAATTTCACGAAAGCGACATAACACTGATGACAATTAAATCTCATTGTTTCTGTTTTTGGCGCTGGTTTACTTTTGGCGCATCACATTGAATTTTATGTTTACAAATGTAGGATTACTAGTCTAAAATTATTACAACTGCTTTACGACGGATAAAATAGCCATAGCAGCGATATCTGCTCTGTTGCTGACACAAAATCCACCCTCCCTCCCACCAATAAACGAGAGAGAGAGAGAGAGAAAGAAAGAGTAAGGAGGAGCTGGTGGACCGAGCTGATATGAAAGATTTTCCACCGGCGGTGAATTTCTTCACAATTTACAGAAGTTGTATTTTGTTTACAAGTTGAACGCTACTAGTATGAAACCATGATAAATGCTATTGTAACTCGTATCATTGTCAAAACCCACTCGTTTTCATTACCCTCGCTTATGCGGATACACAACTTCGCCGGCGCGCCTGGTCCCTTCAGACGCACACCCTCGCTAACGCTCGGGCCCTACAGTTTCGCTCTGTTATGACTCGGTTAGATAGCATTCATGCTTTTTTAGTGGCGACCTAGCGAATGTTGTTTTGTGTTTTTTGGGCTGTAGTTTTTATTCATGCATCCGGACGCTGTATTTATACGCAAATCGTAAAAGAATTATAATTTTTCAACAATTGCTTATGATACCACCTTGAATTTTAACTATTCCACGTGGATAATTTCATGTCGCTCAGCATAAATCATTTAGAAAACAATTAGAAGGTAATTAGTGAAAGAATTCTAATTTTTGAACAATTATTTCGAGTGGTGCGCCAAAAGTAAACCTTAACGAATTTTTTAACATGTTACATTTTTTGGTATGCAAATTTCACAGTGTACTTAAATCACCTATTTTTATACTTTTGTTCACACGTGTACTGTCCGGGCGGACACCTTCACTGCATACCTTCTCTAGGGTCTTTATTCTTGCATTTTTTTAAATAATATAAATCGTACTTCGTGTTATAGAAAAAATCATATTTTCCCTATGACTCTATTAATACTATTACTGCTTTTCTTGTCCAGGCAACGTTGTTTTGAAATTACAGCGAGAAATAAAGTTGAATGTCGTCAAGCGCTACACTTTTCTGATTGGTAGTTGTATGCAAGTCCAGAAGAAAATAGAAACTATTTCTATTTCTTCCAAGTCAGGATCCAAATAAGGACAGCAGAAAATTTCAACCTGAACTAGGAGGAAGTTACGTCTCACACGATCGTTAACTAAGGTCGTGAATTTTAGATCATGAATCGTAGCCTTTCTTCAGTCCCGTCTGAGACAGGCTTTGCTGTTTAGTTCAGTAAACGAAGAAAGGGGTATAGAAAGCAAACATGACCCGTCAACGAGATCGACCAGAGTTGACACAGGCGGAAACAGATGTGTAGTAATACAACAACTTTGGTTAAATTGATAATTCTTTCTGCATCCTGTAGTAGATCGTATCACAACTTTACGGGAGAGCAGAGAAAGACTTACTAACCCTATCATATAGAAAGCTTCACTAACCCGATCATATAGACACAAATGGATGTAACTGTGAGTACTACAACTCGGATTTAACGAAAGCCGTTTAGAAATTCAGTGGTTTGCAGGGTTGTATATTCACTAAAAGATAAGGCACAATACAGTTCTTCATACCTTAGCTTCCAGTAGCTAGATAAGTGTTATTTCTGGTTAGATACTGAAACTGTTATCGGATTTTAATACATGACGTATTGCAGGATACAAAATGCTTCGCATTACTTGTTTGTTTGTAGACAGTTATTAGTTTAGTGTTTTGAAAGGTTGTGTCGATGGTCAATTCCGGAAGTTTTACTTTCCGGACTCCCGAAAGTAAAATCGGACAAATTCCGGAATTCGGAAAAATCCGATTTTGGAAAATTTTCGAATTCGGAAAAATCCGCAATTTAGAAATTTCTGATTTCGTAGACAGTCTAGACTTCGGAAAAATCCGGAATTTTTCCGAAATCCTCGATTTTTCTCAATTCCGGAATTTTCTAAATTCCAGATTCTTTCCGACTTCCGGATTTTTTTTGAAGTCCGGAGTTTAGCGGAATTTCATAATTTTACGAAATTCGGAAAGTGATATTTCAGCTTCCGGAAAATGAATTTCTCTTGGTTAATATGTATCGTGGAAGACACAGGTCTTTGACCAGGTAATGGTGACTGCTTTGAAACAAATGCAGAGTATGAGAATTAAATCTGTTATATCTGTAGTTTCGTGTGGAGAAAAAACAAACTTGTGAATCAAATGTTTAAGAACAACTCAAGTTATTAATATAAAGTTTGCCGAAAATTATTCACTTAAATCATCATAAATGAAATACGAAAGACATTTTGAATCGAAGAAATGTAACATATAACTTGGAAGCCGAGACAAAGACGAATCGTTTACCGCCTAGCGATCGCGGTTCAGTGGTCAAGGCACATGTTCGAATCCATGTCGATTTTTCCTTACTTTAGGATTTCTGATGATGATTGATCGGCGATGATATACGTTTTATTATATTCAGATATTTGAATACTCGGATGTTTCAATACTTGAACTATCAAATCTTCAGGAATAATAATAGTAATAATAACAAACTGATTATTATTATCTCGAAAAAAATTAAGTCTAGGAGCTAATTATCGCACAGGTCATACCATTACAAGCAGAAACGTGACATTTGGAAAGAATGTTTCGGTTTTGTTTAATGTTGCCCACGAGAAGAAGAATATCTCATCTCGTTTCTAAACCAAACAAAATAACATGAGAATTAATATTTTACATTCGGGACGGTACAAGACTAGCTCAAATTATCGTCTCGCTTTGGAGATGAGAATCGAGACGAGACGAAAAGTATCGTAAACATTTCTCGTCTTGTCTCGATTTTCTAAATAGTGTATGACCATTCTTTAAGTAACAGTTGCTCTGTAGACTGAATCTTATAGGCTATTTTGTTACTTTGTATTTCAGAGCTCATTGAAATATGATCTGTGTAGGTATTTCCTGAGAGAGTATGTCCTATTCAGAGGGTATGTCCTGATGATCCTGACACTTCTCTCCAATCCGGACAATTTTGTAACTTTTGCCTAAGACTAGGGGCGAAATTAATACAATCAGTCCTCATATGGAATTTCACTTCTATGTTATTATTATTATTATTATTATTATTATTATTATTATTATTATTATTATTATTATTATTATTATTATTACTGAATATTTGAAACGTCAATATTGCGTTCTATTAAAATGCAAATAAGCTCACTGATGTTAAGAAAAATGATAAAAACATTTTTTTGGACTCTTTAGGGATTAATTGCGTTATAAGAGATACTTTGGAAGGAAAAGAAGGGGGAAAAGGTGTCAGCTCTTGGACAATACAACAATCGAACCTTCGGACGCCTTGAAAGAAATTAAGTAGAATTTGTCTTCATCACGATATATGGTAAAAGACTTTGGGTAAAAGACTTTGTATTATGTATGCGTCATATAGATATTTTCAAAATATGCAAGCAATTATAAAAAATAGTTCCTATTTAGAAATTTTGGTTCAAGAGACATATTCAACGTATTGGAAATGGTGAACGAAAATTATTATTATTATTATTTCTAATAAGAGTGGAAGAACATAGAAACAATTCCACAATGATACAATAACGTTTCAGACAGATTTATGACTCATACTTTATGTATTCGTGAATCGTTTGCTAATCACGCTAAGTTTTCAGAGAGGACGAATCAAGATTGTAGACTGTGACAAAATGTTGTCAGTGTTTCCTCTGTGAAGGAAGTCGTTTCAACTGTAACTTGTAAGAACGAGAGAAATTTACTTTCTGCATGTTAATATACGTCAGTAACATCAACATTGTAAATGATAACTTTTTCTTAATTTCCTCACAGGCAATTGATCCACGGACTCCTAAGCTACGAAACGAATTCTCAAGCCACTTCCCTAAGACTACTGTGTTAACTAAGAGTCAAGGAACATTCGTTTATGTAGCAAATTGCACACGTTCACGATTCCAATATTTTATTAACGATGAGACACTGATTTCCGTTATGATAAAATACCATAGTCCAAACAATTCAAATTTAAATTTTAGAAAGACCTTCACACACGCAAGAACATGAAGGAGAAAGTGGTCTTAAGAGTAATTCGAATCCCTAACTGGAGCCTCAGACCACTCTTTTTTCTGATTCACCGAAAGTGTCTCCGTAACTCATCTCTATTGTATTCGGTTATTCTGGTTTTACAGTTATTTCCAGTAACCTTGAACGACAGGGACACGAACAAAGATTCATCGAGGAAATTTAATATTTCAAAGGCTCTCCCGCCGGAAATCGAAACTGAGACCCCGCCTATTAAACTATCTGATGGGGATACCTGGTTCGTTCCCAAGACAAGTAAGCTTGAGACAGATAACATCGTGCTCGTGGGTTTTCTCAGACACTCTCACTTTCTCATTCCACCAATTCGTACATCATAATTCACTTGGTTTAATCACAGTCTTCCTTAACCTAGCAGGCATAATCGTCGAATATTAATGTAAAGATTACATTTTCAAGCTGTTGACACAAACCAATCCGAACCGAAAAACATTTATATTTTCTTTTACTCATTAATGTGTTTTCCAAAAAAAAAAAAATGTATAGAAGAAAAAACATGGGGATTCGTCATTCCATTCCAAAGTAAAACAGCAGACTCATAATACCTTAACCTAAAACGAAACCATTTTGGATCTTTTCCTAAATATATACGGATATTCTGAAAAGTGGCAATATAGTGTGTTTTCAAACAAAACAACCAAATTACGGTTTGTTTTCTGAAATAAACGAACACATTCTGTTTCAAGCTTGAACCGAACCCAAACCAGTTAACCGAGTCGTGAGTCAATGAAAACGTGACCTACGAGCCACTGACACACCACCCATCGTGTTCAACTCTGACTCACGACCCACCATGAACCACTGTTCCACAAAAACACATCGTCATCAACTCTGACACATGATCCACGGCCTCTTCTCTACCGACTAAAGAGTTTAAATTTATGATAAAACCAGGTTGTGAAGTTGTAACTAATCAGAATTTGAATTTCTACGGTCAATCGCTCAAGCACCGCTCTGTTACAATAATAATTACGTTTAAGATGTAAAATGGTAAAGTGTTTGTCATGGATAAAATTCGATGAATTTCAATTATCATGCTCTAATTATTTCCTTATTGACATCGATAATTTTCAGTGGAAGACGGATAAAATTATTAGTCCCAAATCAAGGTAAGTAGACTAACGTACAGAAGCTTACATTACAAATTTTATGTCTTTTTTCTAAGAACTTTATGGGTTGATTGCCCTGTTCTCTAAGCGCTCCATATAATAAACAAGGCTCAGCAATTATTATAGTAGAAAGTGCATGGTAAGCATATATGGATATATGATACGAAGCACTGTATTGTTTGTTTCTACGAGTCACATCGATCGTTTTCGATTACTTTTACTTACTAACCCACTATAAATTTGCCATATATACAAAGTGCCGCCCCTCTCCATACAGGAGACGTTTAAAAAAATGCTAGAAAACGTTCTGTTCATATTCAAAAGAAAGTTAATATACTGAATTTGAGCTCCGTAATTTGAACGGCTAGTGAGATACTCAATTTCTTCGGAAAAATTCGTATCCCCAATATCCGTTTGGAAATTATTATAATGAAAACAAGAGGGTACATCTCAGTTCGGTTTAAGGCCTAACTATATACGAAACTTAATTTCATTTGATTGCCATTTGGTCGTGATGATTAGGCACACATAGTTACATTCAACTTTTATATAATAATTTAAATATTACAGTGACTGAAAAATGTATTTTTTTCAGTAGTTAGCTCTAAAAACTCACAGACTATGTGTCTCAAGAGACAAGTATAGCACAAGTCCTATTGCTCTTATTACAATTAGAAACATCAATATCCAAAATGCCTTAAGTTTTATTTTTTCACTTAGAGATACTCATCTCAGGCAAATAAACAGAAACAAATGAAAGAAGGAAATGGAGGCCTTGAAATTAAATCGTACACAAATTGACCAGTGTGCAGGAGCATATTTTAAAATCACGCTCGACCCTACTCATAGGAGCTTAATACGTGGTTTTGGTTAGTTGGAGTTATCAGTTTCTCGCCACGTTCCCTAAATATAGCAGAAATCAAATGGCTGTTACTGGTGGTCTTCGTGGGGGAGCGTACTAGCGCATGAGCTAATAATTATAATTGTTCTTGGTGTGGGTTCAAACCCGGACCAAGATTTTTCTTTTTATAAAAAATAATACTCAAAAACGTGATTTACTTCCTTACGTGTGCAGTTTTGCTATACGATTCCACTGTATAAGTAGTGGTTGTAGTAGTAGTAGTAGTAGTAGTAGTAGTAGTAGTAGTAGTAGTAGTAGTAGCAGCAGTAGTAGTAGTAGTAGTAGTAGGAATGGGTTAGAAGCCCCGCGGAGCTTGTTTTCTTCCACCTTGACTGCCATGATGTAAATTTAACCTTAACTGCTTCTTCAATGTTCTTCTTCAATTTCAGCAACGTGACAATTTTCTCCTATTCCTACTATAAGACAGAATACATACACTAGAAGGTTTGGACAATCGCAAAATGCAACCAATCACAATCGTGTTTTAGTTTCTATGGCTAAGGTCAAGGGTGAAGAAAAATATGCTGTTCAGAAGATGCTGTGTACTATTGCAGCGAGCAGAGTTGGTCGGTGGGTTAGAGTAGATCATGGTGGGTGGTAAGTAAAGTGGGTCACGGTGTGTGGTGGTTCGCAGTGGGTCATGGTGGGTGGTAGATCGAGGTGGGTTACGGTAGGTGGTGGGTAGGCGACGACCCACTGACGCACTCAGAAAACTCGACTCGCTTGACCCACCGATCCACTGTCCCACTCCAACTATGGTGAAACACGTCTAGTACCTAGATTGTAGTTGATATTATTGTCTCTTGAAATCAAGTGCCATTATTTAGTTCAGATTTGGAGATAAAACCCCTGTAGTCCACGCTTTCCGCCCATTTATATATAGGATGTCAAACAACTAGACCGAGAAACTGTAAGCGGTGATTCCTCACATCAAAATAAGTGAAAAAGTTCCTATAGACCTGTGGGAAAATTGCATAGTTTAAGAGCTATGGCTGTCCAAAATGGCAATAAAAAGGAATTTTAATGGGCCCTATCTCCAATTCGAGAAATCATGGAGTGGCGGTTCTTATCAGCGTAAACGAAGTCATACTTACACAATTCTAAAATGCATATTTCATTAATGTTCAAGGATGTGAGGAATATTTCCTGCAGGGTGAAATTCCCAGACATGCCATCAACCAATTTTGCTCTCACTTTATGATTGGTAAAAGTAGGCAAACTATATGCCTTGGCAGCCGTAACACGGAATTCTTTGGCGCGAAGTCGGAAGTGTTAAGAATCGTCAGCAACACGGTCTCTAGTTCTCGGAGAAAAGAATGCTGGGATTTTTTCTTTCTCGCTTACAAGTGAAAAAAAAACGTGAAAAATACCGTGACGAAATACATCGCATCACACGTTATTCCGAACACAAAAACCATAAAGCTGCAGGTTCCTAACACTTCCGACTTCCTTTCGAAGCACTAGATGTCGACTGTCTCCTTTGGACTCTCCTTGAAATCAAGGTATATCTGAAAACTCTATTGAGAGGATATTTGAGAATTATACCCTGCATGTAATAGTTAGCTCACCCATTGAAAATTGATGTAATATGTATTTTTGAATTGAGTATGCGTACGTTCCTTTACACTGATAACAACCACCATCAACAGTCTCTAGAATTCGAAATAGGGCATGTTGAAATTTAGCTTTTTCGCGATTTTGAACAGCCTAGCTCTGAAACTATACACTTTTCGCAGATAGGTCCATATGAACTATTTCTCTTATCTTGATGTGAGGAATCACCTCTTCCAATTTGTTGATATACTTCATTAACACTCTCGGGTGTTTCAAAACAACAAAGAAAAAGTTTCGTGGGTGATTTCTGACACCAATATTACGACTGTGTATAGATCAACCTGGGTGCACAAAAGCTTCCTTTCGGAGTTATAGGCTACCGAAAACAAGAAAAATGAACTTTAAAAGGCCCATAGGTCCAAAACAATGGGATACGTTTCAGACACATTTACGGGGGTGTCCCCAGAAAACCCACGAGCACGATGTTGTCCATGTCAAGCTTCCTTGTTTTGGGAACGAACTTACATACCTTGATTTCTGACTAAAAATTTCATCCGTTTTTCCACTGAAAAGTATCGATAATTCAACAAGGAAATAATTAGACCATGGTAATTTAATTGAAATTCATCGTAATTTTACCCATAATAAACACTTTACCATTTTATATCGCAAACGTCAGATCCGTCGTAACAGAGCGGTACTTGAGCGATTGACCGTAGTTAGAATTTCACAACCTAGTTTTATTATAAGTGTAAACTCTTTAGTTCGTAGAGAAGAGGCCGTGGATCAAGCGTCAAAGTTGATGACAATGTGATTTGGTGGGTGAGTGCTTCATGGTGGGTGGTGGGTCGGAGTGGTTCATGGTGGGTGGAGGGTGATGAGCCAGAGTGGTTCACGGTGGGTGGTGGGTCCTGGGTGAGAATGAGTCGCGCTGGGTAATGGGACAGTCGGCCGTGGGTCAAGTTTTCATTGACCCACGACTCGGTTAACTGGTTTTAATTCGGTTTAAGCTTGAAACAGAATGTGTTCGTTGTTTCCGAAAACGAACCGTAATTTCGTTGAGTTTTGTTTGAAAACAGACACTATATAGCCACTTTTCAGAATATCCGTATATATTTTGGAAAAGTTCCAAACGATATGTAATGGTTTCGTTTTAGGTTAAGGTATTATGATTCTGCTGTTTCACTTTTTAATGGAATCACGATTCCCAATGTTTTTTCTTATATATATATTTTGTGAAAACACGTCAATGAGCAATAGCAAATACAAATGTTTCTAGGTTTGGATTGTTTTGGGTTAACAGCTTGAAAATGTAATCTTTACGTTTAATATTCGACGATTATGCGTGTTAGGTTGAGGAATATTGTGATTACACCAAATGAATTATGATGTATGAATTGGCGGAATGAGGAAGTGAGAGTGTCCGAGAAAACCCACGAGCACAATGTTGTCCGTCTCTAGCTTACTTGCCTTAGGAACGCACCAGGTACCCCACCCATCAGATAGTTTAGTACGCGGGATCTCAGGTTCGATTCCCGGTGGGAGAGCCTTTCAAATATTTAATGTCCTCGATGTATCTTTGTTCGTGTCCCTGTCATTCAAGGTTACTGGAAATAACTATAAAACCAGAATAACCGAATATAATAGAGATGAGTTACGGAGATACTTTCGGTGAATCAGAAAAAAAGAGTGGTCTGAGGCTCCAGGTTAAGAATTCGAATTACTTTTAAGACATTTCCAATACGTTCATTTATTTATTGAACTAAATTTTGTAAATAGGAACTATGCATACAAATATAAAAAAGAATATTTTGTTAAAATATTTATATAATGCATACATAATACAAAGTCTTTTACCCAAAGTTTTTACTATATATCGTGATGAAGACAAATTCTACTTAATTTCTTTCAAGGCATCCGAAGGTTCGATTGTCGTATTGTCCAAGAGCTTACACCTTTTTCCCCTTCTTTTCCTTCCAAAGTATCTTATATATAAAAGAGAACGCACAAATCCTTTGTTCCCTCATCACGCTAATACGGCTGAACCAATTTCTTTCATTTTTGGGGGGTTATTAGGATTTGGACCCTAGATGGTTTTTATCATATCACTTTAATTTTCAATTACCAGTGTCTTGAGATAATTGACCATTCAAGTGTCCATAACGTACAAATCCTTTGTTAGTTCATCATAGGTAAAAATAAACGTATTTATATGCAACCCGCATGACCGTGTCACTCGGCGGGTTAACATAAATGACAGGCGATATAATGTTAACATTTACTGCAATCTTCTATGGTTTTTATCATATCACTTGAAAGCGAAAAAGTAAAAATTATCTAAGTAACAAAGTTTATTGCGTTCCGGGGTGACCGCAGCGAAGCGGGGTGAACGCTGCTAGTCTCTTATAAGGAAATTCATCCTTATAGAGTCGAAAAAATTTCTTATCAGTTTTCTTAAGTGATTATCAGTGTACTTATTTGCATTTTAATAGGACGCAATATTGACGGTTTCAAATATTCAGTAATAATAATAATAATAATAATAATAATAATAATAATAATAATAATAATAATAATAATAATAATAATAATAATAATAATATAGAAGTTAAATTCAATATGAGGACGGATTGTATTAATTTCGCCCCTAGCTTTAGGCAAAAGTTACAAAATTGTCGGGATTGGAGAGAAGTGTCAGGATCATCAGGACATACCCTCTGCAGACGTCCCTGAAACTAGCTAAATGTTAAATGGTATGTGTCCAACCAAATTTCATGTAGAAAGTAGGGCTGCTGACCTCACAAGAGCACTAAGAAAATTTGCTTTTAAGTAATGGTCATGCCGGCTAAGCTACAGAAGACGTCGATGATGAGGATGAAAGAAATTTTGGAATAAAGAAAGTGGGAGGAAGCGGAACCCGGAGAAAACCTACACACACACGTTGATTGTCCAGCACGATGCCTGGGTGGAGCTGGGTCGAACAGGTTGAACCATTCAATTCACAACACTTCAGTGATAATAATAATAATAATAATAATAATAATAATAATAATAATAATAATAAACAGTTTTAAACTTGCCCTAAAATTTGGCAAAACTTACTTGAAAATAGAGATTTCTTTGAAAGGGCACCGTATCTTCAAGACACACGTCTGCACCTACCCAAATTTTAAACTAAAGCGTTCCACTAAAATTTCCTGTTGAAAGTATTCTACTGTATGTTTTAAGGAAAATAACTGTAATAAAAATAACTGAATATCACGCAACACTGAGACATATAATAAACTAATTTTAAGGATATGCAGAGGTAAATATAAAAGCTTTGCTAGAAAAAAATCTACACAGACCATTATTCAATGAGCTCTGAAATACAAAGTAACAAAATAGCCTATAAGATTCGGTCTACAGAGCAATTGTTACTTAAAGAATGGACATACACCATTTCGAGAATAGAGACAAGACGAGAAATGTTTACGATACTTTTCGTCTCGTCTCGATTCTCATCTCCAAAGTGCGACGATAATTTGAGTTAGCCTTGTTCCGTCTCGAATGTAAAATGTTAATCCTTATGTTATTTTGTTTGGTTTAGAAACGAGATGAGAAATTCTTCTTCTCGTGGGGAAAATTAAACAAAACCGAAATATTCTTTCCAAATGTCACATTTGTGCTTGTAATGGTATGACCTGAGCGATAATTGGCTCCTAGCTTTTAATCTTCTACGAGATAATAATTCTTATTATTACTATCATTATTCCTAAGATTTGATAGTTCAAGTATTGAAACAACCAAGTATTCAAATATCTTAATATAATAAGACGTATCAATCGCCATCAGAAATCCTAAAGTAAAAAGGAAAAAATTGCGACGTGAATTCGAACAATCACCTTGACCACTGAACCGCGATCACTACGCTGTAAACGATTCGTCTTTAGTCTGGTTACGTTAGATTTCTTTGCCTTCGTTTCCAAATTTGTGTGTTATATTTCTTCGTATGATGATATAAGTGAGTAATCTTTGGCAAACTTTGTATTAATAACTTGAGTTGTTCTTAAACATTTGGTTCACAAGTTTGTTTTTTCTCCACACGAAACTACAGATATAACAGATTTAGTTCTTATACACTGCGTTTGTTTCAAAGCAGTCGCCAATACCTGCTCAAAAACTTATGTCCGCCGTGATACATATTAACCAAGAGAAATTCATTTTCCGGAAGCGGAACTTTCACTTTCCGGATTTTGGAAAATTATGGAATTCGGGAAAATTCCGGATTTTTCGGAATTTCGGAATGTCTACGAAATCAGAAATTTCTAAATTACACATTTTTCCGAATTCCGGATTTTTTTCAAAATCGGATCTTTCCGAATTCCGGGATTTTGCGAATAACCTAATTTGACAGGTTCGATCAAGCTAGTCTCCTACTTTTAGGAAAATGCAGCCTGGAGAGATTACCTCCAACTAGTGATGCTCTGAAAGAACATATAAAGAGATCCCATTAACAAACAGCAACTTGGGAAATGCTCATAAGTGTGAGATTGATCTACCAAGGCCAGAAGACTCCGGATGGTACTTTGAGGACCAAATTCTGACATTAGTTTTGAAAACACTCGAAGATATTCCCAAAGCTACCACATGTAGCTCTCAGAAACTTGGGTGTGTAAGTTTGAAATGAAAATGTAAGAATCGCGGTTTCTTGTGCACTCCAATGTGTAGTTGTCCGAGCGAGTGTAAACGTTCAATATCAGTTAATGAACAGAGTGATGAAGACGACTAAGTGATGCATTAAAGACATCACCAATTTCTTTATCATTTTAGGATATAAGAGTGGCATAACATTATTCAGAACTAATTCTAGAAATCAAATAATTTGTTCTGTTCTGTAGAGATTTCTTAACCATATAATGCCCTTCTACTACGTTTCTTATTCTAGATTTATTGTGTTATAGCAACTTACACACTCTTAATAATACGCAAGTGCTTCTTATGTAAATAAGACTTAACAGTTTAAAAGTTAAAAAACGCGGATGGAAAATTGTTCATGATTCTCTCTTGAAGGCAAATTTGATATCTGGTTCCTGCTCTATTAAGATCACTATCATTGTAGAACATAAATCGAAGGACTTGTAGTGAGAACAACCCTTGTCGAAACAAGATTTTTCCAGAAAAATGAATGGAAAACTGCATGTATGTGCATGTTTTAGAAGGTACCAGAGACAGGTATAAAGAAACAGTTTTGCAGTGTTTTGCAGTTTCTCATACTGTGTACTAGAGAAAGTTCTCTTTTCATTCTTCAGAGAAATTTTGTGTTTTGACCAGAGTTATTTTCCGAAAAGCCCCTCAACTGATATTAAAAATTGATATTTTAAATTAGATTATAGACAGACTTAATCATCAGGATTATATACTTGGAGGCAGACAATATTATATATGTATTAATAATCACCAGCTGGTAATATCTACGATTTGTGGAAGTAACTCTTGGGCCGCGCTGTGATCAGTTTCGCATACAACAGAAGTCTCTTCGAAGTCTCAGGCACTAGAAGTCCTACACTAATATAAGTATGCATTTTTTGGAAGAGCATAAAATGACGACAAACTTTTAAAGGAAACATTTTTCCGAATTCCATCTTGTAAAGAATATGTGGCTAAAAAACTGACGTCACGCGCAACCAAAACTGAGTAAAAATGAAAATAATATTTAAAAAAACATTGTATTTAGCTCAAAAATGCACTGGAATTAAATTGTAGAACACAATTAGATAAACAAAATGAAGGAAGCTTGGATGCTCTAGCTCCAATGGTTACGGAGTTATAGTGAATAATAGAAAGGGCTAGAATTTCGGCTTTCTCCCTCTCCCCTCCCGTGAGTTGTTTTTTCTGGCATCCGGCATTTTTGTGATCAGAGATGGGCATATATTCAAAAAATATCGGATGCCAAATTGTTACATGACTTGCCCTTAACCTCGAAAAGGAGAGCACTTTTGCCACATTGATGCCTAGACTATTATGATTGTTTGTGATTTCTGTTAAAGTCACAAACTCACTCTACGCAGAGTTACAAAAAGGTTCAAATGAATGCAGCTCATAAACAAACGAAAATTTTGGAGCCACTATAGCGCCATGATACTCCATTTCTATATGGCAGTTACATCTTTCTTCGTCATTTAGAATTTCATGTCTCTGTCTGAAGGCATGACAGAATGAAAGCAATAAACTTCACTTTTAAATTACTTTATAAACACTTTCTAGCATATACTGTAACGTTTACTTATTTTCACTGCGCAAACTTGTTCAGCTCATGGTAGGTAAGTGCTTCTGAGACATCCTCTATTAAGTTCTCCTCTTCTATTTTGATGTTACGTAAACTGATATACTACGTAAATTAATATTCATTCTTGCTTTCATTATACAATTTGTTTTAACTACTTGGAAGCGGCTAGGGATCTTTCTTGACCTCTGGGTGAAATATGTTTTATCTTTTTCTGTGATGATTTCTCCCTGTTTTCTTAGTAAAATGGTAATGATTGAGATAATATTCTTAATGGCGTAAGTCATTAACAAAACACTATACAGAAATAATATTCTCAAATTATATTTACGTACTATTATGATTGAATGAGAACTACCACAAGAAACCAAGTCGCAACATGACGATATTGCTCGAGTGATCGTGACCAAACATATGCCTCATTTCCTACCACAATTGTATGTATAATACGAAATATTATTTGATTGCTGTACTTCCGTCATCTAGCCGTATCTACCTACCTCAGTCAATTTCCTTAAACTTCCTCATTGAGACAATATTTTCGTGTTTCCCAGTAGAAGGAAACTGCTTATAGTTAAGGTATATCACATCTTATATTCGAGCAGTAAGTATCCCGAAAGGGTTCCAGTGCAAAAGTTTAATAGAATCCTAAAGATATCATAAAGCTCTTTTCTCATCTACACAGAGAAAAATCCGTTCTCCGGACAGCGGTATATTGTATACACGACTCCAAAAGTGCATTACCACCTGCTACTGTCTACCCTCGGAAATTAGATCCTTCGACACTTCTGCGCATGACAGAAGTAGAAGAGTCCATTACAAAAAAAATAGGTATGTGTATGTACGGACAACATATGTTCGTTTTCTCCTCTGGGACCGAGAGCAACAAGGTTGGAAGTTTAAACATAGTTGCCAGCCTACGTAAATTGGTCCCAGGTCAGCAATACATTCTGGTCAGGTAATGATGTCACGCAGTGAACAGAGCGCGCGCATTTTAAATACAGCCTAGTATTGTGTTTTAGGGGCTTCGATATTCGGTTGATCGCGCCAACAGCCCGCGGGAGAACTTCAGTTATTGTCTTTCTCTACAGTACACATACGCTTGTGCGTCTGCAGTTTAGTGTATTTTTCTAGTTCTTTTTCTTATCTGTTTCGTGGTTATGCTTGCATGAGCGTGTATGTGTACGCGCGTCGTTTTCTTATTTAATTATGATAGAGCCAATACAAGTCAAAGTATTATGCTTATACCCTCCTCCAAATTTTGGATTCTTGTTTTTTCATCTTGCACCGTAGCTTCCCAATCATTCCCTACGGACAATAATAATCGGGTATCGTGCTTTCAGTGCTGTGGGCCCACTTTGATTTCATTCTCCTATTATTATTTATAAAATCTTATAAGGTAGAGATTTACTGCGCCGTGTTGGTAACACTGCAAACAATACCTTTACCGACGATCCGAATAACCAACGCATTCCTTCCTTTTCTTTTTCTTATACAGTCCACTCCTTTCATTAAGATAGACTTTTCTTGGCACTCTGCCAACTAGAGGTCTCAGCCAAATGGGTAAACAGTAATCTCTCTTTCCTGCAATAGCAGGCAACACAAAAAGCTCGGCGGTTGGGTTGGTTGCGAATTCGAAAGCCTTTGGAATAACATCAATTTTGTATATCAATGTGACAAACTGCAAATAAGAGGATAAAACAAATTCTTAAGAATGACAATTTTATTATCGTGACGGAGTTGGATAACATCAAAAGTTACGAAATGATCTTATATAAGCAGTTCAAACAAGATGAACGGCAAGAAACACATATCAGAGGAAAACATTTCTCTCCTCCCCCCAAAAAAGAATCTCACAAAAAAGAAAAGTTACATAATGTAAAAATTTAATATAAAAGCCCCACCCAAAATTTTGAAAGATCACACCCGAAATGCAAGAACAACTGAACCGAAGTGAATGAAATTGTGCACGGATTTTGTAGACATAAAACGAAGGAATACGGGCTTCGTATTTTCCTGGAAAAAAGGTTTCGGTGGGGCACGGACCCCTCGAAACCTTTGATCACAAAATACCAAAAGTACTAGTAACAGTATGCCAAATGTGTGTAAAGAACATGAAGAACTGCAACGAAACTTTGGGCATGGACAACATGGAAAAAATTAGTGAATACGGGATTTTATTTTCTGCGGAGAAACGGGTTTAGGGGGTAAAACTCCCACACGAAAGTTGACGCCCGAAAGGCAAGAAGAAGTGAACCGAAATGAATGAAATTTGGAACAGATGTTGTAAACATAAAAGGAAGGAATACGAGTTTCGTATTGTTTGAAAAAACGGTTAGGTGGGCACGGATCCCTCCAAACCTTTGATCAGAGAATATCAAAAGTGCCAGTAACAGTATGTCAGATGCGTTTAAAGGACACGAGGAATTGCAAGGAAACTTTGTGTATGGACAATACGCAAAAAATTAAGGAATACGGTTTATTTTTTGCGGAAAATCGGTTCAGGGGCAAAGGAACGCACACCAAAATTTTGAAATATCCCGCTCAAAAGGTAAGAAGAAGCGAACGGAAGTGAATAAAATTTTGCAGATATATTGTAGACACAAAATAAGGGAACACGGGTATCGTATTTTCCTGGAAGAGACGGTTAGGTGGGGCACGGACCCCTCCAAACATTTGGGCACGAAATATCACAAGTGCTAAAACTATATGTCAGATGTGTCTAAAGGACATGAGAAATTGCAGCAAAACTTTGTGTATGGACAACATTCAAACAATAAACAAATACGGTTTTTTTTAATTTTCTGCGGAAAGACGGTTTTAGGGAGCAAAAACTCCCATCCAAAATTTTGAAAGTTGACGCCCGGAAGGCAAAAAGGAGTGAACCGAATTGAATGAAACTGTGCACAGACATTGTAGACATAAAATGAGGGACTACGGTAGACGTCCGGAAGACAAAAAGGAGTAACCGAATTTAATGAAATTGTGCATAGATATTGTAGTCACAAAATGAGGAAATTCGCTTCGTATTTTCCTTGAAAAAAATGGTTGGATAGGGAACGGGCCCCTCCAAACCTTTGATCACGGAATATCAAAACAGCCAGTAACAGTATGTCATATGTGTGTAAAAGACATGAAGAATTGCAACGAATCTTTGTGTATGGACAATACGCAAAAAATAAACGCATACCGGTCTTTTTATTTTCCACGAAAAAAATGGTTTTATGGGGCAAAAGCTCCTATCCAAAATTTTGAAAGTTCACGCACGAAAGGGAAAACGAAGTGGACCGAAGTGAGTTAAATGTGCACAATTAATTGTAGCGGTAAGATGACGGGACACGTGTTTCATATTTTCCTGAAAGAAAAAAATACTGTTGTATGGACCGAGGCGTTTAGTGGCGGGAGGAATGGAACGAAGCGAATGAAATTGTATGTAGATATTGGATATGAAAAATTTGGCCTTTCGTGTTTCACAAGCCTCGTGTCTCAATCTGATTTGTTCAAATTTGGCATATCAACTACAAGCACAACAAGTATAGCGTATTTTATAGTATTTCAGGAGGCACCTTTAACCCTTACAATGTTTTTGCGCATAAACAAAAACACGTGTCGATTTATTTTCAGTTTGCTGTTGAACTTCGACACTTGAGACCTTATTTTACATAGAGTCTATATAATATCTACACACGATTTCATTTGCTTCGTCCACTCCTTCCTGCGCTATTACGGTAATATTTACTTTTTTTCGGATGGGGCCTAGGCCCCAACACTGTTTTTCCGCAAATATTAAAACATGTTTCATTTATTATTTTGCAAATTGTCCGTATAGGAAGTTTATTGCTTTTTCCATTTTCTTTACGAACTTCTGACGTGCGCTTATTTGCACTTTAATATTTTGAAATCAACGGTTTAGAAGGCCCGTTTCTCACTCAACCGCTGCTTTTTTTTTTTTTTTTTAAAAAAATACGAAACAACATTATTATATTTTACGTCTACAATACCTTCGCACAATGTCATTCAATTCGGTGCACTTCTTCTTGCCTTTGGAGCCTGACATTTCAAAATTTTGGGTGGGGGAGTTTGCCCACTAAAACCGTTTTTTCGCAGAAAATAAAAAAAATGTATTCGTTTATTTTTTGCGTATTGTTCCTACACAATGTGTCGTTCGAATTCTTCATGTCCTTTACAAACATCTTACACACTGTTATTAGCACTTTTAATATTTCGTGATTTGGAAGGGTCCCTGCTCACGTAACTGTTTTTCGAGGAAAATGCGAAACCCATATTCCCTAATTTTACGTTTCAATATCTGTGCACAATTTCGTTCACTTCGGTTCGCTTGATTTTGCCGTTCGGGCGTCGTGGGGTGTTTTGCCCCCTAAAACATTTTCCCGCACAAAATAAAAAAAAAACATGTAGTCGTATATTTTATGTGTAGTATCTACCAGTCAAAATCGGAGTGTTACACTTGGGAAGTGTTACTTATCAGTCATTGTAAAATTATTTTCAGTGTTCCTCCATCAATAAGAAATTGTCTGACAATGAAGGGGTCCAAATGGATTAATGGAGTTGCGGGATAAGACGTAGTGCGACTGATAGAGGATGTGGGAATATGTACATGTGCAAAGTTATAAGGGTTGAACGTGATAAGAAACGGAAAGGGTCAAAATTGATGGGAGAAGTGCTATGCTACGTTATTGAAATACATCAAATAAACTACTGAATCGTGAAAATAGTGAAAGATAGACAATGGAAACGGTGGTAGTTTCACAAAAGTAGAATGGGCAGAGTAGATCACGAACCTCTGACGCCATTTTGAAATCTGTGATAATTTTGGAAATGGAAAGATAATCATGTGATATATCAGTTAGGGTCAGGATGTTTTCAAAAGTCAATTATGAACTTTAGTAAACCTTATCTGTACTTATTTGGAAGATTTAGGATAAACTTCATAGTTATTTACGAAAATCTAGGGGACTGGTACTCGTATGTTGAAAGTATGAACTATCACGAAAACATATGTAAGATGAACATATCCAAAGCCAAGAAAACTACCGCGAAATTTGGTATCGAAGTTGTATTTTATTGCATTTCACTGTCGAATATCAAATTTCACTGTTATTGTAGTTTTCTTTGTTTGTAGATATGTGAGCTATTTCTTGTCCATAGTACGACTAATAGTGCTAAAAGACTCACAAATCGAATTTAGTTCGCACCTTTAACATTTCTTTCAATCAACGTACAATTGTAGTTCTCAGCCTTTCGAAAATTATGAGCCCCATATACTCATTCTACCTTACATACCTTACTCATTCTACCTATAATAGTATCAGCAACACAACCTACAACCTATTAAAAACTTAAAGCTAATCCACTGACAAACTGTAAGCAACCCCTGTAAAATGAAATGAAGTATTTTATTTTAACGAAATACGTTTATGCTCTTTGGGCTAAGGGAGACAATGATTACGGCAAGCGAATGTTGATGGAAGATATGATCGAATAAGAATGTGGAAGAAAATTGGAGTATCCCGAGAAAACCCACACACGATACCATGGTGTTCACCACAAAGTTTCTTGGCTGAGGATCAAACAAGAGGCCCCACGTACCAGAGGCAAGCTGTTTACCACTGACTCACCGTGTCCTCCCCCACTCGCTAAGAGATGCGGGCATCCAGTTAAGAATAACAGACACAGAAGAACGTACTTATCATTTTCGCACGAAGAAAACTCCACGAATCCCTAATTCTGACTCTTTGTACTTCTTGTATGTTGGTTTAACACACACAATATTTAGTATATCGATACATCTGTCTGAATCATAGTGTTTCCTCCAATGTAGGGACAGTGTGACTTAGTGATAGAGTGCTTACTTCAGGTGCGGGATGGACATCGCTCGATCCCAGAGTATAGAAGTTTGTAGTGCATACCATCGTACCCGTGAGATTTCTCGGGATTATCCTATTTCTCCTACATTCTCAATTCACAAATTATTTCCCAAAAATTAGCTTCCATCTATTATCTCTCTATTATTGGATGGATTTCTCAGTTTAGCATCTCTTCGGTAGCAAAAGTACATGAGACATGAAGCTACGGATTAACGTGAGATCCGAACTGCCTGCGCTCCCGCCGCGAATCGGAGCCGGGTTCCCTATACGAAAGTCCCACACGCTACCCAATAGCCATGCGTGATCTATCTGTCTTCATTAGCCTAGAAGCCATAGCATTTAAACTTTATGGACTTCATATTTCAGTTCTTCCTCCATAGGCAATTCTATACTGAGACGAAGTAGATCAACCAAATATGTGCGTCTTCCCTTTTTATTATTTTAACGATGTTGTTGTAACTTCGACCGTATTCTAAGATACCTGTTAGTTGAAATATCGTATTCAATTGTAGTTATCATGCCTCGGTCAACGTTTTATAAAATATCCCGATAATTCTTCCATTTCTTTAGGTGATCTTTGTGCTTCTCCTCTACCATATCGAGTTGTGCATTAATGGAAGTTATGGCTAAAAATAATATCATTTCCTTTCTCCCGACTGCGATCCGACATTTTGTTCACCAGTAACGGCTGTTTTTCGCATTTTCCGACATGTTTTTGGCTGGTCATAACGCCAAAAGGAATCATTTGTTCACCCAGGTTGTCTTATCTTGGTGTCAGGAACCAGCTCCCAAACGTTGTCGGTGTTGTTTTGAAACACCCTGTATATTTCTATCCTGTTTCTGATTAGTTCCTGTACAAACCAAAAGTGAACTAAATTCACGAAATCGCCTTCCCCTATGCTTTCTTCTTCTATAGTACTTATTATATATTTATATTGTAGTTGACAGAGATTACCAATATTGATTGAAATATCTGGTCAAAGTGCTAGTAGAGGAATTCTCTCTCTAGTACAGAAATTCCCTCCTTGCATCTTACCGCCATATTAGGCCAGATGGGATTAGGCAAGATAGGAATTCCCATCTCGCCTAAAATACCGGACATATTGATCTTGGAGATATAAGTGGCTTATAAATCGTTAGGCGAGGTGGCATTAGGAGATATGGAATGAAATCATCTGAAAAGGTCGGGGGACGGTAGGAAGTGGCATGACATCACGCCGTCTCCTATGCCTATCTTTGCCCATTGTAATTTCTTAGGAACTGGGGACGCCGTACACTTTTTTTGGAGGTGCGGGGAAGGTCTCCGCGAGACCCGACGCACTTTTATCTCTATTGCTAACTTTTAATTACAGTGAGGATTAAAGCAACATATGTGATAATAATAATAATAATAATAATAATAATAATAATAATAATAATAATAATAATGTATCTGAATGATAAAGATATCTTTTCAACTTACTATTAAAATTCATGTTGGCTTCCGTGAATCCCGATATAATGCTTTTTGTAAGGAACAAAGAGGCTTCAAACAACAATATGATTTGTATGACAGAAAAAAGGCTTATCAGTTGTTTCATCAAGAACTAAGCAACTGACAACTGACCTTGTGTCTGCTTTATTTAACATAATGTTACAATGCACAGAAGCCACGCCTGCAGACAGCTTGCTTTTTCGCCTGAGGGCAGCCTCAGTACTAAAGACTTTCCTTCTGCCAGTTTATTTGTAGCTATCAGTCAATTACAGGTTCCTTGCAACGCTGAGTTTTACAAGAAAGGTTTTCTTCATTGGGTAGGAACCAAAGTCCATCCTCAGTTGTAATCCCTTCCCCTCTTTTGCACACTGTGTGATATTTAACTTGTATACTGTAGCGAGTTACAGAAAAGAGAATGCTATTTTTAAAAAAAAACGGCATTATCAAATAAGATTGACCATTATCACAATATATTCAAGATGAAAAATATCCATTTAACATTGGCCGTACTTAGTTATCTGCACTGAAATTTCCATAATGCGCTTTGTTCTTTACAAATATGACCTCCGAGCTTCCTCGTGGCTAAATGGTTAGCGTACGCGCTTTTGGCGTGAGACCAGGGTTCGATTCCCTGCGAGAGCTCATGTGGTTCGGATTTCACGGTTAATCAGTTGGTCCCGTCTCATATAGCCTCGCTGCTGTAAGGGACGATAAAACCAACTCAATTCATGTTGAGCACCATAGGAGATATAACTCCCAGGGGAATTTAGTCCCTGGAAAACCTCCCAAAATCTTCAACGGTACACAATTAGACAGACAAAACCCACGTAGGCAGACAAAAGAAAGAATAGAGGCTTTCTCACAGACAATTGCGTTCGGGGGTGGGGGTCACACAGCTCCGTATCCACAGGGAATATAGGAAGCCGGGATCACCCTAAATTTTTACATGAGAATGAAATATGAGCATTAAAGTAGTCAGCCATTAGGATTTCTTTTGTTAGAATGATACCAGATTCCACTGCTGGTGTAAGCTTAACTTTCGTTCCTATGTCATTTGTAGGTCCCTTTTCATACAGATTAGTTGAGAAAAGTCTAAACATGTTCTATGACTATTATGCAAACTAAAGAAACACAAGAAAAGAAATATATTTTTTGCTTTAGACTCTGCCCTGTAATCCAGTTTTCCTGGAGGCGTGATAGTATGGTTGGGAACAGACTATCAGATTCCAGCTCCGAATCAACATTAAATAGACCGCCCTTTATAACCTTGGTGTTGTATAAGGACGAAAAACAAAAATATACTCATAGCTTCGGTAACAGTTACTATAGGAAAGAGATTTACAAAATAAGAATTTCTCTGGTTTTGAAATAGAGAAAGGACAGTACCCGATCTTTATTAGTATTACTAGCATATATTACCCGCTTCACTGGGTTGAAATTAAAATTAAAATGCACAACTCCGTAGTTCATGTGTTTAGTACCCGTGAAATATGCTGTTTTCGTTTTTAATGGCAACGATGTAAACAGCATCGGAAAGATCATTGGTCATCTCGGCGACCCCAGAAATCATGATTTCCACATTAATATTGGTCATTTTCGGTCATTTATATGTATATTTCCCCCTCCCCCATCTTGCGGGTCATTGCATCGAACACGTCACTGTTCATCTCAGCGATCCCCCAAAACTGTGGATTCAGCACTAATATCAGTCAATTTCGATCATTTTTAATTATCTCCTTCTCCATCTCCCCCAAGTTGTGGGATTGAATTTTAATTTAAACGGGATCGAAAGTATCACTGTTCACGTAAGCGACCCAGAAAACAATAAATTCGACACTGAAATTGGCCGTTACCGATCATTTATATATATATATATATATATATATATATATATATATATATATATATATAATTTCCCGCAAGTGGCGGAGCTTAGGGATGCGCACGAGACAAGATTTGAGACTGTCTCGTCTCGAAAATGTGCTGTAAAAGTGATGTCTCGACTCGAAAAATATATATTTTTCTATTGGAAGAGCTGTGTCTCGACTCGAATTTTGTCAGGAAAATTCTGTCTCGACTCGACTCGAACGCATCCCTAGCGGAGCTCATTTTGCATTTTAACCGGATCGAAAATGTCACAGTTCATCAGAATGATTCCGAAAACTATAGATTAGACGCTAATATTGGTCATTTTCGATCATTATTATATATAGCTCTCCCTCCCCTTACTCCGTGCTGCGGCACACGGAATCAGAATTGTTACTGTTAATCTCATCTACTCCTAAAGTATGGATTCGACACTAATATTAGTCATTTTCGATCATTCTTAAATGTTTATCCCCCTCCCCTACGTTGTACCCTCTCGCTCCCCAACCATCAGGGCTGAATTTGGATTAGATCAGCATCAGAAGTGTCACTATTGCTCTCGTCGACCCCGAAGACTATGGATTCAACACTAATATCGATCATTTTTGATCATTTTAAAATTTCTCTTCCACTCCCTCTCCGCTACGATGCATCGTCAAAGTGAATAAATAGCCTAAAGCAATACCTGTCCCTAAGCTCATGCATGTTGAAAATTTGATTGAGATCGGTCGGGTGGTTCAAGAGTGATGAAGTCACAAAGCCAGTCATTTTTATTTTATTTTTTACATATATTTCCCCCTCGGCTCTCCTACATTGGCTCGTCAATGTGAAACGATAAAAAAATACCCAAGGCCCGACCCTCATATATGTTGAAAATTTGGTCGAGATTGGTTGGGTAGTTCAAACGTTATCAGGTTTTATTAATTTTCATTTATACGAACCCCTCCCCTTCCCCTCCCCTAAGATGTACCGTAAAAAATGAAATTACAAAAATGTTTCCAGGTCCAAACTTCATAAATTTTGAAAATTTGATTGAGATCGGTCAGATAGTTCAAGAGTTGTTAAGTTCCAAAAATAGTCACTTTCAGCCTTATATAAGCTGATTTTTATATATCTCCCCTTCCTTCTCCTCCCCCACGGTGCTTCGTAAAATTTAAATCATAAAAACAATCTCAGGCTTGAACCTCATTCATGTTGAAAATTTTATCAAGATCGGTCGAGCGGTTCAGAAGTTGTTTTATTTATTTTATATACCCCCTCTCCCTCCTCAGTTCTATCATCAAAGTGTATAGCCTAAAACCAGCCCAGCATTAAAACTCGTCCATGTTAAAAATTTGATCGAGATCCGTTCAGCGGTTCAGGAGATTTAGAGTCACAAACATAGTTAATTTTAATTTTATATATATAGATTGGTAGTGATGAATCTAGATATTTTCCTATTGGAGCAACGTAGAATTTTACGGCAGTTTCCACCAGCCCCTTCCCTTTTCCAACAGAACGGCGGATGCACTGCTTTTACCACTAGCAATCCTTAACATTGAGACTTTTCCTAAATAGGCAGCCCTGGATTCGATAGAAGGAAAAAAAACTTTGAAGGGCCGGATCGGGGCAGTGAAGAGAAGTCATTTTTTTTTTTAGCTACACAACACGACTAGTCGACGTGACGGCCACCATGGTCTCGCACCATGTAGTCTTTTTCTTTTTAATTTTCAATGGAGACCTGCGTACGTACTTTAAATTGCAGAAGAAGGTAGGTTGTATGCATTAACATTACAAATGTATGAGAATATTGGTATTGAAATTTGGAAGACGTTTAGGCCAGATTGAATTCAATAGATGATTGTATTTCTTTTTAGGAGCTTTTACGTTTTACTTTTGAAGCTTGCCAACCCCTAAACTGTGTCTCGAAGCATTTGCCCCTTTCCCCTAGATCTAGCACTGATTATTCGTGATGACTGTGATCTGGACAGAAGGTCATGGCTTATTTATAAACAATAATACAGTAAGAAAATGAAACGTAAATATAGTGAGAATGATAACAACTCGCTGATTGTGCGGGTTTTTTTTCCTTTTTTTCCCCTCAGCTGATTTAATAGTGAGTGTGCCGCACACAGAGCACGTACAAAAGAGTTGGCAACGCCACACGCGAGTCCGCCTGAAACAAATACGAGCTGAAACTTCTGAGTAATTCTTCCAACCTACATTCAAGGTTTCTTTATAATAACAAAAAATATATTGTATATTTTACGTTGAACTTCGCTTACAATATTTTGTTCTTCTCTCGAAGGCTTTAAGTTCAATCCCCTTCTTTTCTTTCTCTTCGTTGATAAAAACTAACGACCTTTTTTACTTATTCTTTTATCCACACAGGTACTGAACTTTGAATTTAGCGCTTTAGAGTAGCAGGAACATACGAGCTTCATATTCCTCCGCGAGACCAACATCCACTCATTACTGAATTCTGTTGCTCGCCACTAGATGGCAATATAAGATGCAGTTACGAAAAACGAGCAATTAACTGTTTGAATTCCACTAATTTTACTTACAAATGTTAACCTATTGCGTTAGTTCTGCATCATAGGTTTTCCTAAGATAATGTAATTTCCACTTAAATTTTTGGTTTCTCTCAATTTCCAAGCAGAAATAGACCAGATACTTTTGATCTTAGCTAGCGCATTTTTCTTCCTTTTTTAAAAAATATTATATTTGCGTACCAAATAACTTAATATTCACTAAGATACAGACATACTAATAATTGCACAGAATAAATCAGTACACTCATAATCTTGAAATTCCGTCTCCTTTTGGCTCAAAAAGAGCAATAATTTCCCATATAAATCAATAAAGAACATTTTAAAAATTGAGGCGGTATTCAGTCCTCTTAAGTGGAAACTGTCGTCGACTATTAGAAAGATAATATGGGAGAACTATGAAATAAAGTAAACAGACACGCGTCATTTTGTAAGAAAATTACATGGCGAGTGCATTTTAACTGATCCCAAGTTGTTTTCGTCGAATATATACGATTAAAGGAGCTCTGATTGGCCAAATTAAATACACTACAGCCATTCATCCGTCCAAGGGCGAATTTTTCTTCGTCGCAACAGGTGGGAATACGAATATCTTATTTTCCTGAAAAAATGAAAACCGTCCAGGTGGGGCACATACCCCTCCAAAACTTTGATCGTTAAATATGAAAAGTGGTAATAACAATATGTAAGAAATGCTTGAAGGACATCAAAAATTGAAACGACACATTGTGTAAAGACAATACGTTAAAATAAACGAATACGTTTTCTATTTTCTGCGGAAAAACAGTCTTAGGCGGCAAAAGCCCCAACCCGAAATTTTGAAAGTTGAGGCGCTAAAGGCCAGAGGAAGTGAACCGAAGTCAATGAAATTGTGCACAGATATTGTAAACATAAAATGAGGGAAAACGGGCTTTCCTATTTTCCTTAAAAAAACCGTTTAGGTGGGATCAAGACTTCCAAAACTGATCGTGAAATATCAAAAGTCCTAATAACAGTATGTCAGAAGTGCTTGAAGGATATGAAGAATTGGAACGACACATTGTGTAGATCAACACGCAAACAATAAACGAATACCGGTTTTTATTTTCTGTGGAGAAACGGTTTTAGGGGGCAAAACCCCCACCCAGGATTATGAAATTTGAGGCCCAAAACGCAAGAAGAAGTGCACCGAATTGAATGACATTTTGCACAGATATTGTAGACGTAAAATGAGAAAATTGGGTATCGTATTTTCCGAAAAAAAAACGGTTGAGTGAGGCACGGACCTTCTAGACCGTTGATTACGAAATATCAAAAGTACAAATAAGAATACGTCAGAAGCTCGTAAAGACTATGGAAAATTGCAACGAAACTTCGTATAGGGACAATGTGCAAAACTATGAAGGACACGTGTTTTAATAAATGCGGAAAAACAGTGCTGGGGCTTAGAATCCATCTGAAAAAAAGTAAATATTACCGTAATAGCACAGGAAGGACTGGAGCGAAGCAAATGAAATTGTGTGCAGATATTATATAGACTCGATGTAAAATAAGGCTCTTCATCTTTCTCAAGTGTTCCTATCCGTTTTGCTTTAAATTTGGCAGATCAACAGCAAACTGGAAATAAATCGACACGTGTTTTTGTTTATGCGCAAAAACATTGTAAGGGTTAAAGGTGCCTCCTGAAATACTATAAAATAGACTATACTGTTTGTGCTTGTAGTTGATATGCCAAATTTGAAAAAAATCGGATGAAGACATGACACTTGTGAAACACGATTGGCCTTGTTTTACATATCCAACATCCAGGCCCGTATCCAAGGAAGGGCAATGGGGACAGGCCTCCCTAAATTTTCACTGCTCCCCCTAAAATTTTCACGGTCGGCTTGCAAATGAATTATAAAATGATAAAGTGATGAATTATAATATGGTCGGGTTGGACCCCATAACTTCTACCGGCCCCCACTACATTTTTGGGCTGGCTACGGGCATGCCAATATGTACATACAATTTCATTCGCTTCGGTTAACTCCTCCCGCCACTCAGCGCCTCGCTCCACCTAACAGTTCTCTTCTTTCAGGAAAATACGAAACACGTATTCCCTTATCTTATCTCTACAATATTTGTGCACATTTCATTCACTTCGGTCTACTTCTTCTTGCCTTTTTGGGTCAAATTCCAAAATTTGTATGCGGGCTTTTGCTCCCCGAAGCCCGTGTTTGACTCGAAGATAAAAAAACGTATTCCTTTATTTTTTGCCTATTGTTCATACACAAAGTTTCGTTGCAATTCTTCATGTCCTTTAATCACACCTGACATACCCTTACTAGCACTTTCAATATTTCGTGATGATGTTTTGGATAGATCCCTGCCCAACCTAACCGTTTCTCTCAGGAAAATACGGAACACGTATTGTTTCATTTTATGTCTGCAATATGTGTGTAAAATTTCGTTTACTTCGGTTCACTTGTCTTTTGCCTTTTCGACGTGAATTTCAAAATTATGCGTGGGGACTTTTGCTCCTTAAAACCGTTTTTCCGCAGAAAATAAGAAACACGTATTCGTTTATTTTATGTGTAGTATCTAACTGCCAAATTTTATCAAAATCAAAGTGATACACTTGATCTAAGCAGGGTAAAAGTAAATCTGAAAGGTAGCGAGATGGTAGGGAGCGGCATGACGTCACACCGTTCCCCATGCCTGTCTTTGTACATTGTAATTTCTTAGGAACTGAGGGGACGCCGTACAGATTTTAGGAGGTGAGGGACGGGGTCCCCCTGCGTTCCTACGCACTTACCCCTGCTGATAATTATTAAGTGCTGTGAGGAATAACGAAAAATATTATGTGATAATAATAATGATAATAATAATACTACTACTACTACTGCTACTACTACTACTACTACTACTACTAATAATAATAATAATAATAATAATAATAAAAATAATAATAAAATTTCTGAATGATAAAGATAATTTTTCAACTTTCTGTTGCAATTTCTGTGGGCTTCCGTGATCTGGATATATTTCTATAAGGAATAGAGACTTCAAACAACAATTTAGCATATACGATTTGTATAAAAGAAAGAAGCCTTATCAGTTGTTATACAAGGAACTAAGCAACTGACCATTACCCTGTGCCTTTTTTTAACACAATGTTACAAGACACAGACGCCACACCTGCGGGCAGCTTGGTTTTTGCCTGAGAGCAGCTTCAGTACTAAAATTAAGATTTTTATTCTGTCAATATAATGTGTAGCTATCAGTCAATCACATAGGTTATATGCAAAAGGTTAATGAAACCAGGTTGTTATATACAATGCCTGGGAAAGATGGCAACCGTTGGCCGGGTTAAAATTAACAAGAAAGGTTTTGTTCGGGTAGGGACGGAAGTCTATTGTACGTTGTAATTCCTTTCCCTCTTTCACACTGTGTGAAATTTAACTTGTATACTATAGTGAGTTACAGAAAAGATAATGATATTTTTTAAAGAATTACATCTAATCTAATGTAATCTTCTACTATAATTAAAATAAGGAGTTTGTTTGTGTGTTGTCTGTCTGTCTGTGCGCGGCCTGGGAACCAGACGAGTAGACTGGGAATTACCAAATTTCGGTCAGGGTACAGTGGTCCAGGCCCCAGGCCAGGACATAGTGTCTTTTTCAAAATTCGAACCATTGGGCTCATGGGGCGTTACCGGGACATGTAAAAGTGGTAGAAAATGACCGATATTCATGTCGAATTAACAGTTTTCGCGGTCGCTGAAATCAATGGTGAAACTCTGATGCCATTAATTTCCAAATACACCCTATTGGGGCCGGGGGTCAGCGTGGTGTCGGATACCGAGACATTTAAAAGTAATACAAAATGACGGATATTTGTGTCAAATCCATAGTTTTCTCGATCGCTGAGATCAATAGTGACACTTCCGTTAGCTATGATTTGCAAATTCAGCTACAATTGTATGTGGGCCGGGAATCAGCGACGGGGGAGATATACCAAGACATGTAAAAGTAATCGAATATGACCGATATTAGTGTCAAATTCATAGTTTTCGCGGTCGTTGAGATCAATAGTGACACTTCCATTAGCAAAGACGTGCAAATACAGCTACAATTGCATGCGGGCCGGGAGGCAGCGTGCGGATACCGAGAAATGTAAAAGTAATCCAAAATGACAAATATTATTTTCAAATCCATTGTTTTCTTGTTCGCTGAGATCAATGGTCATAATCTCACAGGCGTTGACTTCCAAATACAGCCCCCCTGCGAAGCATGGGTATATTCAACTAGTTATGAAATAAGATTGACCATTATCACAATATATTCAAGATGAAAAATATTCATTTAACAATCGTCGTACTTAGTTGTCTGCACCGAAATTCCCATAATGTGTTTTATTCTTTACTATTATCTGTTCCAGGCAACTCCCCTACTTCCCACCACTTACAACTAAAGAAGTGGAAAGCAGGTCGTTGACCTTCACAAGAAGGGAAGCTTTTCTATTAAACAGAATCGTGTAAACTCTGTTCGCGTCTGTTGTTGAGAAAGTTCTCCTGTAACTTTTAGCTATCAATCCCGATTACCAAACAATTATTGTTCTTAATTTTTGACTTTAAGAAAAGTGTTCTTTATTATTTATGTATTAAAATTTTGGCTTTATTCTTATTTATTAAATTGCATTTCTAGAACTAAGAACTATTTCATTATAAAGTTAATTTCCATTATTGTTTCATTTGAGAAAAGTATGATTTTTCGTTTCGTGTGTATTTATATATATAAATTTAATAGAGGATTTGATGTCAATGCAAGTAACAACACATTAATTGCATTGACGTTCAGGTTGGGGTCGTGGTGGCTGCGTGATAGAGCGTTTACCTCTGGTGTACGTGATCCCCGGTTCGATCCCAGATCGCGCCTAGTTGACTTTGTGATGGAGAAACGTAATTTTTGTAGGTTTTCTCGGAGTTCTCCCGTTTCCTCTTACTTTCTTCTTTCCAGAGTTTCATTCATTTACCTTTAGCCTATCCGACATAACCGCAGGACGTACAACCCAAAGATTTCATTTCCAAATTTCTGTTACTCCCCCTCCCCCTCAACGGTCATCAGTACTCTTGACAATTCCGTTTTTATGAAAATAGTCAAGTAACAATTCAAAAGTCAATTTCCTCTGTTATCAATGGACTATACTGAAGGCTTGCAACCGCACAGGGAGCCAAATTTAGGGCATTTTTGGATTTAGGGAGCGTCAAATTCACTATGATGGTTAAGCTCCCATAATTATAATTTTGCTTGCAAAAAGTAGGCTGAGACATGGGCCTGTTTAAATTACGTGACGCCTGTAGTTACTACCTCATGCCAGGCTTTAATCAATTTAGGATTGCGTTTCTAAGTCCACCATAACACTTCTTCCACCCTCAATAAACTCACAATACTTCAATGTTGATTAATATTGGATGTGTAATGCTTCACCTTAAATTTAGCGCCGAAAACACGAAAACAAAAAATACTTTGCTTTCGTCTTATATGCATTGGATCAGGTGCACGTACCAAGGAGAAAACTTAGAAAAATTATCTCATTGAGAAATAGTAAATCTTAAATAGTTAATAGTAGAAACCAGAGCATTAGTGTGAGTTGAGACGACTGGGGCGAGAGGTTGTGGATTCACTATTATCAGTGCATATATATATATATATATATATATATATATATATATATATATATATATATATATATATATATATATATATATATAATTATTTTTCTTCATGTTATTTTTAATGTAAGAACATTTGTATAAAAGAGAGGAAACGAGATTTTTAAATTTCAGGTTCTACCAAAGTTGCCAACAGTCCTGATTCTGTCCTGATTTAACGATTTCTGATTTGTCTGTCCCGCGTCCCGACCGGACACACGTCGGGGCGCATATTGCTCCGATTTATCCCCAAGTTAATGAATATTAAACTCAGCCATTTTTTTTTACAAAGTAATAACTTATTGTTTTACATACGCAGTTTTGTGTATAGAATCAATGTAACAAATTTGTCTTTTAGTTTGACTCATCAAAAAAATTGTCAGCAGCTCGTCTTTAATTTGCAGTTATTCCCTTATTGTTTTGAGTTGCTAATAAACACAATTATGATGATAGTATATTCCATGCAGCACTAAAAATATTGGTTTTGCAATCTCTACATAAAAGCGACTGGTACCACAGTGGCAGTAACACTAGCGTTCATTTCAGCGGATGTCCGCCATGCTAACTATATCAGATACTGTACGTCTGCCAAATCTGATACCAATGTCGGCGTCTTCTGCTTCACTTTTCGTTTGCCGCTCAATCGCATTGTTTACCTTAATCTATACTGTGCAGTATCATTTTTTTCTTCTACGTTATTTTTTACATACAATGATCGTTGATGATGAAGACGACATCAATAACGGACCATCCACATCGAAATTTTGGAGGGAAGGGGGCTACAACACTGATTCTACCGTCACTGGTGTTGCCGATGTTACAGATTTTTTTTATTTTCTGTGGAGAAACGGTTTTAGAGAGCGAAAGCTCCCACCCAAAATGTTGACATTTTAGGCCCAAAAGGTAAGAAGAAGTGCACCAAATTGAATAACATTTTGCCCAGATATTGTAGACAAAAAATGAGATAATTGGGTTTCTCATTTTCCTGGAAAAAACCGGTTGAGTGAGACACTGACCTTCTAAACCGTTGATTACGAAATATCAAAAGTGCAAATAAGCATACGTCACAGGTTCCTAAAGAATATGGAGAATTGCAACGACTCTTCGTATAGGCACAATTTGCAAAACAATAATTGAAACTGTTTCAATTTTCGCGGAAAGACTGTTGGGGCCTAAGTTAGGTCTAATCCGAAAAAAAGTAAATATTCCTGTAATAGCGCAGAAAGCAATGGACCGAATAAAATGAAATTGTATGTAGATATTATATAGACCAGGGATGCAAATAAGCAACGAAATTTTAATCTCCCAAGAAATAAGCTATTAGCCCACATCTCTAAAGGCGCCGATTTCTCTGAAAATCTGGGGGGCTCATTCAGATACAGAAGGTATATATATGAGTATTTTAAGACAAATTGCATTCAAATTATGCAAAATATTGTATATTCATAAATACAGTAGGGGACCCAAATGAGCTTTGGAGGTCCCAGCCCCCAGTATCGGCACTCTTGCACATCTCACAATAGAAATAATTTACTTTCCTTCGGTATGATATTAAAAACTCGCCCGCACCGGTGAACCAATCGCCACGGGCAAGTGGTTATTTCCATCCCTGATATAGAACCTATGTAAAATAAAGCCTTTCGTGTTTCTCAAGTGTCCCTATCCGTTTTGCTTTAAATTTGGCAGATCAACAGCAAATTGAAAATAAATCGACACGTGTTTTTGTTTATGCACAAAATCATTGTAAGAGATTGAGGTACTACCTCCTGAAATACTATAAAATACGCTATACTGTTTATCCTTGTAGTTGATCTGACTAATTTGAAGCAATCGGATGGATACACGACACTTGTGAAACACGAAAGCCATATTTTACATATCCAACATCTGCATACAATTTCATTCGCTTCGGCCTACTTCTCCCGCCACTCAAGGCCTCGGTCTACTCAACAGTTCTTTTTTTCTTTCAAGAAAATACGAAACACGTATTCCCTCATCTTACCTCTACAACATTTGTGCACATTTCATTCACTTCGATCCACTACTTCTTGCCCTTGTGGATCAAATTCCAAAATTTTGGACGGGGCTTTTGCCCTTAAAAACCCATTTCCCCGAAAATAAAAAAACGTACAAAATAAAAACACATACAAGAAGTTTCGTTGCAATTCTTATTGTCCTTTACACACATCTGACATACTGTTAATAGCACTTTTGATATGTCGTGATGAAAGGTTTGGAGGGGTCAGTGCCCTACCAAACCCTTTTTCCCAGGAAAATACGAAAGCCGTTCCCTCACCTTATGCCTGCAATATCTGCACATTTCATTCATTTCGGTTCATTTCTTTTTGCCTTTCCGGTGTCAACTTTCAAAATTTTGGGTGAGAGATTTTGCCACCTAAAGCCTTTTTTCCACAGAACATAAATACCCGTATCCTTTATTTCTTGCGTATTCCATACACAAAGTTTCGTTGCAATTCTTCCTGTTCTCTATACACATCGACATGCTGTTATTAGCCCTTTTGATATTTTGTGACCAAATTTTTTGAGGAATCCCTGCCCCACCCAACCGTTTTCTCCAGGAAAATACGAAGCCCATATTCTGATTTTATGTCTAGAATGTCTCTGCAAAATTTCATATACTTCGGTTCACTTCTTAGCTTTCGGGCGTCACTTTCACAATTTTGGTGTGGTTTCTTTTGCCCCCAAAAACCGTTTTTCCGCTGAATACAAAGAACCCGTATTCCTTTATTTTCGTGTATTGTCCATACACAAAGTTTCGTTGCAATTCTTCCTATTCTTTATACATATCTGACATACTGTTACTGGCACTTTTGATATTCTCTGATCAAAGGTTTGGAGTGGTCCCTGTCTCATCTAACAGTTTTCTCCAGGAAAATACGAAACCCACATCCTCATTTTGCCTCTACAATATCTGTGCACGATTTCATTCAGTTCAGTTCACTTCTTTTTGCCTTTCGGGCGCCAACTTTCAAAATTTTTAGTGGAGGCTTTTGCCTCCTAAACCCTTTTGTCTGCAGAAAGTAAAAAAAAAAAGCCGTATTGGTTTATTTTTTGCGTATTGTTCATACTTAAAGTTTCGCTTCAATTCTTCATGTCCTTTACATACATCTGATATACTGTTACTAGCACTTTCGATAATTTCGATATCAAAGGTTTGCAGTAGTCCGTGCCCTACCCAACCGCTTTTTCCAGGAAAATACGAAACCCGTATTCCCTCATTTTACGTCTCCAATACCTGTGCACAATTCCATTCACTTCGGTTCAGGTGTTCTTGCCTTTCGGATCTCAACTTTCAAAATTTGAGTGGGGATATTATGTTAAACCTTTACATTATTAACTTTTTCCCTTTTCATGAGGTCCTTTTTTGGGGTGGAAGGAGAGGAATGTTTTCCTCTGATATCTGTTTCTTGCCATTCATCTTGTTTGAGCTGCTTAAGCAAGATCATTTTGTAACTTTTGATGTCATTCAACTCCGTCACAACAATAAAATTGTCATTCTTAACAATTCGTTTTATTCTCTTATTTGCAGTTTGCCACACTGATATGTTTATTACAAAATTGAGGTTTGGTCCAACGCCTTTCGAATTCGCAACCAACCCAATCGCCGAGCTTTTTGTGTTGCCTGCTATTGCAGGAAAGGGAAAATTCCAGGTGTATCCAAATATACGGTATCCTCTTGCTTGCTGTAGAAATCAGTACGGAGCATACGTTATCCGTATGCTACATATGTATTGCCCTTAGATGTTACATCATGCCGTTGCTGGATTTCTGACATCTAGCAGTTTTCCTATATCACATGCATATACTTACGTTACCTTCGTTAGCTATATGTTATATACTTCCATTTGTATGTGAGATTCTGACCGCTTATATTGTTTCATACAGAAAGTACGTATAGATGGAACACTTATACAGAAAGAATTATAAAACATGCGTTTTCTATTATACGTCTGCTGTACGTTAAGTCCAAAAACTACAGGAATGACGCATGTAACCTATCTTTCTAAGTATGCCACCTACATTTTTTTCTCAGTGTGAGCTCTACACGATAGGATAACGTCCTATCTACATGAAACTACATTGTATTGATTTTAAGATATAACGATCGCTCCAGTTCGCTTATGTATTATTAATATATTTTAATTCTATAACAAATCACGGATTGAGTATAGCCCGCTCCCCCCAGTGATTTTTAACGAATCATAGTGATTCTAACGATTCATATTAGTTCATAATGAATCGGAATCGCATGTTATAAAGATTTAAGATGTAAATCTTGTGGTAAGGAAGCTTTAGTATAAGTAGTAGTAGTAGTAGTAGCGGTAATAATAGTAGCAGTAGTAGTAGTAGTAGTAGCAGGAACGGGTTAGAAGCCCCGCAGGGGTTGGTTAGGTTCTGTTCTCGATATAAGTAGTAGTGGTAGTAGTAGTAGTAGAGTAGTAGTAGCAGTAGTAGTAGTACCTGCAGTAGTAGTAGTAGTAGTAGTAGCAGCAGCAGCAGTAGGAGTAGTAGTAGTGACTCTTCCAGTTCCGGTGACAAAGAACTGGGGGGAGCGGGCTATACACAAGCCCAAATCACTATATGAAATAGCATACCTTAGGCAAAGAATGGTATTTTAAATCAATATATTTAAAATGATATGTATTTTTCATCATCAATTGAAAGTATATTAGTACATAATGGCGTCATTGTTCATCTATATCCTTCTCTTCTTCCTTTTCTTCTTATTTGTATTTCCCATCGTTGCCAATAGCAGAAATTATACAATATCATTTGTTGTGCTCGTTGTACATATATCGTATAACATAAGTGTTCAACAAAGTAACTGTGGAGGAAATAGAAAGCCTAGACTTAATAGTAACGTAAATCAAACTAATCGAAATTCCAGATTTACAGGTAACGTAGACGAATCTAATAAATGTCAAAGATTTACCGATATTACAAATGAAGTAAATTACAGAAACAATAGGTGTATTTTGCCTAATACAACGAATGCAAACAAATTTGGTCATAATTATAGCCGTGCAAATGGCAGAAATTTCTATGTAGACAGATAAGAAATGAACCGAATCTTTGTAACAGTTCCACAAAAGAATGTGCGATTCAGTGTGACTTAGTAGATGTGATGAGCAATTCTACTTTAAACTATTGACAGCTGGTGGGGAATGGGGTGAAACCACGCCAGCAACTCAAATACCAAATCCTAAAATTATGAGTTCTTCGTTTGAAAACAATACTTTAAAATCTTGTGTTAAATTTTCTGCAGATAAAGAATATGATAATAGTGATGAAACAATTCCAAAGACTCTAAGTTGTACAAACAATTACCAATATATTCCTGTACGTAATTGTTTTTGGTTATCAGATGATAATATTAGTGATAATTACGTAACTGATAACGATTTTATTTTCCTAAAAACATATTGTACAGCCAGGATACAAATTAAAGTTAATGATATTTCACTGCAAGCTTTGATTGATACTGGCGCTACTGCATCTCTTATTTCATATTCATTTTGGCGTTACCTCACAAAAGATATTTCTAACCCAAGGCTGCAAAATGTTGACAACTTAATTTTGGTTGATTATACTGGAAAGCATAAAAAAAGGGTTATGGGGAAGGTTCAAGTAGTAATTTCTTTACAAAATTACGAAATTTCTATGCCAGTGCTAGTTATTAAAGAATTAAATGAAAATATTTTAATAGGTCTAGATTTTCTTACTCAGCTACGCGCTGTGCTAGACTTTGAAAATAAAACATTTACGGTAAATTCACTCAATGACAATATTATTTTGAATTTAATACCGGCTACAGATAATATAGCAAGTCAATGTCAGTCTTTCATTAATAATATGAATTTAGATGTAAATAATTGTGTATTTCCCATCGTTGCCAATAGCAGAAATTATACAATACCATTTGTTGTGCTCGTTCTACATATATCGTTGTAATTTGCAGCATAATAGTCCTAAATGTATACTGTAGTAACGTTCCATTGAACTTTATTTACATGGGAAAATTATATGCGTGTACTTGACATAGATAAAAATAGGTTTCTCTCTAAATAAAGAACTGTACATGCAATTTACTTACCTTGAAGAGTATAATACTCTTCCATCTTGATATAGTCGAACAAATTTGTTAGGAGTTGTGATAGTATGTAGATAAGATTGCTTTCCATTGTAAAAGTACGTATCAGGCTTCCATATTCGTTCCAACATAGAAATACTCAAGGCGAGTGTCTCACGGTTCCACTGAAAAGCCAAACGACGGTCAACCCAAGATTGACGGAAATAACAGTCCATAGAGTAAGTCTGTAAGTAAGAAATTGTTAACTTGTACAACTAAATGCTACAATGAAAATTTGATACTAATCTGAAACATGAACAGACCATAGTATTATAAAGAAGACGGAAAAATTATAAAGAGAAACCATATTACTCGAGATATATTTTATATTTATGGACAGTTTCTTTGATTTAAAATCAATATGTTTATACACAAACACGCAGAAACTCTAATCTCAGCCACCCCTATGTACAAAAATAAAAATTATACCGGGTGTTTCAAACAACACCGACAACGTTTGGGAGGTGATTCCAGACACCAAGATAAGACAAAATTATAGACCAACCTGGGTGCATGAATGCTTCCTTTCGGAGTTATAGGCTGCCGAAACCATGAAGAAATGAACTTGGTTGTTGGTGGCGAATAGTAGTTGGTCAGTACTTCAAACTATATGCCCGTAGCCAAACTCCCACTATAAGATTGTTACACGAGTGCTTTAGGGGTCTGCAGCATGAATTTATGGATAGGACATATATTAGTTCCCAAGTAAAGTCTTGACCCGACTACGGTGAGTTCCATAGTTTTGGAGCTATGCACCTTTAAAGTTCATTTTTTACATGTTCTCGGCAGCCTATAACTCTGAAAGGAGGCAATTGTGCACCCAGGTTGGTGTATAGTTTCTGTCTTATCTTGACGTCAGGAATCACCTATCAAATGTTGTCGGTGTTGTTTAGGAACACCTTGTATGTACAGGGTGGCCCATTTATCTCAATACGTCCTTGTAACTGTTAAATTAATAAATAGGAAACGCTGTAATTTCGTATTGTGCAAATATCGATAGAGCGACATTGACTGACACAACCAGATTAACTACGTTGATAACCTAACGTAAAGTTGTGTTTTTCAGACAACACTACATCAGATTGTCATATATAACAAATGTACACTTCTCCAAGATATAATTGCACGCCCGATTTTTTCTAAGTCCCTTAAGATTGTAAGTTTGGCAAGAACGCATACTGAGCTAGAGGAGGGGAAGGAATGAAAAAAGAAACAAGACTTCTGAACACAGCTCACAGTTTGCTGTTTGAAATTCTCAGTTCCTCTTTTGTTACTTCTAATAACGATACTTCCAGTACAAAACAGTACCTTAGCATTAATGCAGCAAACTTTCTTCCTTTTTTCAAAAAGAAAACACACACATTTCTCGAAGAAAAACAAAGATCATCATAAAAACAAGGATAGTTAAAGGCTTCGTTCCCTATCAATGCAACTAAAGGAGCGTTCTTTAGTTGTTCCGATAGCCATGCGTGTTAAGTAGTCAATTTTTTGTGTTGATGCAAAATTTGTGAACCTGGTTCGAGCTCCACTCGATTCTTTTATTACTTTTTTAATTTTTCAGTTATTCTTCCCGTACACTTTTATAGTATTTATATTACAGGGAGGTAATGGACTGCTTTCTAATTTATCCAAAAATAAGAAGGTGTACAGCCGTAAAACCTTTTCTGTATATCTCAAATGTAATCACTTCTTAGTGCAAATCACTTCTTGCATCGATCCATAAGATTTTCGTAAACCTGTAAATAAATACGGAGTTCTAGTGTCCAGAAAATCACTATCAGACCTAATACCTCCTTCATCACTACCAGAACGCAGCTATTATTATTATTATTATTATTATTATTATTATTATTATTATTATTATTATTATTATTATTATTATTATTATTATTATTATTATACGCTTCTTAGGCGAGGGAGACCCTTGTCTGATTCGCGACGGGAGCTCATGTGGATCGTTGCCTATGTTATGTTGTAGATTCACTCCCCATATAGTCTCGCTGCTGAAAGGGCCACTAAACTCAACATCAAATATATATATATATATATATTATTATTATACGCGCCTTTGGTGTGAGAAACTCGGGTTCGATTCCCGGCGGAGCTCGTGTGATTCGGGGCCTACGTTAAGCTGTAGGTTTACTTCTCATATAGCCTCGCTGTTGAAAGAAGCATTAAACTCAAAATCAAATATATTATTATTGTTGTTGTTGTTATACATTTCTTAGGTGTGGGAGACCCGGGTTCGATTCTCGGCGGGAGTTCATGTGGTTCGGGGCCTACGTTAAGCTGTAGGTTTACTTCTCATATAGCCTCACTGCTGAGAGGGAGCTAAACTCAAAATCTATTATTATTATTATTATTATTATTATTATTATTATTATTATTATTATTATTATTATTATTATTATTATAAGTAGGAAACAGAAAAAAAAGGTTTTAGGGTACTAAATTTGGTAAGATATTTTATTTCTTCCCAGTATGGACTTTATTGTTGTCTTGGAGTATCAGAATTATTTTAGATAGGCTTTCACGACGATCTCACATTTTTTTTTTCACTTAAAAGTCTTAATAGCTCTCAATAGCATCACCGTTTGCTCGAGTCAATTGCATCCCACAAGAATGCACTTCGTCACATAATACCTTGGCCATCACCTTATTCGAACATTCACACTTAGTATTTTACGACAGGAGATGAGGTGTGTTCTCTATTGTTTTCAAATCGGTTTTGTTTCAGATTCAAAATAGTGGATGTAAGCCATACATTGAATTATGATATTTTTTTAAAAAACCTGGTTGTATCCTCTTTTTAAAGATAAATGATGTGCTCAAAAGTGAGATCTCTTTTACATTTTCCTATAGAAAAGCTTGTCTGAAGAGAAATGAAAGTGAGTTGAGGTTATTGTTGAACACTATTTAGTATATCTTAGATCCTGCGCAGTGCGATGTTTCAACTTCGAGGGGAAACGTACACCTAGAAAAAAACACTGAACTCGCTGCCAACTGTGTTCATCTTTCAGATTTGGGAACCTGCTTCCTCAATATTTTTCTCATGCTCTGCCACATTTGTATCTTCAATACTTCATCAGAGGATATTGTAACTTCTGATACAAAATGCCTATAATTTCTATAGTACACCAAAAGTTTTGACTTTGCAATACTGTCATGGGTAACATCAATGGTTTCTTTGTCAGTATTATTGAAGGTGCAGTGCAGCGAAGTTAATTAAAAAATATCTTTCACCTTCTAGAAATGTGCAACTCAAAACATTAGAAGTTGCATGATTCCTCAACAATTGATACATATGTAGTTGGATTTTTGGGGTGATATCCTTCTAGTAGAGGTACCCAATAAAAGCTCGGTAATGCGCATCACAGAGCCGGTTAGGTTGCGATGAGCTATCCGCTCTGTTCGACTCGGCTCTTGAACCATCCTCTCGATTCGGCTCGGTTGAGGTCCGCCACATCTCGGTAGGCGTGATATATGAGCGGTCTTTCTGAGCTCGGCTCTGTAGTGAACAAGCCGCGAGCCGACCAATTTAAACCAATTGCACAATTAAGAGTCGGCACGTTTCATTCAGCGCATTCAAATGGACCGAGTTTCGTCACTAGAGGTTAGATCGGTTGCGCTTTTATGGAAGTGACTGATGTTCGGCTTAGTGAGTCTTCCTGTACCTGATCTCTCTTTACAGCTATCCTTGGTTCGGCTGTGAGGAGGATTGTTACAAAACAAAGTTCTTGTAAAGTCCGGTGTAAATTTCCTACTCAATAGATTTCTTGTATAGCTATCTTGTAGAATTAATGGATTTACGCAGTGTTCAGTAGGTTTATCAATTCAGGTGAGTAGGGCCATGGTTTTTGTTGGACATTTGAAAAACAAACACTAAAAAGAACGATGCTTTTTTATTATTTTATTTTGTTTACTACACCATGTTTCGCATCCATACAACATCGCATTGGAGAAAAGATATTCAAGTGACAATAAGCTCACATTTTCTTTACTGTTTATACACTCAGCTGTTCTGTTAGAGATATCAGTAAAAGTGTTTAATGAGTATCAATCTGGGCAACAACGACACGCTGATGTTCTCTCATGCTTCACAGTGTAAGTGTGAAGATTAATGAATTATCGGAAATGAATTTTCTAAAAGATAGTCCAAACTTTTGAATATATATAAGACAATTTTGAATAGGCCTAATATAGGCACATTAAAAGAAAATGATGATATAGAAATATAATTTGACAGAAACGTAAAATATCTTGTCTAGAGTTCAATTTGTTGTGATAGTTGTTACTTATATAACTCACAGTGGGTTCGGAACTAGCGCGCTATTGTAGCGAAGCTACAATAGCTAGCTACAAATTTTGTATCTCTAGATGTAGTGGCGCTACAAGTCAAAACCTGTAGCTTGTAGCTGTAGCTGAGCTACATATTTTTATATTGTGTAGCGAATTTTGCACTAAAGCTACAAATAAACCTTTTCCAGGACGCAAAAATAGTTTGTAACTCCAACATTTCGTCACAATTTTTAGTAAATTTTTATATGATGATAGGGAGAAAATATGATTGTTTTATGATTTCTATCTCCAATTATTTTGCAACAATATTACAAGAAAATTTTCTGAAATAAAATGCGATCGGTCAAAAGGATAGTAATGACTCTTAAAATAGACCTACATGCCATTCTAGCAGCGAAAGCATATACATTTTTTGGGGGAGGGGTAATATATATATACACTTTTAAAAGAGCAGACAAAATGCACACTTCACTGTGAAATGCAAATTGACAGACAAAACTTTTAAGTTCAATTACGCATGTAGATGCCACGACATATATTATAATGCATGTTGCCAAGTAAACTTTATTTGTGACAAGAGCTTAAGTAGCGAACACGTTTCTGAAAAACTAACTAATAGTTGTAGCGAGCTAAAATTTTATCATGTAGCTGTAGAGCAACTACTTTTGAAAAGTAACTTTCCGATCACTGCTCATATTAAAATAATGTTGGCAAATGGTGAATATACTATATACCTGCCTTCTACGTGTGCCTCTCGGGTCTACTCGAGGCGATCTTGCGTTCCTTGATTTCAACAAGCGATAGAAGGAAATTTATCATCTTTCTCAGTTTTTTTTTTCTGTATGCTCAGAAAAGTGTTAAAGTTAAGGATATGATTTAGGCCAGTTTTAGACGAAAGCATTTATCGAAGCATTTCTCGTAGCATATGTGCTGCCAAAAATCTCGTATAATATTCTATGGCATCAAAAGTATATTGTGCTTTTACACGGTAGCATTTTGATAAGCATTTTGTGACGTAGCAAACAAATCACTGGAGAAGAGCGCAATTATGGCTCCAAAACTAAAAACAGATATTTCAATCACTATTTCTTCTAAAGTCCTTTTTCGCATATGGTTATTATGATACAAAGGACTTTTAACGGTGCAGTTATACTATACAGATACATAGATTTTAAAATTTACAGAAGAAATTTTTAATGTTTTAATAGAGTAGTGTATAAGTAATGGAAATATGTTGTGCACTTACATCTGAGATGCGTATTTATGTGGAAATATAGAAATTAAAGTCGAACCTGAAATGCACGTAATTTTCAATAAGCTGCCATAAAATTTTGGCAAGTCTGTAATTTCCCCATTTTGTATCGAAAACAGAACCCAACCATCCCCTTCGGGGCTTCTAACCCATTTCCACTACTGCTGCTGCTACTACTACTACTACTACTGCTACCACTACTACTACTATTCCAACTACTACTACTACCCGTTCCTACTACTACTCCTATTCCTACTACTACTACTACTACTACTACTACTACTACTACTACTACTACTACTACTCTTACTACTACTACACCTACTACTACTGTTACTATTACAAAGTACTCCTACTACTACTACTTACTTCTACTACTATTACTATTACTATTACTACTACTATTACTGCTACTATGAATACACCTACTACTACTTCTCCTCCTCCTACTACTACTACTGCTACTTATACTATGGATCCGTATAGTAAAACTACACGTTACCACCTCTTAAAGTGAACCTGCACCGGAGAATGCAAGAGCACACCAATAAATGAAACGAAAAAGTATTTTTTAATGAATTTCTGTGTGTATCCGTATAGTGAAACTGCACGCTTTTAACTTTGTACAAACAAGGATGTTCCTCATATAATTTAATCAACATAATAATAGTATCCCTACTCCAACTCATTTTTCTTTACTACAATTCAATTTCCCACACATCGCTTCCTTTTAACACACCACGGCGCTGCAATCGGAGCAGAAATGCTGGGGAAAATGCTACGAAATAGAGCAAGTTCTATCGACAAGAAATGCCATAGGATATGCCATGGCATGGGAAATGCTATAACATTTGCTACTTTACACGGTAGAATATCGATGATACGATTTTTGCTACGAGAAATGCTACGATAAATGCTTCCGTCTAAAACTAGCCTTAGAGTACTCGGGTCATAACAAGGAAGGGGCATGAAAACCATGGCCCTACTCACCTGAACCGATGAAAACTACTATACACTGCTTAAATCGATTAATTCTTTACGATAGCTATGCAAAAACTTGTTGGAATCGAGTTGGAAATAGTGGTGTCAACCGGCTCGGCTCGAGCCCTGAGTCAACAGCTCGAGTCGGGATGATTGGAATGAACCATTGGCTTGGTTCGGCTCGGCTCAGGTGAGCCATTGGCTAGAACCGGGTCGGTTGAGATGAGCTACCTGCTCGGTTCGGCTCGACTCAGCTAGGCTCAGGTGACCCATCGGCTCGAGTCTGCACGGTTCGGCTCAGCTCAGGTAAGCCATTGGCTCGAGCCGGCTCAGTTGGAATGAACCACCGGCTCGAGCCGGCACGGTTGGATGAGCTGTTGGCTCGGCTCACTTTTCAGTTCGGCTTGGTGGTGACTGAGCCGGGAGCCGAGGTGCTCTAGCCGTTGACAAAACTAATACTTGGAACCTGAAAACTACCAATTTGAAAGCCGTAGAGAAAACACTTCATCTCTACTCGCAAAATACTCATGAGAGATTTTCGGGGCAAGAAGATGACCAATGCTTCATGAAGCTGAGGGCATTCTTGTGAGATAGAATCTAGCAAATGTGATACTATTGAGAGCTATTAAGACGTTTAAGTAAAAAATGTGAGATCGTCGTGAAAACCTATCTAAAATGATTCTGATACACGAAGATAACAACATAGAGTCCATAGGTGTAACCAGCGATGTATCTTTACTCTTTCCATCTTACTCTTACTCTTTATGGACCCCGGAGAGTGTGGGCCCTCCCGCACGGCAAGATCTGCGGTTCCATTAGTTGCGCCCCTGAGCCCGTTTCATACATGACAAATTAATTAAGGGGACAATATTGACAAATCTCAAAGCCATACTAATACATATCATTTCTAGAGCACCTAATAGTAGACTTTATTTTTTTTATTTTTTACAGAAATGGGCCCCAGACTTATTTTTGTTTTATTTACCTTTTGTGTGCTGTTTTGTTTATATAATGTAGTGAATCTGTTTGATGCTTCATTTATAATTTCATCTTCGTATCGTATATGGAGTAAAAAAATGTCTTAACATGGGTCTCCATCGAATGGCGGGGAGCTCTCTGGAAGGGGCAGTTGCCCGATGCCCCCACAAGTGACGACCCTGGGTGTAACAACAAACTGGAAGGAAATAAAATGTCTCATCAAATTTAGAACCATAAACCTTTTTTCTATTTCCTACTTATAATAATAATAAGCCTATTATTATTATTATTATTATTATTATTATTATTAATAATAATAATAATAATAATAATAATAATAATAATAATAATAATAATAATAATAATACTATATTTGATATTGAGTTTAAGGTCCCTTTCAGCAGCGAGACTATACTACAACGTACGAGAACAAGAACAAACTGCTTAACGTAGGCCCCGAATCATATGAACTCCCGCAGGAAATCGAACCCGGGTCCCCCACACCAAACACGCGTATAAGAATAATATATTTGATTTTGAGTTTATCGCCCCTTTCAACAGCGAGGCTATATGAGAAGTGAACCTACAGCTTAACGTAAGCCCCGAACAACATGAGCTCCCCTAGGTGTCGATCCGGGTCTCCCACGCTAAAGAAGCGTATAATAATAATAATAATAATAATAATAATAATAATAATAATAATAATAATAATAATAATAATAATAATAATAATAATAATATGAACTGCATTCTGGTAGCGATGAAGGAGGTATTAGGGTTGATAGTGATCTTCTGGAGACTAGAACTTCGGATTTATTTTGAGATTTATGAAAATCGTACGGATCGATGCAGGAAGTAATTTACACCAAGAAGGAATCACAATGAGTTATAAAGAAAAGGTTTTGCACCTTTACACCTTCTTTTTCTTGGATAAAGTAGAAAGTTGTCCATCACCTCCTTGTTATACATATACTATAAAAGTATACGGCAAAAATAAATTAAAAAGTACAAAATAAAAAAATTAAAAGCATCGAGTGGGACTCGAACCAGGTTCAAAAGTACTAAATCCGCACAGAAAGCAAGAACTTAGGTCGCATGCCTATCGCAACCAAGTTTTCTGCATTTACCATGTACTATGATGTTCTAAATGTATCATTACATTAAGTTATAAAAAGAGAACTGAGTATTTCAAACAGCAAACTGTGAGCTGTGTTGGGAAGTCTCGTTATTTTTTCTTTTCACTTCCCCTACCATCACTTCGACAGCGATGTTGTCAAACTTACAATCTTTAGGGACTTAGAAAAATTCGGGTGTGCAATTATATCTTGGAGAAGTGTACATATGAAATAAAAACTTACAATACCAGAGTTGTTATTCAGTGCTGGAAACTAAGGACGCTACAGTACCATAAACATCGAGAAACATCAAATTTTAGAAGATTCCGCAACACTAATAGCGCAAGTGGAACGGACGTGTAACGCACACCTGAAGCTATTTTTTTTTCAAAGAACTTTACTTCGAAAAACATTTTAGATAAATATCACTAAAGCCCGGAATTAATGGCGAAATAGAAACCCGAAAATGGTTGGCAAAATTGCAAAACAAACACCCAAAAATATCAGGTAAAATGGCAAAATGAAATAAAAAAAGAATCACGAACTTTGGGGAAGAAATAGATGCTAAAATATGCGAAAGCTATAATTCGTTTACTAATCGAATAAAATGTTTCATTTTACACTTTGTACTTACCACTTAAAATTGAGGAAACTTGCATAACCCGTGAAGGGACGACAGCTAACAATTCATTGGCCATTCTTCAGTAGTAACAATGAAACAATAACTTAGAAACACTATCACATTTTATTCACACGCGGTTACATTAGCACCAACATTCAAAGCACAAGAAATACTAAAGTGAAGTCATTTTACACTGCACTAGCAGTTTATTTTTACTTACGAAAGTTTTTTTTTTTTTAATATTTTTGTTCTCTGAAATTATTAACATCTTTCTAAGATTTTTAAAGGAAAGACTTTGTCTATTGCCAGAAAGAATTAGTTTTAGATGTAAAAATGATCTTTCTACATCTACAGATGTCGGCATTTTGAAATACTGAAACGAACATAAATACCAGTTCTGTATCACTCATGCCTAACATTCACAATAACTGCCCACCTGGCTACTTCTTGAAAGTAAGCATCTTCGTTTGTCATTCCAAGAACCTAACACTGCTTCAAATTTCCAAGAACTGAATACGCACTTAGCATCTCCGCCCTTCCACTTGTCAAATTCCAACGGGAATAGACCAGTTATTATCAGACATCGAGATCGCTTGGCCAGATAAGAGCGACTCAGATCTGTGGTATGATGTCATTAATGAGTAAATAAAGAGTAATGGAAGAGAAAAACTGTGACAATAGCAACAAATTGCTTCTAAATTGTGAAATTGCACTTTTCCTGAAAATATCATGAAAATTGCAGTAATGGCACTTGTGGCATTTTGCCATTATTCCAGGCTTTAAATATCTCATTTAATTTCGTAGATAGTTTTCAAAGATGCTAATGCCGTTTATAGCAATTTGATATCTTGTTATCAAAAATAATAAATTTAATATATTACTCAAAATGGCATATTAGTGGGAACTTTTAAAAATATATTTATTTAGTTTTTATGACAGAACAATCCTTTTTTAGTAGGTTTCATTACAACTTCTCAGAATTACCTAATTTTAAGCAGTGTCGCAACTAGTGTTGTAAAATTTTGAACCGGTTGATAAAAAACAATTTTTTGGGTTTCTTTCCGGAAAAATTGGAAAAATTGGGAAAATAACAGAAATCTTTGTATTAGGTTAGTTTTACTAGTAATGGAACCTTCTTTTTTTCGAGCGCGTGAAAAATGTAAATTGAAAAATTTCAATATTGTGAATATTTAAAAAAAAAAAAGCATTCGAAAATAAAACTGTTGTAATTATTCTTGAAAATTAATAGTCTGCACTCACGTCCTTTATGCGCCCTTTAGTCGTTTACTCCTGGTTGTGCATTAATTCCAGAGCTTTTACAATTGCATGCACATCTACCATCATGAAGCGTTTCTGTTGCAAAAAATAGGGCTCTTGAATGAAACTCAGTTCTTAATGTGCTCTTTGATCTGCTGAAATTATATTAATTTTAACCAAATTACCTTCTTAAAAGAAAGAGCAGTAGACAAATTTCACTAATACTCGTGCTCTAACACATATAATTACTATTATGTAATATTCATATACAGACTTTAATATAAACTTCATGTACAAAATTGTGTATGTAAACAAATACTTGCTTTTGTAAGAAAGAAAAAGAAAGAAAAAAATGATCCTATTCTTATTTCTTAATCTTCCAAGTATGAATATCAATTCCGTATAATTAACGATAACAATTAACAACTCTCTAAAAATTTATAAATTACTATCTACGTTTTTACAAAGTACTTGCTCGTAATGTCTAGGGTATTTGGCTTATATCAAAGAATATTAAATGAAATTTCGAGAAATTAAATAGGAGATTAATCGTTTATTTACAAATAGAATACTTTAATTAAAAGGTAGGTTACTAACTTTAACTCAGGACGCCACTCCGCCCTATATGCACTCTATCTTCCTTCTTACCCTTCCCCAATAACTAATGGAAAAAGGAAGTATTTTAATTTAAACTCTAGTAATCCTAATTTTCTTATTAATTAAATTACTTTGTATTATAGCAGGGACCTGTGGAAAATACGGTTTACAGAATTCAGTTACTCCTGGACCGTACTCCTTGCTTTTAAAGACGGGACCTTAACTTAAAGGTCACTGTTTGACCTAAACCTGTCTCTGGGACTCCAAATTAAGTTCACAAAAGGATTCTATTTAGCTTAAGCATATAATTATATAAAATAGGTTGATATTAGAAATAAAATGTCAGCCTCTACTCACGGCTCTATCTAAATCTCCTTACACTCAAGGAAATAAAGGAATTTGGTTAGTTACTCACTCTAAGACTCTCTTAAATGAAAGTTGCAGTGAGAAATCTCTAATCTCTTACAGCACCTAAATATGCTATAATTACATAAGCAGGGATCGAACCCAAACGCATTTGGATTTCAAAATAAATGTTCCTCCACCACTAGGACGGAACCAAAACCTCGAGTCTATACGTGTGCTATTTACCTCCGCCATAGACCCTTAGGAAGCTTATATACTCCCATTCTAAACAAGCAATAGTAATTCAATAACCTCTGTTATACTCGTAGGATTAAGCATCTAAAAGTAACAACTTATTTCCTAACTCCCTATCATTTGAATATTCTATCTAACAGCCAAAGCTCAATTGCTTAAGCTGGCATCTGTAATGTAGTAGAATCACTATTCTGTCTACATACAGTAACTAAACTAGAGGGGACTCTCTCCAAGCTGCACTATTTACTTCCAGTGCAGCGGACTGGCTGGCCAAGATCCTACATTTAGGAATCCTCAAAACGCACAGCCCCGAAGATAGGGGAGGCAGCCTTTTTATAGGTTTTGGCCTGCTAAAAAAAATAGCAACAAAAATTCTTTAGAAAGTTTTTTAGCGCCAACTTCTAGAATGGAAAATTCCCAATAAGGGAGACTGAAATACAATGGATTTAGCAGCTAGCCTTCTCGACAGGCTTCTTAAAGAAAAAGTTAGCATGGAAAAAGCAACGATAGAACTAGCTAAACTGTAAATAATATGGTTAATTCTTAAATAACAGGGGATGATGCTCTAATATATATATACATAAATATACAACATAAATTGATTAAATATTTCCTTACACTAATAATAATAAAATAAATGAATAGATATATACCAATAAATTAATATACTCCAGGCCTGGATTTCTAACTTATAACTAAACACAATTATTAAATAGAGCAATATTTAAATTATATCATTTATATTTGAATATAATATCAGCAAGGTCGCAAGACGTACCTTTCATATAACCCCATCACAAAAAAAAGAAAGAAAAAAAAGAAAAAGAATATTATTCTCACTTGTTACTTTGAGTATTTAGTTTATAGTTCGGATTAGTCTTATATTTTAAAAATTTTTCATTACAACACTATCGCAATTACAAAAACAAAAAACAACAAATTTTTTATTTAATTTTGTAACGACTTAAAAATTTTTAGGGAGAATTTCTTTTCAGTACTTAGTTTTGTGATTGTTTTTAAAAAACATAAGTAAAAAAAATTAATAATTTCCAATTTAATTCAGTATTAATTTACTTTACTTGTTCACGTAAACTTCCACTGTTTTTTTTTTTTTTTTTTTTTTTTTTTTGTTATTTGCACCACTGACTTGTAGATTGTTATTCACTAGAAGTCCAACTTCCTTTTTGCCGTTTTAATTTTGTTTACAACACCTGTTATGTTTAAATTCTTACCTGGTGTTAAGGGAAGGTTATCTAACCCCTTACCATCAGTGATTAGATTTAAGAAACAAACATTATTGCCATTAGCATTTGGATTTTTGGAAGTATTTTTTGAACTCGGTCCACCAAGGTTGGAGTTTTTTTTCGTGTATAACTGCTTATTAAACTTTTGCAACGATTCTTGATATTGAAGTGCTCTAATGTTTTTTAGAGTATAGCCTGGGTTAGTTACTTAAACTTTTTTACTACTGCTGTTATTTATTTTTGAAAAACGCACATGACGCTTATTGTTTTGTGGAGCATCTACGTGACATAATAATTCAAGTTTAAAACTTGCATTTGCTTTAGGACGTGCAGCAACGTACACACTATGTGTAGGTTTCTTAAAACCGTTTGACATTTTTTTAAAGCTTTGAGACTACAAATAACGATGTTTACAGTAAACGACGAGTCGAGAAACTGTGATCTTGACCGGACTTGTTTTTTAAACTAGCTAAATTTTTTTAAGAAAGAAAAAAAATAACAGCAGAAAGAATTTTTTTAAGCTTAAATTATTACGTTTGTGGGATGTTTTATTTTTTCCCCAACTTTACTTTTTTTGTCTGGAAATAGCGTTTTGGCAAACTCAGGCTGTAGTTTACGGACCTTCTTACAAAATTCTGGGGCCATAAAAACAGGTTTCATTATATCAGCGTTTGTTTTGATTGTTTTACCACTGTTTTGATTTCGAATTATATAAGTATTTGCAGCTAACTGCTTTTTGATTTTCCAAGGACAGCTGTATTTCGGTAAGAGGCCTGCACTCACTTTATTAGTGGGGGAAGAAAGCCGTATTATTCTTTACCATACCATCTGACCGGGTTTGAATGGATTCGGTCGTTGATCTCTATTGTAAATTTGTTTTTTCTTAGCATGTTTTCGTTTTTGTACCTCATTTGCGCGTTTGTAAGCAGTCTCCATTTTTAGTTGGATTTTCCGAACATATTTACAATAATTTGGCTCCTCTTGAACTTTTTCTTTTTTTGAGGGGGGGGGGTTTCATATAACGGGTGTTTAAAAGACCTTCCAAAGAATAGAAATGCTGGGCTGTATCCCGTAGCCGAACAAACTCTGGAATTTATTGCAAATTCAATAAGTTTAATATCTCTCGCCCAATTTTTATGCTTGTTAGCATACATGCCAAGTATTGTTTTTACATCTTTTATCATTTTTTCGCTTTTATTTTTTTTTGGCCTATAAGCGCTAATAAAATGACACCTTGTTTTAAGCAGACTCATTGTTTGTCTCCACAATTTTCCTGAAAATATTGAGTGATTGTTACTAGATATTTGAGAATAAGGTCCAAACTCCGAGAAAAAAGTTAAAAGACAGTCTACCATTGTCTTTGCAGTAAGTTTTTTGACAGGATAAATCTTTACCAATCTTAAAAATCCATCAACAAGGACTAATTTATATTTATATCCTCCTATTTTACTTGGCACTAAGGATTTAAAATTATCGACATAAAGATCTGGTTAGGCCTAACAGCTAATGAAGATTTCATAAACCCATACTTAGTATTAGTATTTTCCTTGTATAAACTACAGGGAACACAAGCTTTGCAAAAATTTTGTACATCGTTACGCATACTTGACCACAAGTAAGCTTTTTGCAACTTTTTTAGCGTTTCTATTTACGATGGATGATTTGATTTTTTAATTATATGAGCCATCACACAGAGAGTTGCACTTAATGAGTTTGGGATCCAAACCATATTTTTAACTTTATTATTTACTTTTAATTTTTTTTGAATTTTATTTTCGTTTATAAAACAATTTCTCTTTAGTCTCTTAAATTTTTGTCTTAGCTTACATGAAACTGACACCTTATCTTTTTTTAAAAAAGCAATGAAGTTTGAAATAAAAGAATCTCCATTTTGATTTTTTCTAAGTTTATTTAAATCTCTGATTTGCGAGAAGTCTGCATAATTATTTTTTCCCTCTTTTTTTTTTTTTACTAACATGCAGTAAGGTAATTCCGATAGCATTTCTTTCTTTTTTTCTAGAGAAAATTTTCTTACTTTGCTCACGACTAAGTTTTTTTCTTCCTTTTCTTTATTTGTTTCTTTAATAGTTTTACTTTCCTATAACTATTATAATCAATGAGTAAAACCTTAAACGTTGGTAGCTCCTGAACGTTTACTACTTTTCCTTCGCTTGTCTTTATCTTTAGAAAACCAGAATCGTTTTTAGCTTCTAACGGTAATAATTCATTAGCCTCGTTGCTCCCCTCAAACTCTGGACCTTCGGTGTGCGAGTTTTTGAGACGAGACAGAAAATCTACGGGATTTGTCTTCCCTTGCTGAAATTTCAGCACAACTGGAAATCTCATTATTCTTGTTAACCACATTTGAACAAGCGCTGGTATATTTATAGATTTTATCAGTGATAAAATCGGTTTATGATTTGTATATACATAAATGACAGGAGCATGAATCAAGTATAATTTGAACTTTTTAAGTGCAATAACTATGGATAAAAGTTCTAGATACGTAGAACTATATTTACTTTGAGTGGGAGATAACTTTTTAGATCCATACGCTACTACTGCTAAACGGCCCTTTTCATCCTTTTGGCAGAGGGTGTACCCAGTAGCCACCGAGCTTCCGTCCACATATAAGTAGAACGGATCATCTAACTTTGGTAGAAGCAATTCAGGATTTTTGTCTAATTCCTCCTTTAGTTTCAATAACGCTTTCTCGTGCTTTTCTTCCCATTTAAATTTTGCATCTCGCTTCAACAAATCTGTAAGCGGTGAAACTATCATAGCCATATTTGGTATCCGAAAGTGAAAAACCTGGAAAAATCCCAAGATTGCTTGAAGCTGTTTTACATTTTTCGGCCTAGTAATTTGCCGCGCCATCTTTAATTTCTCCGGAGTGCATGTTATTCTACCGGGAGTAATAGTATATCCCAGAAATTTTATTTTCTGCGTAAAAAGAACTGCTTTATCCGGGTTAAGGGTAAGTCCTGCATCGCTAATTCTTTTTAACGTTTCTTCAAGAGTTTCAATTAACTTATCAGGTGTTTGACCGCCCACTACTATATCATTATAGAATGAGATGACCTTTGTATAATATAGTTTCTTTAAAACCATTTGCATTAACCTGGCTAAAGCAAATGGGTAATTACATAATTCATAAACTCCTCTAATGAACTGTTATAAAACCTGCATACGGTTGACTTTCTTCATCTAATTCAATCTGAGCGAAAGCATATGATAAATCAAAACATGCATAGAAATTCATCTTCCCTAAGTGAGTTAGGGCTTCCATTATACTTGGTAAACCCACTTTTTTCTTCTCTGTTAGTTCGTTAACTTTTTGACTGTCTAATATGACCTTGAAACTACCATCCTTTTTCTTATGCAAAATTGGGCAGCTTACGTACGGAGTACTCGCCTTTTTTATAATTTATCTTTTTCCATTTCATCTAACACTTTCTCCATAATCTGCCTTTTTTCTATAGACATAGGTCTAAGCCGACAGGAAAAGGGTTTGGGGTTTTTAATATTTATATGATGTTTTATTAAATGTGTTACTCCTGGTTTGTCTGAAAAAACGTTCTTATATTTTTCCAAAATATTTCTCATTTTATTTTTTCTCTGTGGGTCTAAACTAACATTGTATAACATCTTTTTTATAAGCTGACTGGGGGCTTTCTCAATGGCCGCACAAGGGACATTTCTCTCCCCTTTACTTTTATGAGGTTTGTCATACTTGCATACTGCCATCCCTCCGCTCTCAATACACCATCCTCGGAGCGATGTACACAAAACAATCTTTGCCCTCGCCAGGCAATCTCCTCCTGCAATCAAGGGTTTCAGAAGAGAAGATACCACGTGGAACCGTTGCCTAATTTTATGGCCGTAAAATTCAACTTTTACGAGCACACTCTCTAAGGAAGTCGTTGACCCACTCGCTAGACTTAAATACAATGGATTTTTCTTAAACTTCGCCCCTCTCTTTTTCCACAAATTTGCTTCGTTTTCGTCAACAAAGCTCAGTAGGCTGCCAGAGTCGCAAAACAAGAATACCTCTCTATTTAATATTGTTGCTTTTATTAGTGGCTCTGTTTCCCACCCTTGAGATTCCTTTTTTGCTTTTGATGCAATAAAAAAGAATTCTTTCCTTTTTCTGACGCACCATCGTTTCCCTCTTTACAAAGAGTACCGTTATCCCTCATTGCTGTTGACAAACTTTTTGAAGTTCTCTCTCGATCCTCTGGAATTACGAATCTCGTAAGAAACGACTCATCGCTAAAGCGCCATGAATTTTTCGCAAGGTAAAGATCTATCTTTGCTTCTGATAGAAAATCAGCACCAAGCACTAATTCAATAGAAGCGTGAGAAAGAGCATAGAATTTATGCGTAAATTTCCTCCTTTTTATGAAAAAAGTTGACATAACCACAAGACTACAGTTAGCTTCACCTGTAGCTAACAAAATCTTTTCATTTACTTTTTCCGACTTCGCTCCTTTCTCTATCCATTTTTTCGCGGTCTTACTATCAATTAATGAAATAAATGATCCACTGTCCAAGTAACAGTCTTTAATTTGTCCGTAAAATTTCCCAAAAAGATAAGGAGGTGCATTTTTCCCTCTAGCAAGTTTTCTAGGAAATTTATTGACCGTAGCTGCAATATTTTCCCTTTTCCCGTGGTTCTCAACCTTTTTCTTGCTGGGGCAAACATAGCTTTTGTGCCCAAAACCTCTACACGCATGACATTTAATTTCAGCCTTACTTGGTCCCTCCTTTTTACTTTCTCTCTTTTCATTTGTTTGCCTGCTAAAATATGCTGGATTTAATGCTTGCGGCCTAATCGGGGGGACTGACTCAGTGCCTGTCTCTCTACTACTCACTGCAGCCAATTGGATACTTTCTTCCTTCCCTGCGCTATGCTGCTTAGCATAGTTATAATCTTCTAATAAATACGCTTGAATTTTCAAGACGTATTCTTCCAACTCCCTTAAGTTAGCAAATTTCCTATCATGAAGAAATTGTTTATACTTAGGGTGTGCTTTACTTACAATCTTGGCTATCTGTTCTACCTCCTCGACTGGATTTTTCATACGAGAGAAAAGCAATGCCATTTCTCTAATAAATTTTGAGAACGATTCGTCCGGTCTCTGAATTCGTGTCGCCAATTGAGCTTCTATTTCGCTTTCATAATTAAAGCTTAAATATTCCTGCAGTAGACTATGCCTAAATGCAGTAAAATCTGTAAATTTCGACTTGAAATTAAACCATTTACGGGCGTCAGCAACTAAGGCATTTGGAATAACTTTCTCTAGCATTTTATTCATTGTCATATTTTTGCTCTTCGCAAAATCTGTCAATTCATAGAGGAAATCGAATGGATTCTCCGATACATGTTCTGAGAACTTCGGTAACGATAGTTTTATTTCATCCAAACTACTACATTTACAATTTCTGTGCTCATTATTTTCTTGATTCCCCTCTCTAAGCTTACGTATTTCCTCTACTATTTGGTCTATTCCTAGATCAACATCCGAAACTATCCCTAAAGCGGATTTTAACAAGTCTAATTGAATTACGTTCTCCATTTTCCTCCTTCGTCTGTTTCTCGGTTTCATTTAATTTCTATTCCGGACGAGAATTCCCCACTTTTGGAAGAAAAAAAATGATCCTATTCTTATTTCTTAATCATCCAAGTATGAATATCAATTCCGTATAATTAACGATAACAACTAACAACTCTCTAAGAATTTATAAATTACTATCTACGTTTTTACAAAGTACTTGCTCGTAATGTCTAGGGTATTTGGCTTATATCAAAGAATATTAAATGAAATTTCGAGAAATTAAATAGGAAATTAATCGTTTATTTACAAATAAAATACTTTAATTAAAAGGTAGGTTACTAACTTTAACTCAAAACGCCACTCCGCCCTATATGCACTCTATCTTCCTTCTTACCCTTCCCCAATAACTAATAAAAAAAAGTATTTTAATTTAAACTCTAGTAATCCTAATTTTCTTATTAATTAAATTACTTTATATTATAGCAGGGACCTGTGGAAGATACGGTTTACAGAATTAAGTTACTCCTGGACCGTACTCCTTGCTTTTAAAAACAAAACCTTAACTTAAAGGTCACTGTTTAACCTAAACCTGTCTCTGGGACTCCAAATTAAGTTCACAAAAGGATTCTATTTAGCTTAAGCATATAATTATATAAAATAGGTTGATATTAGAAATAAAATGTCAGCCTCTACTCACGGCTCTATCTAAATTTCCTTACACTCAAGGAAATAAAAAAAAAATTGGTTAGCTACTCACTCTAAGACTCTCTTAAATGAAAGTTGCAGTGAAAAATCTCTAATCTATTACAGCACCTAAATATGCTATAATTACATAAGCAAAAATCAAACCCAAACGCATTTGAATTTCAAAATAAATGTTCCTCCACCACTAGGACGGAACCAAAACCTCGAGTCTATACGTGTGTTATTTACCTCCGCCATAGACCCTTAGGAAGCTTATATACTCCCATTCTAAACAAGCAATAGTAATTCAATAACCTCTGTTATAGGCGTAGGATTAAGCATCTAAAAATAACAACTTATTTCCCAACTCCCTATCATTTAAATATTCTATCTAACGGCCAAAGCTCAATTGCTTAAGCTGGCATCTGTAATGTAGTAAAATCACTATTCTATCTACATACAGTAACTAAACTAGAGGGGACTCTCTCCAAACTGCACCATTTACTTCCAGTGCAGCGGACTGGCTGGCCAAAATCCTACATTTAGAAATCCTCAAAACGCAGAGCCCCAAAAATAGGGGAGGCAGCCTTTTTATACGTTTTGGCCTGCTAAAAAAAATAGCAACAAAAATTCTTTAAAAAGTTTTTTAGCGCCAACTTCTAAAATAAAAAATTCCCAATAAGGAAAACTAAAATACAATAAATTTAGCAGCTAGCCTTCTCAACAGGCTTCTAAAAAAAAGTTAGCATAAAAAAAGCAACAATAAAACTAGCTAAACTGTAAATAATATGGTTAATTCTTAAATAATAGGGGATGATGCTGTTATATATATATACATAAATATACAACATAAATTGATTAAATATTTCCTTACACTAATAATAATAAAATAAATGAATAAATATATACCAATAAATTAATATACTCCAGGCCTGGATTTCTAACTTATAACTAAACACAATTATTAAATAGAGCAATATTTAAATTATATCATTTATATTTGAATATAATATCAGCAAGGTCACAAGACGTACCTTGCAATTTATAGTGCGACAAATTATATATACATAAATATACAACATAAATTGATTAAATATTTCCTTACACTAATAATAATAAAATAAATGAATAAATATATACCAATAAATTAATATACTCCAGGCCTGGATTTCTAACTTATAACTAAACACAATTATTAAATAGAGCAATATTTAAATTATATCATTTATATTTGAATATAATATCAGCAAGGTCACAAGACGTACCTTGCACTTTATAGTGCGACAAATTATCTATGAAAGTGACTATATTTGTAACTTAACAACTCTTGAATCACCAGACTGATCTCGATAAAAAATTTCAACATAGATTAGGTTCGGGTCTGGGATGGATTTTATCATTTCACTTTGAAAGAGCAACTTGGAGGAAGGAAGTGTGTATATATATATTGAAAATTACCGATCTTAGTGTCGAACTTATAGTTTTCGGAGTTGGTGAGATGAAGAGTGTCATTTACGATAAAGCTTAAATTCAAATTCAGCACTGCAATTTGGGGGAAGGGGAGGGGAGATACATAAAATGATCAAAAATGACCTATATTAGTGTCAAATCCATAGCTTTTGTGGTTGCTGAGAAAAACAGTAACATTTCCTATGCTGTTTAGATAAAAAAAAAAAAATCAGGCCCGCAACTTGGGGAGGTTGAAGGGGAGATACAGGCCTGTAGCCAGCCCAAAAATGTTGGTTGGGCGGCTGAAGTTAGGGGGGACCTATGCAGCCATAATATAGTTCATTACCATATTATAGTTCATTTGCCAGTCTATCGTGAAAATTTTAAGGGCGCAGCCAAAATTTAGGGGGGCCCGGCTCCTTATACCCCTCTGGATACGGGCCTCGGGAGATATATAAAAACGATTGAAAATAGCCGATATCAGTATCGAATTCATAGATTTCGGGGTCGCTGAGGTGAACAGTGCCACTTTCGATCCCGTTTAAATCCAAATATATCCCCGCAAACTGGGGGTGTAGGAAGATATATAAAAATGATGCAAAATGATCGATATTAGAGTGAATCCAAAGTTTTCAGAGCCACTGAGATGAACAGCGACATTTCCGATATAGTTTAAATCCAAATTCAACGCCAAAACTTTAGGGAGGGGGAAGGGGTGATATATATATATATATATATATATATATATATATATATATATATATATATGTGTGTGTGTGTGTGTGTGTGTGTGTGTGTGTGTGTGTGTATGTATATATATAAATGATCGAAAATGACTGATATTAAAGTCTGTTCCACGCAACCTAATAGGAAACTCCCTTACCCCACCACTTACCACAGCAGAAGGGAAAAGCAAGTTGTTGACCTTCACAGGGAGGGAAGCTTTTGTAATAAATAGAATCGTGTAAACTCTAAATCAGTACGTCAATTCGCTCGCACCTAATGTTGAGACAGCACTGCTGTTCCTTTTAGCTATCAATCCCGAGTAACAAACAATTACTGTTTTTAATTTTTGTCTTCTAGAAAAGTATTGACTATTATTGATGTACTAAAGTTTACCCCTCTGTAAAACATTTTATTGTCTTAACAAATATCGAAAACATTAAATTCAATAAGAGCTCAATCCTAATTTTGTATGAATGTGGAAGTTGATCCATAACACTAATACAGGAACGGAAACAGCAGGGTTTCGAAAATAAAATGTTGATAATAATATTTGGAGGAAAAGAGGCACACATTCAGGTGAATTAAAACGCTATGCAAGCTTTTATTTCACAGCAACTACAGGTCACCGAGTACTATAGAAATAGTAAAGTTTATACGTATAACATAAGTATAAAACGTTTCTTGTATGGGAAATACGCACCAAGTCACCAATTCCTGTTCAAAAGGGTCTAGGTCAAAACCCCCACAGCCAAAACCCCCACACTCAAGAAATGTCAAAACGCCCACACGATCGGTCATAACCCCCAAACAAATGGACAAATCTCCCAAATACACGAACGGTCATAACCCCCACAGCCAAAACCCCCACACTCAAGAAATGTCAAAACGCCCACACGATCGGTCATAACTCCCACACAAATGGACAAACCTCCCAAACGCACGAACGGTCAAAACCCCCACACTCAAGAAATGTCAAAACGCCCACAAAATCGGTCAAAACTCCCACACAAATGGACAAAACAGCCACACATAGCAACGGTCATAATCCCCACATAAATGGACAAAACCCCCACACAAATGGTCAAAACTCCCACATGCAGAAATTGTCACAACTGCCACACAAAAAGACAAAAGCCCCACACAATCGGCCAAATCCCCCACACTCTGAAATGATCGTGATTGTCTTTGTTGGGGCTCTTTATGACGCCCACTTTAGTGTTTCTGTCATTAGAAAACAGTGCAAGAAGAATAGTTGCAACATCAGTTTAAGTGGAATAAAAAATGTTATTAAAAAGTACAAGGGCAAAGCATGCAACCAGGACCACTTCAGAGTGTGGGAGATTTGTCCGACTGTGTGGGGGTTTTGTCCATTTGTGTGGCAGTTGTGACAATTTCTGCATGTGGGAGTTTTGTCCATTTGTGTGGAGGTTTTTTCCATTTATGTGCGGATTGTGGCCGTTGCTATATGTGGCTGTTTTGTCCATTTGTGTGGGAGCTATGGCCGTTGGAGGTTATGACCGAATACCACTGTGGGGGTTTTGGCTGTGGGGGTTATGACCGATCGTGTGGGCGTTTTGACATTTCTTGAGTGTGGGGGTTTTGGCTGTGGGGGTTATGACCGTTCGTGTATTTGGGAGATTTGTCCATTTGTGTGGGGGTTATGACCGTTTGTGTGGGCGTTTTGAAATTTCTTGAGTGTGGGGGTTTTGACCGGTTCCCATTTATTTCCCTTCATATATCTGGAATGCAATCATACACTATTATAACGCTCGGACACAAAATTGCTTTTAGCTTCTTTACATGTAACTGAATATGAATATGGGCATATGGAAGACAAATCGAATCAAGTACTGCCTGTCTGACACATGTTACCCACACCGGCCGCCATCTTGGATCGGCCATATTGGATTCAACTTTCGGTTTTTCAAACGGGAATAGGTGCAAGTGATACATAAAATTCATGACAATTTTCTCGGAAATTCATTGGTGTAGTGAGTCTTACTGTATCTTGTACCGTTTGCAATGTATTGCATGTTAAATGTCAGGTACTTTACTAATATTGAACCAAATAAAAAACTGTGTGTACATGTAATATTTTACGTGATTTATCGTTGGCAAAATATTCTCTAAATGTACATACATACAAACACACAGACGTCAATACGGAAATGGTAGGTCTTCACTCAAATCTGGTCGTATCTGGTTTTACATTAGGCGTTTTGAGGTGATACAATACTCGCTTGTTATAGTATAACATGGAAGTAATAACAATGACACCAACATTTTAGAGTTTGTTTATACTTACAATATTTTTCCAGTTAGAAATTGTTAAGATTTGTCAATATCAAAAACGGAAGCGTGGCTGATATTACTCTGCAATGTATATTCGCGAGGTGCCTGGAGGGATTTAACATGCAATTCCTTTGAAATGATACAAGCTACTTCAAAATTCGCTACACTAGTGAATTTCCGAGAAAACTGTACATGATTTTGATATGTACTTGCACCTTTGCTATTTTAAAAAAAGTTGAATCCAATATGGCTTCCGGGGTCAGAGAAACAGTATTTGATCCCATTTGTTTTGCATATGCCCATATTCATATCCATTTACATCTAAAGAAACTGAAAGCAATTGTGTGCCTGAGAGTTATAGTAGTGTATGATTGAATTCCTGATATATGAAGGCCAATAAGTATGCAAATTACCGGTATGGGCCGTTAAAATTAGTACAATACCCATTGAGCTGCTGACAAGTAAACCTTGCGTTTGGGTGAATCGAGTTGCTGACTGAGACACATATGAGAAAGTAGTACTAAATGTGGTCAGTATTTCAGTGAAGTTGTAGGTGCGAAGCTCCAGGGGTTTAGGAGATACAGCTACCAGAACATCACATGGAAGTACAGAATAGTCTTCATACAGTTGGAGGTAAAAGCTCTTTAAGACCTCTTGTAACGACAAAAGGTGAATAACAAATATATGGGTATATATTAGGACTAGGGGGAAGTCATATAGTAAGGGTATACCTGACGGCGGCCATCTTAAAATCCGCCATTTTGAATTAAGGTTAAGTTTTTAAAATAGGAATAGGGTCATGTGATACATGATTTAAGGCGCAAATTTAATCAGAAGAACAATGGTGACGTTAATTTTGATTTACGCGCAATTGGTAAAAAAGTTACAGGTAAATTAAATATTGTTGCAGCATATGTATTAGTCCTTTACCCCAGCTTGTAAATTTTGTGTTAAGGATAATAATTAAATAAAAAGCAGGTGGATAAATATTAGGTCTATGGCAGCCATGTGCAAATCTGCCATTTTGAATCAGACAAAAGTTTTAAACAAAAGGCATAACATTGACACCTTATTAATACCAAATTTTACCATAACTCCAACGGTACAACCATTTTTGCTTTATCATTAACCAGCACAAAATTAAATGGATCTCTCCTTACGACTACTGCTTTGACGGAATTGTTAACGACAAATGTGTCAAGTGTAACTCGATTGCCTTTGTCAGGTGTGCTCACTGTGAGCAGAGCATTTGTGCAAGTCATGCACTCTTTTCTGAACTACATATTGATTGTACTAATTGAGGACTTTTCTGGAAGAAAGACCCAAGTTCAATTATAACTCAATTCCACTTTGGTCATATTTCCTTAAATTAGCAACTTCTTTATGCGATAACAAATGCTGGTTAATGATAAAGCAAAAATGGTTATACCGTTGAAGTTATGGTAAAATTTGCTATTAATAAGGTGTCAATGTTTTGCGTTTTGTTTAAAACTTTTGTCTGATTCAAAATGGCGGATTTGCACATGGCCGCCATCAAGGCAACTCTTACCATAGACCTAATATTTATCCACCTGCTTTTTATTTAATTATTATCAATAACACAAAATTTACAAGCTGGGGTAAAGGACTAATTCATATGCTGCAACAATATTTAATTTCCCTGTAACTTTTCACCAATTGCGCGTAAATCAAAATTAACGTCACCATTGTTCTTCTGATTAAATTTGCGCCTTAAATCATGTATCACATGACCCTATTCCTATTTTAAAAACTTAACCTTAATTCAAAATGGCGGATTTCAAGATGGCCGCCGTCAGGTATACCCTTACTATAGGACTTCCCCCTAGTCCTAATATATACCCATATATTTGTTATTCACCTTTTGTCGTTACAAGAGGTCTTAAAGAGCTTTTACCTCCAACTGTATGAAGACTATTCTGTACTTCCATGTGATGTTCTGGTAGCTGTATCTCCTAAACCCCTGGAGCTTCGCACCTACAACTTCACTGAAATACTGACCACATTTAGTACTACTTTCTCATATGTGTCTCAGTCAGCAACTCGATTCACCCAAACGTAAGGTTTACTTGTGAGAACTTTGCATTTGAATCAATTTTACTCAAGTACCGAGGAGACACTTCGCGAATGTACCTTGTAAGAAGTAGAAAGAAATGAAAGATTTGTTAAAAAGAATTGAAAAGTTCGCTTTCGTCAAATTACACTGGTCAACAAATTTTCACTTCTTATCTTTTACAGAAACGAAAGTAGCCAATCTTTATAGACTTCGAGGCGCTGAACACGAATATCACACTGAAAATTAGCTGGTAGCTCAGGGTTGCCAGTAAATGTAGAATTTACGTTAAAAAAAACCGTTTTTCACATTTGTTTTGTTAGGTTTTACACAGGAACGTATAATTTATCGTTGCGGAATGTGTTATACCTCTTTCTATTCGTCGATTACCGTACTTTCTGAAAATTTAACAATCGTTTCGGTAACCGGTACCGTTGGGAAATTATATACCTATATACTCGAAAATATCCCTTTTTTAGAGAAAAATCCGATTTTTTATTTTTTTACTGGCAACCCTGCAGTAGTAAAATTATAATTTATATTTAAAAGTAACCTGTGAATATCGGGAATGTTTTCTGCAAATGTCGTCATGATCGAAGCGAGTCGAACTGTGAAAAAAAAATATTATCCCTTCTACCGAAATGCCGAAATTTTCCCTACCTTTACAACATGTAATGTATATACCTAAAGAACGTACCTAGAAAATGACATATATATATATACAGGGTATCCGGTGAGGAAATGCAAAGATTTTGGGAGGTGATAGGGGAGGTCATTCTAAGCCAAAATGCCTATATGAACATAGGGTCTAATCCTTTTCGTTTCGGAGATAGGGGGGAAAGTAAGTTTTTGCCGCTTGCACTTCTCAAGATCCGTGTGGAAGCTTATAGAACACCCTGTGGTTGGTTTTACGTTAAGTATTATACCTCGTTTTAAAGCTATTGAAACAGGCTTTCAGACGGTATACAGTTTATCCACGTACTGCATACAAGAGGGAAATAATGGATGGAACATTTTCGAATTGTGCTATAAAATTCCCTTTTTCAAACAATGTTTCGCCATTCTTGGGTGGAAACACTGGCAATAGAATAGCAGGATCTAATTGGGGGAAGACAATGCTGTATACCATAAACCCAGGTGAAATGACAATTTAGTGTCTTCATTAGAAAGCAGAGAACATTTCGTACTAATCACTCTATTACAAGATTCGAATTTGCTATAGCTTATAGTGGTTACGAATGTTAATAAACGCGTGTTTAAGCAAAAGTGGGAATACAATTCTATTCTCTAACATCAACAGCTCTACATTTCTATCCAAGAACAATGTTATAATCGTGTGAACAACAGATGGCAGCAGCAAAGTCCATGTGAAGTAATGAAATGAAGTACTCGTACAGTTGTCGAAGGCGGTAAATAATTATTTCCAGTGCACGCAAACATTCTGATCGTCTCACGTACACGCAACAGAGACGTTGCGACGGTTCGGCCCAAAGTCCTGGAAATGTTTTGGCATACCTTCTATTATAAGCTGCGTACCGCAACTCACCAGCTTGAAAGTTCCCTTTGCATTTTGTGTCGTGGATTCATGTGATAGCTGGAGTGTCGAGACCGTTAGTAAGTGTAGTACAGTGCGTGTTTGTAGACCGTGAACGAAATTGGTGTGGTGACTGTGAAGACGGTGTAGTACTAGAATGCGGTTGCAATACACACACGCGGAATATGCAGATATGATGTATGTCTAAGGGTTTCGTAATTGTAATGCCAAAGGTGCTGTGGATGAATACCAGCGTAGATTTCCTGGCCGCAGAGTCCCTAATGCACGCGTCTTCACAAAGTGTATACTACACTGCGTGAAACTGGTGAGCTTCCCAGCGTGAACTTAACGTCGGAATGACCTTCAAAATACACCCCTGAGCAAGAAGACAACGTTATTGAGGCTGCAACGCAACGTCCAACAACCAGCGATAGGAGACTTGCTACTCAACATCAACTTCCACGTACATATGTACATGATGTGCTTCGAGGAGAGGGGCTGTATCCGTTCCACATTCAAAGAGTGCAACATCTCCATCCAGGAGACAGGAAACTACGTGTTGCTTTTTCTCAATGGGTACAGGAGCATCCGAATGTTTTGCCATTCATTTTGTTCACTGATGAGGCCACTTTCACAAGGAATGGGATAAACAACACCCGCAACTGGCTGTAACATGCTTGGCTTCTAGTGAATTCTATAAATTCAACGGAGGCCAGCACACGGATTATTATTAGATATCGTGGGAAGTATAATACTAATTTTAAAGCAACAATTTTATTAACATGAAAAAAATATATGCTTTTTATACACGTTAAACAAGTAGTGAAAATGTAACGAAGAAAAACAAGTAATATAAATATGCAATATCAAAATAGTAATTTAAATAAGGTACCCTTTATATAATCTAAACCATAATTTTCGTGTAGACTCAAGACTAATAACAAGTTTAATAATTTTAAATGTGAGCACAAATGATTAGTTTGCATATGGCCTCGTGGCAGGTTAAATTTAGAAGGTTAATATTGACCAAAATATATATATCCATGAGACCTTAATATGCCGGGATGATACCTAAAGACTTCCTTTTCCATTTACACATAATCTAAATAAAATTTGAAGAATTACATATTTATAGATTAAGTCCGTTAGATAGAAGTATATTATTTATGTCTATACTCCTTACCTGCGAAATCCAAAGTGAGGCAAATTCGTAACGGCCCGGTTTAGTTCTCGACCTGGTACCGAAATTGCCCACCAGATGGTAGCTCACTTCAGACATAGGCCTGTCAATTATAGACTATCTCTCCCTCTATGTAGTTTTCATCCTTTGCGCTCTTACAAATGTTCTTATACAAAATACATACAAAAATACATTTATTGGGACTATTATGTTACATGGCATCGTTGGAGTTACGAAAATCCGAGAGCAATCACTGTTAAACAATATCAGGAACGATTTTCTGTCAACGTTTGGGCGGGGACTCTTTGTGATCAGATAATCGGTCCGTTTGTGTTGCCCCAGCGTTTGACTGGTGACTATTATTTGCATTTCCTGCGCCACGAATTGCCGGTACTTCTGGAAGATGTAAATTTGGAAACTCGGGTGTCTATGTTCTTCCAGTACGATGGGGCTCCCTCCCATGCCACCCGACGTGTATGTCACTATCTTGACTCCAAGTATCCTAATCGTTGGATAGGTCGCGGAGGACGCAGGTCGCTGATTCACTGGCCACCCCGCTCCCCTGATCTTACACCTTTGGATTTTTGCTTGTGGGGGTGGTTGAAGGACATTGTGTACAGACGGAGGGCCAACTCACGAGAAGACTTACTCCAGAATATTCAACAGGCATTCAATACCGTCAAAGAGCGACGAGCAGACATCCATCGGGCAACAATGCATGTCCTGAGGAGCACTGCAAAGTGCATTCAGCAGGAAGGTGATATCTTTGAAAATGTGCTGCACGCTTCAAATAATAATGTTGAAGATGAACGCTAGTAGTGTTACGTCTGGGTCTGCCCTCGTGCGTGCCATTGTATTCAACTACATTCCTATTGTTCTCTAATTAATGTACTTTTCGACGATTATTAAACTCATAAGTATTACAATGGTATTAGTCCACGTGATTATAGATTGACTCTTGTAAGGTCCCACAATTCTTCGAATAATACAGTAATACCAATAAGAATCCAATAAGGGACATAATTACTGTATAAGTGTTCAATCAACACAATTCTTTGGTTTCAGTAGAAGTCTTTCTTTTATGATTAAATTCTCTCGTAAGCAGTTTTCTCTGCTTTCTAATGAAGACACTAAATTGGCAGTTCACCTGGGTTTGTGGTATACAGCATCGTTTCCCCCTAATTAGATCCTGCTACTCTATTGCCAGTGTTTCCACCCAAGAATGGCGAAACATTGTTTGAAAAAGGGAATTTTATAGCACAATTCGAAAATGTTCCCCCCACCCCCATTATTTCCCTCTTGTACGGAGTACGTGGGTAAACTGTATACCATCTGAAAGCCTGATTCAGTAGCTTTAAAACTTAACGTAAAACCAACCACAGGGTGTTCTATAAGCTTTCACACGGATCTTGAGAAGTGCAAGCGGCAAAATCTTACTTTCCCCCTATCTCCGAAACGAAGAGGATTAGACCCTATGTTCATATAGGCATTTTGGCTTAGAATGACCTCCCCTATCACCTCCCAAAATCTTTGAATTTCCTCACCGGACATATACGTATATATACACCGTGTAACGTGGGTTCCTATCACCACGGCATGGCTCGTCCTCAGGTTGCGGATCGAGGAGGAGTCTTCTAGATATAGAGGTTAGCTGCGAATATACTGAATAAGCAGTCACGGACAGCCGACTAGGAGTGGTCCTCCAGCTTGGGGATTTGGGTAGGGCTAACAACCTCATCCTGAAAAAAAAAAAAAACACTTGTTCAGAAATATTCACAAAAACCTCGGACAAGGACTGATAACTTGGCACGACCTCAGCAAAAGAAAATGGACATGAGATTTGGAACATGGAATATTAGGAGTCTTTATAGGGCAGGCGCGTTAAAATCCGTAACGAGAGAGTTAGAGAAATACAGGATGTACGTAGTAGGAGTTCAGGAAGTTAGGTGGGAAGGAACTGGATCTGTGAATTCCGGAAATTTTACGTTCTTTTACGGGGAAGGAAATAAAAATCACCAGTTAGGAACAGGGTTTTTCGTTCATAAACGTGTATCAGCAGCAATTAAACGGTTTGAATTTGTTACTGACAGACTTTCTTTTATTACTCTTAAGGGACGGTGGTGTGATATTATTGTTTTAAATGTACATGCCCCAACTGAAGATAAGGATGACGATATAAAAGACAGTTTTTACGAAGAAGTGGAACGGATATTTGACCAACTCCCGCGATATCATATGAAAATTCTATTAGGGGATTTCAATGCGAAGGTAGGACGAGAGGATATTTTCAAACCGATCATAGGGAACGAAAGTCTGCATAAGGAAAGTAATGACAACAGTGTTAGACTCGTGAACTTTGCAACATCCAAAAACCTAATCGTGAAGAGTACAAAATTCCCACATCGCGACGTTCATAAATATACTTCGACATCACCAGACGGGAAAACACATAATCAAATTGATCACGTTTTAGTAGATAGAAGAAGGCAATCTAGCATAATTGATGTCCGGTTGTTTAGAGGGGCTGATTGTGACACTGACAACTACCTGGCAGCAGCGATAATACGAGAGAGGTTATCGTTGAATAAAGGTAATATTCATTGTCCGAAAACGGGGAGATTCAATTTAAAGAAATTAGAAGAGAGCCAGGTAAGAGAGAAATACCAGATTGAAGTTTCGAATAAATTCTCGGCTATAGAAGATTCGGAGTGCACTAGTGTTGAGGATACCTGGATTGAAATTAGAGATAGCATTAAACTTTCAGCAAAAGAAGAATTGGGACACGCGGAAATACGTAGGAACAAACCATGGTTCGACCAGGAATGCATAAAACTAGCAGAGAAGAGAAAATTAAGGAACTTGAAAATAATAGTAAAAATAAAAACATCTGGGACATGTATAAGGGAATCAACGAATTTAAGAAAGGCTATCAACCTCGTGCTTATATATTAAAGAAATCTGACGGTACAGTTCTCACTGACACGGATAGCATCTTAAATAGATGGAAATATTTCTTTGACGATTTGCTTAATACGCAACCAAAAGCTAGTGTGCGTGGAGGAAAGGAGATACACACCGCAGAACCATATATCCCAGAATCCAACCGAATAGAAGTAGAAACCACTATAAATAAATGAAAGAAACACAAATCTCAGGGTGTAGATGAAATTCCAGCTAAGTTAATTTTAGCTGGAGGCGAAAAATTGTGGAACAAGATACTCAAACTCATTCTCCTTATCTGGAACAAGGAAGAATTGCCACAACAGTGGAAAGAATCAATCATCGTTCCAATTCACAACAAAGGCGACAAAACTGACTGTAATAATTATCGAGGCATTTCTCTTCTGTCAACATCCTATAAAATACTTTCAAATATTCTATTAGCAACACTGACCCCATACGCAGATGAAATTATTGGAGATTATCAGTGCGGATTTAGACGAAATCGATAAATTATCGACCAAATATTTACCATTCGCCAAATACTCGAAAAAATGTGGGAATACAATACCCCGGTACATCAACTATTTATTGATTTTAGAAAGGCGTACGACTCGGTCAGGAGAAAAACATTATACAACGTTCTTACAGAACTTGGAATATCGAGAAAGCTAATTAGATTAATTAAGATATGTTTAAATGAATCCCAAAGTAAAGTCCAGGTACGAAAATTTTTGTCCACGAGCTTTCACGAAAAGAATGGCATGAAACAAGGAGATGCGTTGTCGCCATTATTATTTAACTTCGTTCTGGAATACGCTATAAGGAAAATCAAAGATAGCAACCAGGGCCTAGAGTTGAATGGTATTCACCAGGTTATGGCATATGCTGATGATGTAAATTTAATAGGGGATGATAGGAGAACAATAGAAAGAAATGCAGAGATCTTATTAAACGCTTGCAGGGACATGGGTTTACAAGTAAATGCAGAGAAAATTAAATACATGGAAGTGCGTCGGGACCGTAATACAGCAAATTATGGATGCGTTAAAATATTAAATAATACTTTTGATAAAGTGGACACTTTCAAATATCTAGGATCAATATTAACAGAGGAAAATCATATTCACGAAGAAATTAAATGTCGACTAAAAGCAGGGAATTCGTGTTACTATTCGGTTCAAAATCTCTTGTCGTCGTGAATTCTGTCGAGGAATTTGAAGTTTAAAATATACAAAACGATAATCATCCCTGTTGTTCTGTACGGTTGCGAAACATGGTCGCTTACTCTGAAGAAGGGGAAAACATAGACTGAAAGTATTTGAGAACAAGATCCTGAGACGAATATTCGGACCCAAGAGGAACGGGAATGGGGAATGGCGGAAAGTTCATAACGAGGAACTACATAATTCATATGGTTTACCCAACATTGTTAGGGTTGTCAAGTCTAGGAGGCTCGGGTGGGCAGATCATGTAGCTAGAATGGAAGAAAGTAGAAACGCTTTCAAAGTCTTGACTGGAAGACCAATCGGAAAACGACCATTAGGAGGACCTAGGCGCAGATGGGAGGACAATATTAAGATGGATCTCGCAGAGATTGGAATACAAAGTAGAAACTGGATGCAATTAGCTAAGGATAGAAGTCAGTGCAGAGCTTTTGTGAACGCGGCATTGAACCTCCGGGTCCCATTGGCCATAGAGTTATATATATATATATATATATATATATATATATATATATATATATATATATATATATATATATATATATATCCCAAGTGACGACATAAAAACAAATGGTTGTTAGAGTGCGAAACTGAGCCAGGTATATAAATGCTATATTTGTGGTACAGTCCGCAGCATAAAACCTGCAACATGTGCATGTAAGTTTATAGTGAAACTACACCTGACAGCGCAGGGATTCAACAAATGTCTAATTGGCACGAATCACGCAAGGAGAAACCTCGGTGTCCTCCCTGCGCACTTATTTTGGAGCAAAAGACTTCGTCGTTTCACAATAAACTTATATGCTCATGTTGCAGGTTTTTTGCTGCAGACTGTACATAGTTGCAAATATCAATTAGGTGTAACAAGTACCTAAAACTATAGGTAGCTGAAGTACATACTTAGCACATGAGTACAAAGGTAGCTGAGACACCTAAAAAGTAGCTGGGACACCTAAATGGCACATGCCTAGCACATCCTTTGCTGTTAGGGTCGTTGTGTTAGTAGACGTGAAAATCTCATTTCTTATTCCTGAAAACTTTTACAGGTAAGTGTTTTACAACCTGTATTTTCCTATTGAAATGTAATAGAACAACAATTCTTTGTTTACTATGACGTTGGATATACAGAATGGTAGTTTGATAAGCGCCATTATCCCATACGCCTTTGAATGCGTTTAACAGCTCTTTCGTTTTCAATTTGGCATAGAGGGCAATATGGAATACCCGCAAGAAAAGCATGGTATTCCGTATGGTATTCCGATTACAAAAGTATCTATCGATATTGGGCAATTAAACACACATTTATGATGACAACAATGCTACGCGTATTTTTTATTACAGCAAATTTTCTGATACAAGGGGTGAGCTTGGGTCCAGCGTTCATCAGGTTTAATGTGAGCACACAATGGCTGTGCCGATCCAGAAGCAGAGTATTATATTTGTGACTCTCGCAAGTAATCACATTCAGTTATGGCTTGGTATTAAGATTTTTCATATATTGTCACTGTATTCATTGTATGTTCAACAGAAACTCATTTCTTTTCTACATAGCATTTGTGTTCCATATTACCCTCCAAAGTGGTTTCTTTATAAAATAATAAGTTTTGCCCACCTCTGTACCGAAACTTTTTTTCTTTACCATGATACGCATAAATAAAACCAAATATGTAAGGCGTATATTCGTTTTTCTTTCTGTTTCAATATGTAATTCTTAACTGAGTTACCAGCGAAACAAAAATGGTATTCCATAATACCCCAAACTTTCACTATTATAAGCCCACTTCGTTATAATAATAATAATAATAATAATAATAATAATAATAATAATAATAATAATAATAATAATAATAATAATTCTGTAGTTTTTTAGGGGGGGGATTGCTCAGACGCGCCTCTTCGGTTTCGGCACCTGAAGATTTAAACCGAAACGGGCTATCATCATTGCAATCTTGTCTTCCTTCTTTATTCCATCATTCATTTTCCTTTTTTTTTTTTTTTTAGAGCGGGGACAAGGACAAGGACAAGGACAAGGACGAGGGCGAACCACAACACATTGAACAGACAAAACAATCAAAACAAAACAAAATAAAATAAAATTTAAAGAAAAAAAAACAGCAAATCCTTACTACTAACTACTATTCTCTAATGATTATTTGTCTTCTTTAACTAATCAAACTAATCTACTCTACATTCTGTCTCAAGTCGAGCTTAACGTTGATCCTATCATAAATATCATCATTCATTGCTTTTTCCCTATACTTAGCTCATCCATGTGGTATTCCCTCTTCTTCTTTGTTTCATTTCGTTCAGGTTTTCCCTGTATGATTAGGTTTATCACCTTTGTATATAATTTGATTCTCTCCTGTATGTTTTTTATTAATTTACCACATTCTCCTACAAAATCACTAAACACACACTTCACTTATCACTATTAAGCACTGTCCACACTGGTATTTATAATATTACACTCATACACTATCACACTCCTGTGTGGAAACACAGTAATTCCACCACACACACTACACTTGTTCCGTTCATTTTGTGCATTCTTCGTTAAATCTTGTCTGTCTCATGTAAGATGATTTTGTTTTTGATATATGTTCCTCGGTTGTTTTACGTATGTCCACGGTCCCCAATACAACGGCTTGGGGTTCAGGACCCACTCGGAGCACTTAGTGCGGGCCCTGGTCAGTTGTGTCCCACCGCCGTGTGCACCGGAACCGAAAGCGGCGCGTACGCAACAAGATCGCGGACGGTCACTGTTTTCTTTTACCCGAGTTCATTTGTCCCATTTCTTAATTCTATGAGATATTAATGTGCTGTATGTTAGAATGCACGATGACCCACCACCGAAAAACGAAATTCACTCAGGCCCGACGCATCCGGAGTTCCAATCCGGTCTGTCCGGGGATGTGTCGAGCTCACTTTTGCTCCCGCGCTTCCTTCCGGGGCATGCGGAATACCAGGAATCCTGGAGGAGACCTCCGGTCCGAAAGGAACGCCCCATACACACGTTCACACATTCAAACTAATTCATTTATATATCTGTTAATTTCTTATTGGTTTCTGTTTGCTAGATTCCTTTCTTCATATTGTTTTTTTGCTGCGTTCGGAAAATTCAGCCGTAATTCTATTCAGCACTTTAAAGTCTTCCTCTTCGCTAATAATATCCTCTAATCTTCCTGTTCTTATATTGTTCCTCTCGTTCATTCGGTCTTCTAGTAGGGGACACCACATTACATAGTGTTCCGGAGTTCCAAACTCACCACAACCACAGTTCCCTTCTTCTTTTAAGCCAAACCTTTGAAAATATTGGCCATAGGGTCCATGTCCCGTGAGGAAGTGGACAAGGCCTGCAGATGGTTCAAAATGGTTCCATTTTAGTCTTTCACTTATGTTTGGGATTAATTTATGTGTTCTTCTTGCAGGGGCGGATCCAGGACCGACTTCTGGGGGGGGCGGTGGGTTGTCATAATGCTACTTTTAAGGACTCCAAATTCTGGGATGGATTTTATTTATATATATAAAAAAAGAAAGTTTCCTTTTCTGGGGGGGGGCGATCGCCCCGATCGCCCCCCTGGATCCGCCCCTGTCTTCTTGCCTTCTCTGAGTTATTCCAGTCTTGTTGCCACTTTTCTAATATTACTTGCTCTATGTCTTGTATGTTATCTATTTCTTTCCCTATTAGGTCCTGTACCCTACTTTTGTTTCCTTTTTTAAACCAATACATTGCCGCCCGTTGGATTATTAATAAATGCATTGGTTTTAACCCCACAATACAGCTAGTGCATTATGGGGAGTAGTACCAAATGCCCCGTTTAGTCTGATCATTATATTTCTTTGGGGTCTTTCTATTTTCAGTTTTAGTGCATTGTTTTCTAACAGCCTGTGAGCCCAAACGCTGGCAGCATAATTCATAGTTGCCCCTAAAATTGAGTCGTGGTATATTTTTATTATTTTTCGTGGAAGCTTATATTTATTACTTGCTATATTTATTAGTTTATTGGTAACTTTCTGTCCTTTATCACTAATGTAATTTATGTGATGCCCAAAATTTAGTTTATCATCTACCTGAATGCCAAGATATTTGAATTCGCTTACTCTTTTTATTTTTTCTTCTCCTATTTTGATGGTTGGATCCCTTACCAGTTTTGTTCCGAAAATCATATATTTGGTTTTTTTCTTGGATAATTTTAGTTTACTTTCTGAACTCCAATTTTGCAATATTCTTATTATTTCTTTTGAGTTTTCTTCTATTTCCCTTCTTGTGTTTGCTAATGTTATTACTGCTAGGTCATCTACAAAGGCTATTACTCTATCTACGCATTTATTTTTGTTTAATGCTTCCAGGCATGGCTGGAATTCAATGTCCCACATCAATGGACCTAGAATAGATCCCAGTGGGCATCCTTTTTGTGTATTAATATCTCCATTATCCATATATATCTCCATATATATTAATATCCATATATATATGGAGATATATATTAATATCTCCATATATATCTCCATTCTCTTTTTTATTATTATTTTTCTGTCTTGAAAATAATCTTTTATTGTGTTCACTAGGTATTCTGGTATTTTTAGCTCTTTTAGTCTTCGTACCAGCGTGGGGATCCACAGATTGTCGGAAGCCCCTTCTATATCTACAAACAAGGTTAATACGTACTTTTTTGCACTCCTGCGATCCAAAATGTTATCCACAAAAGCATTTAGAGCGTCCTCGGTTGATTTGCCCCTCCTAAAGCCGTATTGCAAGTTATCTCCTTCAATATTCCTATATTTGTGTAATCTGGAAACTATTGTTTTTTCATAAATTTTGGAAATATTACGGAGGAGGCATATTGGTCTGTAGGAGCTTACATCTGTTGGGTCTCTGTCTTCACTTTTCATTAATATTATTAATTTTGATTCCTTCCAAGAAAGCGGAAATTTCCTCTTCCTTAGTAGAGTATTGCATAATTTAGTTAAATAAGGTATCCATATTTATTTGTTCTTTTTATAAATTTCATTTTTTATTCCGTCTAATCCAGGGGCTTTTCCTGATTTCAATTTTTTTATTATTTGTTCGATTTCCTCATTTGTTACTAGGTCAATTTGGTCTTCATGTTCTTTTCTGATAATTTGGTTATAGTCTTCTCTTAGTTTCCGTTGTTGGTCTGTTTCTTCCGTCGTAGTCATCAATTTGTGGTAAGCACAGGTTTTTCTCGAAAAGTTCCCAATCTATTTTTCGTATGTTATAATTCTCACCTTTTGTTCCAAGTGTAGTATCTTCTATGTTAAATGTTATTACTTCATGGTCGCTTGTTGTTACATTGTCTTGAACTGTCCAGTTCACTATTTGTTCCTCTAATTGAATAGTACTTATAGTAACATCAATGAAGGACTTTCCTCTCGGGCCTGCGAATGTTGGTCTGTTGCCTTTATTTATAACCCTTAAACCATTTTGTAGAACAAAATCTTCCAGGATTTCGCCTTCGTCATCTGTTATCGGTGAGCCCCACATGCTTGATTTTGCGTTTGTATCTATTGTAATAATAAAATTAGTCCTTTGATTTTGCCAAATTATTGTTTGTATTTTCTGTATGAAATTCTGAATATTTAAACTGTATTGAAAGTAAGAATTTATCAGCCAAAAGGATTTGTTACCGAAGGTTACCTCCGTGCATACTGTCCATTCATCACAATATTGCGCAATTTTTAGTACTTCAATGTTTTTATTCATGATTACCGTTATTGCTTTCGGATCGTTTCCTTCCTTTATTATTCTTGCTGTCGGCGGAAATGCTATTAATTTGCTCTTGACAGAGTATGGTTCCTGTATGTTTACTATGTCTATTTCGTTGATTTCAACAAATCTTCTTAATTCCATCGTGGCAATTTTTGACCTTTGGGCGTTGTTTTGCACTATTTTTAATTTTGTAAATTTATTATGCATATTTAGTATGGACCAATGCCTCCTTGCCGGACTTGCTGAAGTCGAAATATATTCGTCCATGAGCATTAACGAGTTGTTTGTACACATTTTCCAAATTCCAATAAATTCCCCGTCGTTCAAATGCTTCGTCGATTAAATCTACTAATTCCCATCCGTTCGCTGGTAAGTCATAAGTTCGTAATTCCATCCTGTCTACTTCCTCCAGAACGGGATATGTTATAGATCTACCCTTCTCATGAAGATCCCTTGTTATTTGCCTAAACGCCACTGTTAGTATTTGCTTATCTTCCAACTTGGCCAGATTATATTGTCTTTCCATTTTTTCATAAAGTGGCCTTGGTTCTTTGAATATTGGAGATATTTCTGAAATATCTGTGGATGTTGTAATTGTTGAGTCTTGGATTTTCTCTTCTTTGGGTGGAAATAAGTATTTCTCTTCGCCTTGTGTGAACGAATTTTCCAATTTCGGTATTTCCAATTTTTCTTCCGATGTATGTTTCTTGTTTTGGTTTTTCTTCCTATTCTCCAATAATGTTGTAAATTTGCTCTGTATTTGTTTCACTGTATGTGGATCTTCTGTTTGTACATATTTGTTCTTTGTTGTTATATTCTCTTTTCTCTTCCTTTCTAAGAATGCTTCCAGTCTTATTCTGTCTCTTTTAACTTTGCTCGGGGGTTTGTTTTTCTTATTTTTATCTTTTTGTTGGATATCTTTACCCATAGTTTATTTTACTAATTATCCTCTCTCGGGCTACTCTATAGGATACACATTCCTCCGTATTTGGGGTTTGACATGTTTTGTGTCTCAGTTTGCAAGGAACGCAAATGTTTTTATCTTTTTCATCACACTCTTCACTTTTGTGTCTCAGTGCACCGCAGTATCTGCATCTTGTTTTATCTTTGTTATCACAGTATTTTGTGATATGCCCGTATTCTTGACAGATGTAACACTTCGGCACCACTAGGAAGTCTGTAATCTTGTGTGATTCGTAATCGATATAAACCTTGTCTTTATTTGTTAAATATTTTCTATTATTAGGTGTAACTTCAATTACCAAGTGGCACTTCTTTTGGTTCTTTTTCCCTGCACGAAATCTGGCCTTAATTTGCTCTTTTACTTCCGGTAAGTTGTCTTCGAAGTTCTGTTCGATCATTGTTTCCAGAATTTCTTCATCTTTCAGATCGGATGGAACACCATATATGATCATTGGTGGATTCCTTTTTCTGTTTTCCTCAAAGTTAAAGTTACTTTTAATTTCTTCTTTCGATTTTATTCTATTTATATCTTCCTTGGTGGCCGTTTCCAGTACGACAATGTCCTTCGTGGTTCTCATTCCGGTTATTTTTAATTTTTCTTTCTTTGGATCAATGATTTCGACCAGTCTTTGTGCTGTTTGTTTGGTAGTTTCTCCCTCTTTTGGTCTAAAGATTAGTGCCGGTTTTGTCTTAGCCGATACCTCCATAATTTTTTTCTCCTTCTCTGTGATCTTCCTTCCCTGTCTCACTACTTCTGACCATGATATGGACGCTTCATCTGTTTCCATTTTGTCTGATTTTAGGTTGTCGATTTTTTTTGCTATTTCCCTTAGTTCCTCGTTTAGATTTGTGTTTCCCATGTTTTCTTTTAAGATGGAAATTTCTCTTAATGAGTTCATTTCCGTGTCCTTCCCCATGAGACCTAGTTCCTTTACCTCTTCTTTCAGTTTTTATTTTCCTTTTCCAGTTGGTTTACTTTGTCTTCTGATTTCCTCAGCTGTGACGTTTTTTCTTTAAGTTCGCTCTCCATTTTTTGTATTTGTTTGTCCCTTTCCTGTCTTATTTCTTGTTTATCCTTTCTCAGTTCTTCTATTTCCTTTTTCTGGTCTTTTATGATCTCCTGAAGGTTCTCGATTGTGTGTTTATCCTCCAGTCTTGAACCCTTGTGTCCACTCATAATTTCCATTTCAATTATTAATTTTTCTTTCTGCAGATCCTCGTATCTACTCTGGAGTTCCTCATTTATTTTCTCCATTTGTTGAAGTTTCCCTTCTAAAAGTGTTCTATCTTTAACCCATACGACCATTCTTTTCTTTAATTTGTCAAGACGATCCTTCCCTACTTTTTTCCAATCTAGAAAGCTTTCTAAGTAGTTAAGTTCGCTTTCATATTGATCAATTCTGGCAAAGCCGTAGGATGTCATAGTTGTGTGCTTTTTTTTAGGTTGTGTCTCTGGTGATGCTTCCTCCCTTGTTCTTTTACGCGCCTCCTCTTCTTCCATTCTTGTAGATGTCGCTTGAGCGTTTGAATGACTAACTGGTGAGTCTTCTCTTGTTTGTTTTTGTTTTCTCAACGAAGGTGGTGTCCTTTGCATTGTGCCCCTTAAAAAATACGGACAACCCACAGCACACTAACGTACGGAGGGTTGCCTATACTACACTCGCGTTGATGCTTGAGAATAGGGATGGCCATTTCCGGAAAAAGAGTTTTCCGGTTTCCGGAAATCACATTTTCCGTTTTCCGTTTTTCCGGAAAATTTTCCGTCTTCCGATTTTCCGGAAAATTTTCCGTTTCCGTTTTTCCGGAAAATTTTCCGTTTTCCGATTTTCCGGAAAATTTTCCGTTTCCGTTTTTCCGGAAAATTTTCCGTCTTTCCTTTCTAATTATCCAGTTTCCGGAAGAATTATATTCCGTTTTCCCTGAAAATGTGGTCATCCCTAGTCTGTAGGAAGTTTAACCTTTTAAAGAGTTCTGGTATATTTATATACAATGGCGTACTATCGTCTTTGACCGCTTATTTAGGTTCTATAACAGGTATTTAAGCCGGGATTTTTTTATTATTATTTTTCAAGTCAAGGATAGACCAAAGAACACCGCAGATGCGTTTTGGAACCGGATGGTCAACTTGGCGGCGCCAAGTGGTGCGAAGGGACGTGACTTTTTTTCTTAAGGCAAATTTCAAAATTTTTTCACGCCTTTAGTTCTCAAGATATCAGATTGAAACTTGCATAAGGATTGTGTGTAGACCTATCTTTGGATATTTATAATTTTTTTTACATCCCTACGTGAAACCGGGGACGGGCCCGAGGGGCCCAAGTGTTACGAAGGGGTGATTTTTTCAGAAAAATTCCGTTTTTTTTTTTTCGATTTTCCGGTTAAGGTTTATGATACCGACACGTGGTACCGTTGGTAAGTATGCCCTATCGTGAGAAAAACGAGGTATGAACCATGATCCGACGATAAATAGTAAGGAAGCAGTAGCTGCTTGAGTGAAAGTCTAAAATTTTGGACATCCTTAAAGGGTTAAACTTCTTGCAATCTGACGTCTTTGCTACATTTCTATCTGATAATTCATTGTTAAGAGCTCTTCTTTGTTCTATCAATCTCTCAAGCTTTTCATGTATGCTGTTCCACCGAGTTTTAACTTGCTGTATAAGGAAATGTACTTCCAATCCTAATAACCTTTACTGTTTTTCCAGTTCTGACGTTGCCAACGTACTATATTTAAAGTGGAAAACAATCCGACTAACATCACTTAACATTTTCTCTATTTTGTCTATTGCAATCTCTTATTTATAGAGAGTTGTAGGGTCTGAGCAAAACAACATATGCTTGCATATGGAAGTTCTCGTACCGCACTTGTGATATTACTAGCATTGTCATAGACAATTGCATGTATTTTATCTAAAATGTTCCACTACTCTGCAACATGTGCTAAGTGCTGAGTTGGGTTTACCCTTGTGTGCCTCACTTCTATTTCAATTATTTGAAGGACTGAACTTATTGAACTTAGATGGAAGCATATAGTGGGCTGTGATTGTAATATAACTTTCCGTAGCCTGCGAAGCCCAGCTATCTGTTGTCAAATCAATCGATTCCGCAGCCACACTTCTCCTTAGACAACAAGGCCTCAATATGGCGAGTTACAGTTTGCCTGGATGGTGAGTGGTAACTTGGTTCTACTTCATTCATAAATTCAAGAAACCGAATTGCTTCAACGAAAGGCAAAGGAAGAAGATCCTTTGGTACCATATTACTTATTTTACTATGAAGCACCTCTGCTCTTGCGGAAGAACAAGGTTTAGGGTCTCTGAGATAATACAGAATTCTTTTCTGTTTCTTACGTACTACTATGTTCCCTTATTTGTAAAACATTTTTTCTGGGATCTTTCTGTTACTTTAGATGCATTTGAGCGTGCGCCAGGTGAAGCGATAATCTGAGATATAGAGGTAACAGCACCTAGATTATCATCTACGTTTATGAAATAATAATAATAATAATAATAATTCTGTAGTTTTTTTTGGGGGGGGGATTGCTCAGACGCGCCTCTTCGGTTTCGGCACCTGAAGATTTAAACCGAAACGGGCTATCATCATTGCAATCTTGTCTTCCTTCTTTATTCCATCATTCATTTTCCTTTTTTTTTTTTTTTTAGAGCGGGGACAAGGACAAGGACAAGGACAAGGACGAGGGCGAACCACAACACATTGAACAGACAAAACAATCAAAACAAAACAAAATAAAATAAAATTTAAAGAAAAAAAACAGCAAATCCTTACTACTAACTACTATTCTCTAATGATTATTTGTCTTCTTTAACTAATCAAACTAATCTACTCTACATTCTGTCTCAAGTCGAGCTTAACGTTGATCCTATCATAAATATCATCATTCATTGCTTTTTCCCTATACTTAGCTCATCCATGTGGTATTCCCTCTTCTTCTTTGTTTCATTTCGTTCAGGTTTTCCCTGTATGATTAGGTTTTTCACCTTTGTATATAATTTGATTCTCTCCTGTATGTTTTTTATTAATTTACCACATTCTCCTACAAAATCACTAAACACACACTTCACTTATCACTATTAAGCACTGTCCACACTGGTATTTATAATATTACACTCATACACTATCACACTCCTGTGTGGAAACACAGTAATTCCACCACACACACTACACTTGTTCCGTTCATTTTGTGCATTCTTCGTTAAATCTTGTCTGTCTCATGTAAGATGATTTTGTTTTTGATATATGTTCCTCGGTTGTTTTACGTATGTCCACGGTCCCCAATACAACGGCTTGGGGTTCAGGACCCACTCGGAGCACTTAGTGCGGGCCCTGGTCAGTTGTGTCCCACCGCCGTGTGCACCGGAACCGAAAGCGGCGCGTACGCAACAAGATCGCGGACGGTCACTGTTTTCTTTTACCCGAGTTCATTTGTCCCATTTCTTAATTCTATGAGATATTAATGTGCTGTATGTTAGAATGCACGATGACCCACCACCGAAAAACGAAATTCACTCAGGCCCGACGCATCCGGAGTTCCAATCCGGTCTGTCCGGGGATGTGTCGAGCTCACTTTTGCTCCCGCGCTTCCTTCCGGGGCATGCGGAATACCAGGAATCCTGGAGGAGACCTCCGGTCCGAAAGGAACGCCCCATACACACGTTCACACATTCAAACTAATTCATTTATATATCTGTTAATTTCTTATTGGTTTCTGTTTGCTAGATTCCTTTCTTCATATTGTTTTTTTGCTGCGTTCGGAAAATTCAGCCGTAATTCTATTCAGCACTTTAAAGTCTTCCTCTTCGCTAATAATATCCTCTAATCTTCCTGTTCTTATATTGTTCCTCTCGTTCATTCGGTCTTCTAGTAGGGGACACCACATTACATAGTGTTCCGGAGTTCCAAACTCACCACAACCACAGTTCCCTTCTTCTTTTAAGCCAAACCTTTGAAAATATTGGCCATAGGGTCCATGTCCCGTGAGGAAGTGGACAAGGCCTGCAGATGGTTCAAAATGGTTCCATTTTAGTCTTTCACTTATGTTTGGGATTAATTTATGTGTTCTTCTTCTCTCTGAGTTATTCCAGTCTTGTTGCCACTTTTCTAATATTACTTGCTCTATGTCTTGTATGTTATCTATTTCTTTCCCTATTAGGTCCTGTACCCTACTTTTGTTTCCTTTTTTAAACCAATACATTGCCGCCCGTTGGATTATTAATAAATGCATTGGTTTTAACCCCACAATACAGCTAGTGCATTATGGGGAGTAGTACCAAATGCCCCGCTTAGTCTGATCATTATATTTCTTTGGGGTCTTTCTATTTTCAGTTTTAGTGCATTGTTTTCTAACAGCCTGTGAGCCCAAACGCTGGCAGCATAATTCATAGTTGCCCCTAAAATTGAGTCGTGGTATATTTTTATTATTTTTCGTGGAAGCTTATATTTATTACTTGCTATATTTATTAGTTTATTGGTAACTTTCTGTCCTTTATCACTAATGTAATTTATGTGATGTCCAAAATTTAGTTTATCATCTACCTGAATGCCAAGATATTTGAATTCGCTTACTCTTTTTATTTTTTCTTCTCCTATTTTGATGGTTGGATCCCTTACCAGTTTTGTTCCGAAAATCATATATTTGGTTTTTTTCTTGGATAATTTTAGTTTACTTTCTGAACTCCAATTTTGCAATATTCTTATTATTTCTTTTGAGTTTTCTTCTATTTCCCTTCTTGTGTTTGCTAATGTTATTACTGCTAGGTCATCTACAAAGGCTATTACTCTATCTACGCATTTATTTTTGTTTAATGCTTCCAGGCATGGCTGGAATTCAATGTCCCACATCAATGGACCTAGAATAGATCCCAGTGGGCATCCTTTTTGTGTATTAATATCTCCATTATCCATATATATCTCCATATATATTAATATCCATATATATATGGAGATATATATTAATATCTCCATATATATCTCCATTCTCTTTTTTATTATTATTTTTCTGTCTTGAAAATAATCTTTTATTGTGTTCACTAGGTATTCTGGTATTTTTAGCTCTTTTAGTCTTCGTACCAGCGTGGGGATCCACAGATTGTCGGAAGCCCCTTCTATATCTACAAACAAGGTTAATACGTACTTTTTTGCACTCCTGCGATCCAAAATGTTATCCACAAAAGCATTTAGAGCGTCCTCGGTTGATTTGCCCCTCCTAAAGCCGTATTGCAAGTTATCTCCTTCAATATTCCTATATTTGTGTAATCTGGAAACTATTGTTTTTTCATAAATTTTGGAAATATTACGGAGGAGGCATATTGGTCTGTAGGAGCTTACATCTGTTGGGTCTCTGTCTTCACTTTTCATTAATATTATTAATTTTGATTCCTTCCAAGAAAGCGGAAATTTCCTCTTCCTTAGTAGAGTATTGCATAATTTAGTTAAATAAGGTATCCATATTTATTTGTTCTTTTTATAAATTTCATTTTTTATTCCGTCTAATCCAGGGGCTTTTCCTGATTTCAATTTTTTTATTATTTGTTCGATTTCCTCATTTGTTACTAGGTCAATTTGGTCTTCATGTTCTTTTCTGATAATTTGGTTATAGTCTTCTCTTAGTTTCCGTTGTTGGTCTGTTTCTTCCGTCGTAGTCATCAATTTGTGGTAAGCACAGGTTTTTCTCGAAAAGTTCCCAATCTATTTTTCGTATGTTATAATTCTCACCTTTTGTTCCAAGTGTAGTATCTTCTATGTTAAATGTTATTACTTCATGGTCGCTTGTTGTTACATTGTCTTGAACTGTCCAGTTCACTATTTGTTCCTCTAATTGAATAGTACTTATAGTAACATCAATGAAGGACTTTCCTCTCGGGCCTGCGAATGTTGGTCTGTTGCCTTTATTTATAACCCTTAAACCATTTTGTAGAACAAAATCTTCCAGGATTTCGCCTTCGTCATCTGTTATCGGTGAGCCCCACATGCTTGATTTTGCGTTTGTATCTATTGTAATAATAAAATTAGTCCTTTGATTTTGCCAAATTATTGTTTGTATTTTCTGTATGAAATTCTGAATATTTAAACTGTATTGAAAGTAAGAATTTATCAGCCAAAAGGATTTGTTACCGAAGGTTACCTCCGTGCATACTGTCCATTCATCACAATATTGCGCAATTTTTAGTACTTCAATGTTTTTATTCATGATTACCGTTATTGCTTTCGGATCGTTTCCTTCCTTTATTATTCTTGCTGTCGGCGGAAATGCTATTAATTTGCTCTTGACAGAGTATGGTTCCTGTATGTTTACTATGTCTATTTCGTTGATTTCAACAAATCTTCTTAATTCCATCGTGGCAATTTTTGACCTTTGGGCGTTGTTTTGCACTATTTTTAATTTTGTAAATTTATTATGCATATTTAGTATGGACCAATGCCTCCTTGCCGGACTTGCTGAAGTCGAAATATATTCGTCCATGAGCATTAACGAGTTGTTTGTACACATTTTCCAAATTCCAATAAATTCCCCGTCGTTCAAATGCTTCGTCGATTAAATCTACTAATTCCCATCCGTTCGCTGGTAAGTCATAAGTTTGTAATTCCATCCTGTCTACTTCCTCCAGAACGGGATATGTTATAGATCTACCCTTCTCATGAAGATCCCTTGTTATTTGCCTAAACGCCACTGTTAGTATTTGCTTATCTTCCAACTTGGCCAGATTATATTGTCTTTCCATTTTTTCATAAAGTGGCCTTGGTTCTTTGAATATTGGAGATATTTCTGAAATATCTGTGGATGTTGTAATTGTTGAGTCTTGGATTTTCTCTTCTTTGGGTGGAAATAAGTATTTCTCTTCGCCTTGTGTGAACGAATTTTCCAATTTCGGTATTTCCAATTTTTCTTCCGATGTATGTTTCTTGTTTTGGTTTTTCTTCCTATTCTCCAATAATGTTGTAAATTTGCTCTGTATTTGTTTCACTGTATGTGGATCTTCTGTTTGTACATATTTGTTCTTTGTTGTTATATTCTCTTTTCTCTTCCTTTCTAAGAATGCTTCCAGTCTTATTCTGTCTCTTTTAACTTTGCTCGGGGGTTTGTTTTTCTTATTTTTATCTTTTTGTTGGATATCTTTACCCATAGTTTATTTTACTAATTATCCTCTCTCGGGCTACTCTATAGGATACACATTCCTCCGTATTTGGGGTTTGACATGTTTTGTGTCTCAGTTTGCAAGGAACGCAAATGTTTTTATCTTTTTCATCACACTCTTCACTTTTGTGTCTCAGTGCACCGCAGTATCTGCATCTTGTTTTATCTTTGTTATCACAGTATTTTGTGATATGCCCGTATTCTTGACAGATGTAACACTTCGGCACCACTAGGAAGTCTGTAATCTTGTGTGATTCGTAATCGATATAAACCTTGTCTTTATTTGTTAAATATTTTCTATTATTAGGTGTAACTTCAATTACCAAGTGGCACTTCTTTTGGTTCTTTTTCCCTGCACGAAATCTGGCCTTAATTTGCTCTTTTACTTCCGGTAAGTTGTCTTCGAAGTTCTGTTCGATCATTGTTTCCAGAATTTCTTCATCTTTCAGATCGGATGGAACACCATATATGATCATTGGTGGATTCCTTTTTCTGTTTTCCTCAAAGTTAAAGTTACTTTTAATTTCTTCTTTCGATTTTATTCTATTTATATCTTCCTTGGTGGCCGTTTCCAGTACGACAATGTCCTTCGTGGTTCTCATTCCGGTTATTTTTAATTTTTCTTTCTTTGGATCAATGATTTCGACCAGTCTTTGTGCTGTTTGTTTGGTAGTTTCTCCCTCTTTTGGTCTAAAGATTAGTGCCGGTTTTGTCTTAGCCGATACCTCCATAATTTTTTTCTCCTTCTCTGTGATCTTCCTTCCCTGTCTCACTACTTCTGACCATGATATGGACGCTTCATCTGTTTCCATTTTGTCTGATTTTAGGTTGTCGATTTTTTTTGCTATTTCCCTTAGTTCCTCGTTTAGATTTGTGTTTCCCATGTTTTCTTTTAAGATGGAAATTTCTCTTAATGAGTTCATTTCCGTGTCCTTCCCCATGAGACCTAGTTCCTTTACCTCTTCTTTCAGTTTTTATTTTCCTTTTCCAGTTGGTTTACTTTGTCTTCTGATTTCCTCAGCTGTGACGTTTTTTCTTTAAGTTCGCTCTCCATTTTTTGTATTTGTTTGTCCCTTTCCTGTCTTATTTCTTGTTTATCCTTTCTCAGTTCTTCTATTTCCTTTTTCTGGTCTTTTATGATCTCCTGAAGGTTCTCGATTGTGTGTTTATCCTCCAGTCTTGAACCCTTGTGTCCACTCATAATTTCCATTTCAATTATTAATTTTTCTTTCTGCAGATCCTCGTATCTACTCTGGAGTTCCTCATTTATTTTCTCCATTTGTTGAAGTTTCCCTTCTAAAAGTGTTCTATCTTTAACCCATACGACCATTCTTTTCTTTAATTTGTCAAGACGATCCTTCCCTACTTTTTTCCAATCTAGAAAGCTTTCTAAGTAGTTAAGTTCGCTTTCATATTGATCAATTCTGGCAAAGCCGTAGGATGTCATAGTTGTGTGCTTTTTTTTAGGTTGTGTCTCTGGTGATGCTTCCTCCCTTGTTCTTTTACGCGCCTCCTCTTCTTCCATTCTTGTAGATGTCGCTTGAGCGTTTGAATGACTAACTGGTGAGTCTTCTCTTGTTTGTTTTTGTTTTCTCAACGAAGGTGGTGTCCTTTGCATTGTGCCCCTTAAAAAATACGGACAACCCACAGCACACTAACGTACGGAGGGTTGCCTATACTACACTCGCGTTGATGCTTGAGAATAGGGATGGCCATTTCCGGAAAAAGAGTTTTCCGGTTTCCGGAAATCACATTTTCCGTTTTCCGTTTTTCCGGAAAATTTTCCGTCTTCCGATTTTCCGGAAAATTTTCCGTTTCCGTTTTTCCGGAAAATTTTCCGTTTTCCGATTTTCCGGAAAATTTTCCGTTTCCGTTTTTCCGGAAAATTTTCCGTCTTTCCTTTCTAATTATCCAGTTTCCGGAAGAATTATATTCCGTTTTCCCTGAAAATGTGGTCATCCCTAGTCTGTAGGAAGTTTAACCTTTTAAAGAGTTCTGGTATATTTATATACAATGGCGTACTATCGTCTTTGACCGCTTATTTAGGTTCTATAACAGGTATTTAAGCCGGGATTTTTTTATTATTATTTTTCAAGTCAAGGATAGACCAAAGAACACCGCAGATGCGTTTTGGAACCGGATGGTCAACTTGGCGGCGCCAAGTGGTGCGAAGGGACGTGACTTTTTTTCTTAAGGCAAATTTCAAAATTTTTTCACGCCTTTAGTTCTCAAGATATCAGATTGAAACTTGCATAAGGATTGTGTGTAGACCTATCTTTGGATATTTATAATTTTTTTTACATCCCTACGTGAAACCGGGGACGGGCCCGAGGGGCCCAAGTGTTACGAAGGGGTGATTTTTTCAGAAAAATTCCGTTTTTTTTTTCGATTTTCCGGTTAAGGTTTATGATACCGACACGTGGTACCGTTGGTAAGTATGCCCTATCGTGAGAAAAACGAGGTATGAACCATGATCCGACGATAAATAGTAAGGAAGCAGTAGCTGCTTGAGTGAAAGTCTAAAATTTTGGACATCCTTAAAGGGTTAAACTTCTTGCAATCTGACGTCTTTGCTACATTTCTATCTGATAATTCATTGTTAAGAGCTCTTCTTTGTTCTATCAATCTCTCAAGCTTTTCATGTATGCTGTTCCACCGAGTTTTAACTTGCTGTATAAGGAAATGTACTTCCAATCCTAATAACCTTTACTGTTTTTCCAGTTCTGACGTTGCCAACGTACTATATTTAAAGTGGAAAACAATCCGACTAACATCACTTAACATTTTCTCTATTTTGTCTATTGCAATCTCTTATTTATAGAGAGTTGTAGGGTCTGAGCAAAACAACATATGCTTGCATATGGAAGTTCTCGTACCGCACTTGTGATATTACTAGCATTGTCATAGACAATTGCATGTATTTTATCTAAAATGTTCCACTACTCTGCAACATGTGCTAAGTGCTGAGTTGGGTTTACCCTTGTGTGCCTCACTTCTATTTCAATTATTTGAAGGACTGAACTTATTGAACTTAGATGGAAGCATATAGTGGGCTGTGATTGTAATATAACTTTCCGTAGCCTGCGAAGCCCAGCTATCTGTTGTCAAATCAATCGATTCCGCAGCCACACTTCTCCTTAGACAACAAGGCCTCAATATGGCGAGTTACAGTTTGCCTGGATGGTGAGTGGTAACTTGGTTCTACTTCATTCATAAATTCAAGAAACCGAATTGCTTCAACGAAAGGCAAAGGAAGAAGATCCTTTGGTACCATATTACTTATTTTACTATGAAGCACCTCTGCTCTTGCGGAAGAACAAGGTTTAGGGTCTCTGAGATAATACAGAATTCTTTTCTGTTTCTTACGTACTACTATGTTCCCTTATTTGTAAAACATTTTTTCTGGGATCTTTCTGTTACTTTAGATGCATTTGAGCGTGCGCCAGGTGAAGCGATAATCTGAGATATAGAGGTAACAGCACCTAGATTATCATCTACGTTTATGAAATAATAATAATAATAATAATAATAATAATAATAATAATAATAATAATAATAATAATAATAATAATAATAATAATAATAATAATAATAATAATAAAACACTTTGATTGCATTAGTTCATAATTTAGTAACAAAACATGAATGTAGAATAATAAGTAGAGCAACCCACATTATGCTTTATTTTTTTCCAAATTATGCTTTATTATACTTTATTATTAATTTCAATCATCGTTTTACATTAATCGTGTTTAAAGTATAATATTTACTATACATTAAATATTCTAAATATCTTGATCTATTTATTAATATTTTATGCAACCAGTTTCTTTCATATTTAATGAACTTTCTACCTAATGCCTGTAAAGAGAGGCTTTACTCGAGTCAGTTTTTTTTTTAATCACTTGTGTGTGCCTTAGAGGTGCATATATACAGAAAGGGAAAGTAAAAGATGCCACCAATAAGTATAGAAAGTGCTCAACTTCAAGAGGTACAGATAACAGTATAGTGTGGAGTTCTTGTGTACTATTCATTGTTGGTGGAAGTTTTCTTCTTTTTGTCTATTCTTTTCTCCACGTTAAAAGATTAGACCAAAAAGTTTACAGAAATAAAAATAAGCTTTTCATTGTTGCATTGTTATGTTCTCAATGATTTTGCATTGTAAATATTGTTTCTTAAAAATATTAATACAGTATGTTAAACTTGAAGTTAAAGAGATTTTTTAAAGAATTGCGCTATATCTTTTAAATTATGCTTTATGCTTTATTTTCTAAAGTTATGCTTTATGCTTTATTTTCTAAAGTTATGCTTTTAAAATTAGTTTCTTCTGGACCCTTAGACAGTCACAAGCATGTTCAAGGTACCAACCATATGTGTAAATAGCTATTATGCTTTTTATGCTTTGTATGCTTTTGGGTTGCTCTACTAATAAGTAAAACTTTCAAATGCATACAGAAACATAGATAATAAGTCAGCATTGAGAACTGAATTGATGTATCGATGATTAGGTGGAATCGTCCTTCAGTTTAAGAGAAATTAGCGGAAAAAGTTACGAAGAGAATTATGTGGAATAGATCATTATATGAATAGCTGGCGCTAGTTTCAAGTAGTGCTACATACTATGGTATTTATAGTCAATAGTACCGGTATTTGGAATTCGTGACGCTTATAGTTGCAAGATGGTAACACTAGGGTAAAGTGTAAAATTGAATTACATCAGTAGAATTGAATTTATCTTACGGTTAAAAGTCTATGGCACAGGTCGGATGTAACTGAGTAATAAACTTACAAAAACAAAAAAACAAACAAAAAAAATCGGGACGATAGGGTGCTCGAATCGAACATCGGCCTTCAGAATGTTAATCCGATGTTCTAACGCCTGAGCTCAGTTGGAATACGTAGTGTACTCCCGCCAATACCAAAGTGACCAGAACTTTTACTTTCAAAAACGGGACGCATACGAATCGGCGACGGGGGGGGGGGGGGGTAACATCCACATTGCATTTTGGGACTCAGTAGTATTTTCAATTTACAAAATACACAAGTAAGAATGATAACACAACGTTTCTAACTTAAGTACTACCCAAAAATACTTTTAACTACTTCAACTCTCAGAATTACCACTCGATTCCCACTTGAACCACAGAATACTCAATTCTCATTTGAATATTCAGAAGTTCTAGGCACGGCTGAACCTTCCCAATGAGTGTCGGTACAGAAGAGCGTAGAATTTGGATTGACCATTTATATTTTGAATAATAATTACGGGACATCTGGTTCATTTTTGCTTAAAAACGGGACATTTAGGCGTCCCGTTTAAGAATCAGAAAGAAACGAGACAACGGTTGAAAATAAGGGACTGTCCCGGCTAAAACGGGACGTCTGGTCACCTTGGCCAATACTACTGCGTGTGAATTCTATAGAATCAATCTAGGGCGCCGATTTCTCTGTAACTTTGGGGATCCATTCAGATGCAGAAGGTATATATGAGGGTTTTAAGACAAACTGAATTCAAATTGTGCAAAATATTGAATATTTATAAATAGATTGCGGGGTCCACATGAACTTTGAGGGGGCTGCCCCCGGCTCCCCAGGATCTGTGACCTTGACAGGTCACCGTGATCACGATAAGCAATGAAGAAATGGTTGGAATATAAACATACCAGTTGTATTAATAGCACACTGCCAGCTCTACTACCAGAGTTCTGCCCTCAGGTACACGCATAATCGGGGATTCCCCGAAACACACGCATGATGGGAATTTCCCGGTGCAAACGAATGATCTGCAAGCTCTCACGCAAACAAAAAAAGTACATGATTAAGCAAGTGTACAAATAGATGTAGGAGGAAGGAATGTTTCGTCGCTGATTTACTCGACCTTTTCTCTCCTATCCACTGTTAAGTTTGAGTTGCGTTTCTTTAGCACTAGATGGTGAAGAGCATTGCCTCATTTACAGGTTGTTTTCGCGTAGCAGTTTTCGTTATATTTCTTAATGTAAGACGACCAATGTCACTATTCCAAGTGAACATTTTCATTTTCCGGAAAATTTTCCGTCTTCCGTTTTCCGGAAAATTTCCGTTTCCGTTTTTCCGGAAAATTTTCCGTTTCCGTTTTTCCGGAAAATTTTCCGTTTCCGTTTTTCCGGAAAATTTTCCGCCTTCCGATTTTCCGGAAAATTTTTCGTTTCCGTTTTTCCGGAAAATTTTCCGTTTTCCGATTTTCCGGAAAATTTTCCGTTTTCCGTTTTTAATTTTCCGGTTTCCGGAAAAAATATTTTCCGTTTTCCGTTTTTCCGGAAAATGTGGCCATCCCTACTTGAGAATATTTTCGGATTTACGCCTTATTGGTTATGCAACCTGTCCTGTCAGGCTGCCACGAGGGTTATCTAATAATTCTGTAGTATTACTTTGGAGAATTTAATATATATAGCTATATCTTTTCTTTCTCAGCTTCCAAAAAGTTAAGCTGAAATGGCCCTCTTGCAGGGCGCGTGGCCAGCTACGCTGAAGATGTTTCAACAGTTCAAATGCGCAAAAATCTATTGGACTGGCATTTGGACTTTTCACAGGAATGCCTTCGAAAAGAATAACAAGAATTATCAGTTTCTCTGCCACGTCCTGATAAAATCGTAGTGATGTTCTGGCGATATTACTCGAAGTCTTGTCCATATGGATCATCACCTGGTTCGCGTCCATTCCATACAATTGTGGAATGTAGGATATCTCAGATAGATAAGTGTATCTAGCATCACCTTCACGTCTTTGTTCATCTTGCGTATAAGTTGATGATACGCAAATTTAGTTATCATCAACTTACCCTCATATCTAAATTCCGTAACAACCATAATGCCAAGAGCAAAACTTTACCTGCACTGACGAATAAAGTTCCTGTGCCTCTTACCGTCAATGTCACAGTATGTAATCGCCGGAATGTGAACATCAGCAGTGAGATAGACTTATGGTTTGGAATCCGCCAGGTACTTGAAACTTGAATACGTACGAAAACTTAGCATGGAAAAAGACCATTATGTAACCTCCCTATACTCGTTGATTTTTGGCTCCATTTGATAACACGCACCTACAAGGTCACATACAACACCGTTTCCGCCAGCAGACTCATGGTTCTAGTATGATACGATAGTGCAGCACCGAATCGAATATGATCGGATTTAAGTGAACGACCTACTGTATACATTTCTTTTTATTTCATGGACGATGAGCTACTTTCTCACCAAATTTAGTTGAGATCCGACCAGTAGTTATCGAGAAATAAAACACCACATACAGACACGCATACACCTAGTAGGAACCTATAAGCTCATGTATAATTACACCTGCATCTAATAATACACATACATACAATCATTATTGTATGCATTTTATGCTGTTATATATATATATATATATTAGGGTGGAGCGAAAAATTTTTTTTCGAAATTCGAATTTGGATAGGGGGCAAAAGTTGCATCATATCGTAGTACTTTACCATAGAAAATTTCAATTCTCTAAAATAATTTTTAGCCGGGGCGCAAGGGGCTTTAAGTTTGAGAGTTTGCAAATCAATTTCCGTTTACTATGTAACTATTTAGCAAATCTTCGCTGAATGTAGACTTTAATTTGTATTATGGATAGAGGGCAAAAGATGCATCCTTTGTCAATAGATAACAATATGAATTTTTAATTCTCTAAAATTAATTTAGCCGGGGCGCATTGGTCCTGAAACTTGGGAATAATAAGACGAAAAGTGATCAACTACAAGCATTTTGCGAGTTTGTCATAAAAAAAAGCTTTTTGCTGTTTAATAAGTCTTCTGATATCCTACAATGAACTTTTGGCAGTATTGTTAATAGTATAATAGTTTGGTTGCTGGTGACAGAGACGTAACTAGGGGGAAAACGGAGATTGTGGCCCGGGCGCTAAATTGGGGGGCGCGAAACTGGGCAAATAATTATTTTCACTATAAAGCAAGGAAAGGAGTTTTAGCAAACTTAAGATCATAAAAAAAATACCTCAGAAATTTAAGAGGGCAACAACGACTCACAAACCTTAGAATCATATCCATAGAGCATATACTAAGTTAGCTTCAAAGCTATGTTTTGAGGACATTGTAAAAACCACTACATCCAAAAGAGCCCGCAAGGTTAAATTTTAGTTCCAGCTTTTTGTGTTTTCATTTAACTTACATCGATTTAAGAGATTTGTAAAATATTCGAGTATACTCAAAACAACAGCTTGATTGTTTTTCATAATTAAATATTCTATTTTAAAGCAAAAGATTGTTGATTCATTCTACACATATCCACATCCTGATATAATTAGAAAAACATTGTGATTTGCAGTTATTTCGTTAAGACTGTAAGAATGTGTCAAGCATGCTACTCTCAGATTATTTGTCAATCAGTTACAAAGTAGTTTACTGTTTTATCTTGTACCGAAAATTAAAATATGTACTACAATTTTGAAATCAAGCTTTACCACTTGAAGAAAGAATGGAATAGAACTACTGTCTGATGCCAATATCAGGTATAATTGGGGAGCCTTTTGGTTTCGTTGGTCGGGAGGTGCTAAGGCGAGTTCTTGCCCCGGGCGATAACTAGCCTATTTGTGTTGCTGGGTGGTGAGTAAAAAATGATATTCGGTATTATTGATATTACTTGGATAAAGAAATTCAAGAAAAAAGAAGGAAGGAAAGCCAAAAATCGACCTTACGGTGAAGCTTTCAACCAGAGAGTATTATACTCTACTATAGTTACATTATCGAATCTTTAGACTACTTGTCATCTTCAGAAACAAGATAGGAAGACAATAAAGAACACACTGAAGCTGGAGGAGATAATATTTTAGTTGGAAATATCCTTTGAAGAAGACAAGAGAGCAAGCACAGATTGGATGCACGCAAATCAGAAAATTCATCCCAGCATTAGCAAAAGTGAAGGAGAAAACCGGCGTGACTAGAAGAAAAATTGCAGCAAATGCTACTGCGGTTTTGGAAGATTTTTATTATGTGAGTCTAAAGCAGTCGCAAAACATAATTGACAGAAGTAAAATTCAAAGAAAGGTTGTGAAAAATGGTATAAGTGTAAGAACCAAAGAGACTGTTAATAAAGTGAAACCTCGTGCCATCTATTTTGATTGGAAGAAAGACCAAACGCTCACGATGTCCGGAAGTCAGAGATATGAAGATAGAAGAACATTATTGTATCATGTAGAAAGGGGTAACAAATTTCTCGGCTATGCTGGAAATGCTTTGACCGGATCAGCATCAGCAAAGAATATTGCTAGTTTCATCTGCCGCGAATTACAAGAAAATAATGTGGATCTATCAGATGTGGTAGCTAACGGCTGCGATGGCACTAATATTAATGTTGGGTCAAAAGGAGGAGTGATTAGAGTGCTCGGAAACCATTTACGGAGGCCCTTGCAGTGGTGCATGTGCTTATTGCAGTTCATTGAACTACCACTTCGTCATTTACTAAAAGAAATGGATGGTGTAAATACTGGCCCTTACACTTTCTTTGGCTCTATTGGTAGATCATTTGTGAAATGTGAAACAAATTCAGTGTACGGCTTCGAAAAGATTTCTTCAGAACCTCCTACACTTCTAAATGTGCCTGATCTCAGTTATGATCAGAGGTATTGTGTGAAATACTCCAATCTGTAATAGGATGAGACTGATAAAAGCCTAGCAGATTAAGATACCTGGGAAACTGGGGCATGTTCGCTGCTTAACAGTGGCTTACAGACTTTTGCGTCTATAGGTGTATATATATCAATGCTAAATCCTTCAGAGGAGCTCAAAACTCAATCAAAGTTCTTGGTAAAAGTATATGCACCAGTGTGGTTCAACATCAAATTGAAACCTCTTGTCAAATACGGAGCTAAACATTTGTTCTTGACCATAAAACTTCCGCGATGTTTGCAAGAACTATACAAGACTCGAGTCAATAAAGTAATTTCCAGAAATGCATTCTATGTACATCCTCAAAACATTCTCATTGCCATGATTAATGTCGACAGATCAACTACACGAATCCTTGCTGCTGAGAAAATATTCCAATCCACAAAGCAGTGTAAACCTTCTGAAATTCGTTTCTTCGAAGTGCCAGTATTAAACTTCGAGACTAATAATTACACAGAAATGATAAACTGGAATGAGTGTAATTTAACAGAACGCTAATACTGACTCATGAGACAGATGAAAAAATGCAAGAAATTCGCACTTCAGAAAATACATGTATTGATATCCCTGAGTTGAAATATCATACGAAAGTAGTGGAAAGATTAGTGGAAATAATCAACGAAACTTCTTTCAGTATGTGGAGCACGAGAGAGCGATTTCTTTATTCGATCCAAAATTGACTCGAGAAAATACATGCCTACTTTTGAGACAAAGTCGCAGTATTTTGCAGGAAGACGTGAACGAAACATATGAAACATTCAATGTAATGTTAGCGAGTGCGTGGGATTGAACTCGACGGCAGCCACCTCTTAGTGGTGAATTCTGGCTTGATGTAGCCTGTTACATAGAATATGAACTTCGGTAGCTTTAGAAATTCAACTCATCACGACAACGAATCTTAACACCCTCAAATTACAGTTTACTTCAAGCGAAGAGCTGTCTAATAATTACACAAATACACAACAAACGTGTATTTGTTTACAAAATCTACGAAACTTAAGGCCCATTGACCCCCGGCTAAGAATATTTTAGAGAATTAAAATTTTCCATGGTAAAGTACTACGATATGATGCAACTTTTGCCCCATATCCAAATTCGAATTTAGATTTTTTTAAATTGGTCCCTTTTCACTTATTTGCATAATCTATCAAACTTAAGGCCCATTGCGTCCCGGCTAAAAATTATTTTAGAGAATTAATTATTATGATGCAACTTTTGCCCCCTATCCAAAATCGAATTTCGAAAAAAAATTTTTTTGGCCTGTTTTCACTCCACCCTAATATATATATATATATATATATATATATATATATATATATATATATATATATATATATATATATATATATATGAAAAGCTACTTTTCACTATATTGTATCGTTCTAGCTCTCAATATTTTACCATATGCAATAATAACGATATTACAATATACAGTGAAACCTGTCTTTAGCAGAATCGAGCGAGACTCGCAAAAAAATCCGTTAAAGTCAGGTTTCCGCTTAACAAAGATAGATTTTCACTTTTAAAAAATACGATTCAATTTCATGTTCTTCGAGTATGGAAGGTAGTTCAGCAACCCATTCATTAAATATTTCACCATTTACATATTATCACCACAAAATTCGTTAAAAAAATAAAATAAGAAAAAAGCCACCTCACGTCTTTTGCGTAAACTTTCTAACTATACATTGTATGCTTTGAATTCAGTTTTACCCAGGTTTTCAGCTCCCGTTTTAGCTTATTCCTGCAATATAGGGCCCGATATGTGGTGATTTTACGGTTTGACACTAACAAACCACTCCCATACTATTGCATTAATGTCTTATTTTTCAGTTTCCTTAACTTCTATTTTTATTTTCCCATTACTGTAGTTTTATTTTTCCATTGCTGCAGTTTTCTCACTCCTTCAAAATCTACATTTTTTCTTTATAATCTCGTACACCTGAGTTTTACCAACGTTGAATATCTTCATGATTTGCTTTACATTCAATTATCTCGTTCTCTAGCATGAATACTTTTATCCTGGTGTTAAGATCAAACACAACCCTTGTTTTACAAGCCATAATGACTGCTGCCGAACTGGAGTGAAAATGTAAGTTTAAAACTAGCTATACTGGCAAAAATTTTATTGCAAGGTTATTGATCAGGCGTAAAACCGAGAGTTGAGAAGACCAAGGACAACAATGAACAGGAAATTACTGTATATTTCTGAATATTGGTGGGTCAAGGAACATTTTGTTTCCTTAAATCTGGTATGTCCATATTTATGAGATTTGAGAACCATACCTTAAGAGAGCAAGGGAGAGAGGGTATCAGAAAGCGCAAATGAGAAAGAATGACATAATTCTCCCAAATGTTCTGCACATGAATTTTTGCTTCAGACCGTGATGCATTTCGTCTAAACCTTGCGCGGTATACTTGAGGACAGAAAAGTTTTCTTTGGAATTCCAAAAGTCCTCTGAATCCTTCACTGACACGTGATAGAGATTATGACTCTTGGTTTGTTGCTTCAATTCCTTTTCGCCAGAACCTTGTTTAGTCAGTTTTGTCCTCATATTTGCCGGTTGTCGGTAGTCGCTATACAATCGGAACAGAAGTACACCTACAAAGAAGACTGATAGCTGACATGCTTCGCCCGTCTAGCCGAAAATTGTGGGAGTGAATATGAATAGTGGCTGGGGAAGGTCAACACTGTCCAGAAAGATTTAACAGAAGAATGAATTTATCGCAGACATTGTAATGTATGTGTTTGCCCTCTCACAGGATGCCTAAAAATTTTCTAAACGCTGTAGTCCGAAACTCAGAATTTTCCGTTAAATGTTTGTTTTGCTTTCCGTTGTCCGCATAACATAGTTTCTGCTTAATAAAGGGATTTTTACATATTTTTACTCCAAACTTCATGGGAACATGAAATATTTCCGCTTTTAGTAGTAACAGAAACCATTTTGTTCCGGTAATTAATTACTATATAGTTATGATACTGTAAAGTTAGAGTCCTGGAAATAACCTATACCATAATAACGTTAACGTTATTGATACATACTATATTTCAGTAAATCTTTTCTTAACGTTATTTAGTGGTAACATAAAGTATTTCGTTCTTCTAATTCGTCACTATATAGTTATCCGAAAAGTATAGTAACATTATTATTTCACAACAAATGTAAAAGTTATGAATGGTACATAACGAAAAAAATAACAAATATATTGCAATACTTGGCTGAATTTCCATCTTTTTCGTTATTTTAGCGTTAAGTTAAATTAGTAAGCCTTGGGAATAACCTATAAATTAATAACGTTATTACAATATACTATATACCTATCAATCTCTTCATAAGATTATTTAGTGATAAACAGAATGTAGTTTGCTCCTGTAAGACGTTACCATTATAGTTATCTGATAAGTATAGTACCATTAGTGTTTCGTAACAAATATATGAAGTTACAATTGGTACATAACGTATTGTGTTAACAAATATATTACGTTATTTCCGTCTATTTCGTTATGTTATAGTTATGTTACGTTAGCAAACCCTGGTTCTGCTTTCTTTGCCATCTTCATACCTCTCCGACGTTTATACCTCCTCAACGTTCAACGTATACACATTCTGTGTAGTACTTGCAAGTCAACTTCGCGCTCGCGCTTCGTTTTGAGCAATGATCTTCGGGTGACGACAGCGGCCAAATCTGAGGTTCCGATTCGCACCTCGTTTCGCGCAATGATTCCTGATACTGGGGGACATTGTTTGATGTACTCTGAGGTGTCACCAAGTTAACTGTGTTGCCAACTCAACATAAATTGATATTTTTCAAATAGTACTGCGTCAGGTTATTACATATTCCAAATCTACACGTCAAACTAAACCTTATAATATCACATTTGTTATTCAATGTTGCAAACTAACGACGATCACAGGCATCAAGCTTTTGGTCTCCACTATACCAGTAGTAATACAATTGGGACTGGCGGGTTAATGTACATCCAAATACTTCGATATTTTAATGCCATGGCCATGATATCGCGGATTTCGGTTGAATAGGGACAAATATACAAGCGACCAAAAAATTGACTTTTTTCAGAAGCCTTTACTTCGAAAAACAAGTAAGATAAATCGCTCACACTGTTGCATCGGGGATGGCTTTCAATTTATGTGAGAATCTTAATGCCGTATATAGCAATTCAATACCTCAAGCTTTTCTGGATATATTGTAAATAATTGCTGTTCCCCGCGTAGCGTAGCCTCTAACACTCTTGTCTTTGGTGCAAGCGGTCCCTGGTTCGATTCCCGGTGGAGACACTCGGTCGAATGAGTGTAAAATAGTTTTTCAAGCAAGCCACACTGAGTGAGGTTTTCCTGGGTCTTCCTAATTCACACCAGGCTTCTAACATATAGTAGATATGGTATCTAACATGTAGGTCCCAGGCCGTTTCCTTCCTTCTCCAATCCTTTCTTCCCCTTTCCTCGGATAATGTGATTGTCGAGGGATATCATTCCTTATACGTGACGGGCTATATGTCATAGATGCCGAAAGCCTAGCAATCTAACTCCTGATCCTAATCCTATAAACAATTACCAAGGTTGCGACTAGTGTTGTAAATGCCTGAAAAAACCGGATATTTTCGGTAAAAAAAAAACAGTTTTTTACCGTTTTCCCCGAGCTTGGTAAAAAACGGAAAAATTGGGAAAAATTGAAATTTTCGAATATTTTACTACATTATGCTTTTAAAATGAAAACTAGTTTATAGTTAACATCATTGATTAGTTATGTTTCTTGTATTAGAATAGGGAAATATTGTGGCAACAAATATATTTGTACAACTCCTTTAAAGTTAGCACCGTGATAGGATGGAGTTATGGCTACAAAAGATACTAAAATATAATCCTTGTTAGATTAATTAATATAGACGCTTTTAAATTATCTTAAGTAATCTTATTAAGTTACCGTTTTATGGCAGGGAAGTATTAAATAACAGGGCGAGAATCATTTTAGTGAATACCAGTATGTTAAATGAAATATATATATATATATATATATATATATATATATATATATATATATATATATATATATATATATATATATATATATATATATATATATATATATATATATTACAGAGATATGTATTGTACTTGTGCTGTGTAAAATTTCCGGGAATTTTGAACCCTTTAGAAAAAAATCTTTTGTTCGGAAATATTGGCAAAGCCCAGAAAATATAATTTTAAAATTATTTCTTCTCTTGATACTAATCTTATTTGTTGTAACGTGTCTCTAGCATGTATGTATACAACGTATTTCGCTAGCAGGATAAATAGTTAAAGCAACAGCTTTTAATTTTATTTTTTAGTTTTCTGATTTCTGATAAAAATCCCTCTTTATTATTTGTGATTGTATTTTTCGAACAACTCAAAAAGAGAGAGAATCTTTTTTACGTATACACACACATACGCCGCTCAATTGGAAAATTTGAGCAGCGACAAATGTATTGAATAATTTAACATGTGAAATTTCTGTTTGTTAAAGATTAACTGAATGCCCGTTCCTCGCACGGGGAAAATATGTTTCATTTAGGGCAAAAAGGGCACAAAAACTGTCACCAATGAACTTCTTCTTGTTCACCTCAACCATATGTTGGTGGGCAACATTGAAATTTAAAAACTTTTCTCTCGCTTGAGAGAGCTGTTTAATAATTTGATAAGGCATCTTCTTCGTATCTGCATCTAGATATTCATCCTTGGTCATCCTCTTCCTGGTTTTCCCTCTGCCTTTCCATCTATCAGCACAGTGATTCAATTAGAATGTCGAATAAGATGGCCAAGCATGTTGTTTCTTCTTTTTCCTATTATCTTCACGATCTGTCGTCCTTCATTAGCTTCCTTTAGTACATCTTCATTCCTTTTCCTTTCTGTCCATGATATGCGCAGTATTCTGCGCCAACACCACATTTCAAATGCTTCCAGCTTGGATATTTCAGCTTTTCTCAATGTCCACGTCTCTGATCCGTACAGCGCCACGCTCCATACCAGTGTCTTAATAAATCGTTTACGAACGTCCAGCGACACATTTCTTGATGTTAGTAGTCCTCTTTTCCTATTGAATGCTTATGTAGCCTGTGCTATTCTCCATGTGCTGTCTTCATTCCAATGAACTTAGGGACTCCAAAACTATGAATTCGACACTAGTATAAGTTATTTTCAATTACTTTTACATGTCATTTTCCCCCTTTAGGAGTAACTAATGTGGGCTGAATTTGGATTTAAACGGCATCGGAAGTGTCCCTGTTCATCTCAGCCACTCAGGATTCGACACTAATATTGGCCATTTTCGATCAGTTTTATATATATTCCTCCTCTCCCCCGTCTCCTAGTTACGAGGATGAATTTTGATTTAAACGGCATCCGAAGTGTTACTATTCATTTCAGCGACCCCCAAAACCAAGGATTCGACACTAATAATGGTCATTGTCAATCATATTTATATGTATCTCCGCCCCCAAGTTGCGTGGATGAATTTGGATTTAAACAGCATCGGAAATGTGACTGCTCATCTTAGCGATCCCGGGAACTATTAATTGGGCACTAATATCGGACATTTTCAGTGATTTTTATATATCTCTTTCTATCCAAGTTGCAGGTCTGAATTTGGATTTAAACGGCATAGGAAGTGTTACTGATCATGAAAGCAACCCCAAAAACTATGGATTCGACACTAATATTGTTCAGTTTCGATCGTTTGTATATCACTTCTCTTTACCGCCCCCAGGTCACGGCGGTGAATTTGGATTTAAACGGCATTAGAAGTGTTACTGTTCATCTCAGTGACCCGAAAACTTTAGATTCGACACTATAATCTGTTTCACGTAACCTGATAGGAAAAAGAAGAAGTTTTTTCCCCCACCACGCTCAAGTACAGGTGAATGTTGGTGTTCCGTCTTCCACCATCAGCCCCCCGCACACGGAGGTATACAGTGTATTTAAATATGTCTAAATAATAAATTACAACTTTCATGACATCACTACGTATTTTAAAACAAATCATTAGATTTGTCTGTATTAGTGAGGTAAGTACCATGTGTTATTAAAATGGAAATTTTAGTGAACAGTTGTATTGTTTATTTTCCTTCTTTGTCGCAGTCGGGCTTGTGACATAATGTTGGAATGGCAAGGGATCGCAGGTTTGGTCATTCAATGGGTATTTACTTATTGATACAATCATTTCACAATATAAAATCGAAAACAGAAAATGAAGTGTTTATAAGTTTTACGTCTCACGATTATGCCGGCTAGACTAAAGGACACAGTGATAAGAAATGAATAAAATTGTGGAATGAAGAAAGGGGACGAAGCGGGAGAACCCCGAGAAAACCCACGCAAACGATGTAAAATCGAAAACCAACTACAATATGTATGGGCAAATTATCAGTGCGTTAAGTTAATAACAATATAATCTGATATGTCCCCCCCCCCAAAAAAAAAACCGCACACTTCTCGTTTCCTCTGTTATTAACAGATGTTCTTACATTAAAAAGAACAAGAAGATAACGAACTATATATATATACGTTGATAATAGTGTTATAATAATATTTTGTTTGCTCAGCCCAGGGCTGGATTAACCCCTCTGGGGGCCCGGGGTAGGAAAAATATGTGGCCCCTGCTGACTTCACCTAGTACATTTCTATGAAAGTACAGTAGGAAAGTTAAGAGAACATGTTTCATATTTTTGGTCATATTTTATTTTATGATGATGTTTGTATCTTCATGATTCTTTTTAGATAGCCAGTTGAGATATTGACCAAAGTGAAGGCTCCTGTCCACCTGGAGGCCCAGGGCTATAGCCCCCTAAGCCCTCCTTAATCCAGCCCTGGCTGAGCCTTTCTTGCAGAAGAGGGGAAAATTTCTTTTATTAACTTAGAAATATTATCGGTCCCCATTAATAGGAATAACAATTAGCAGTATTTAACTTGCAAGAGAGAGACGGTTATGGCGTGCAGAATATAAAATGAAATGAAATCTTTTGAGTTTTACGTCCCATGGTTATGCTGGCTAGGCTAAAGGAGACAGTAATGATGAGAATGAATGAAATGGTGGAATGAAGAAAGTGGGAAACGAGAGATCCATGAGGAAACCCACGCACGCGGTGTTTGCCCACCACAAAGTTCACTTGGCGTGAGCTGGGATCAAACCAGAGACCCATGCACCACAGGCGAAAGGTCTACCAGTGAGTTACCGCGGCCCTAAGAGTGCAGGGTAGTCTAATGTAACAAGAATTGATTATTGTATAAGAAAGAAAGAGTAACGATAAATACGAGTACGTTCAAGTATACAAAAATAACGAACGCTTTGGCTTAAAGAGCTTAAAGGCTCATCGTAGCAGAAACAAACATTTATTAGATTTTAACCGGCGAAAAGTCAATATACTATGTTTGTTATCAACCATCCTTCAAAGATCCTGCTTTACATTATCCGGAAGCCTTCTCTTTCGCCCAGCTAGTAGTCTCCTTCTCCTAGGCCTTTTGAACGGGAACCGGTCAAAACCCCCACAGCCAAAACCCCCACACTCAAGAAATGTCAAAACGCCCACACAAACGGTCATAACCCCCTGGGGGTTATGACAGTTCGTGTATTTGGGAGATTTGTCCATTTGTTTGGGGGTTATGACCGATCGTGTGGGCGTTTTGACATTTCTTGAGTGTGGGGGTTTTGGCTGTGGGGATTTTGGCATAGACTCAAATAAATATGCAAATTAAAGGTATGGGCCGCTAGTACAGTACACATTGGGCCGCGGAGAACTTTGCATTTGAATCAATTTTACATGAATCCCGAGGGGACACTTCGCGAATGTACCTTCTTACAAATATCCTCACAATATTAGAAATTAAGATTCTTTTGATGTTCGGTGACATGTCCATCTTCATTGCGTGATTACTCTAGTAGAGATCTCCAAAATTTTAATGTTTGCGGATATTTGTGATAGTATCCTTAGTATGTAAGATAAAAACTAAATTTGCTATTGTAATCTTTCATTTAACATGTCGTTTGAAATGTCGTAATGTATCTAACGTAGAACTATTTGAAAACTATTTGTTGGATTGGCAACAATTGTAATCTGGTGGAATTGCAGGTGAAATGATGTCCTCGTATCGATGTTTGCATGGTACTACATTTCAGTATTGTTGATCTAATACTTTAAAAGTTACAGGGCGTATCAGGATAAAGGTACAACCTATATAATAGGGATGCGTACGAGTCGAGTCGAACCGAAATTTAAGCATGTCTCGACTCGTCTCGAGAAAATGTCTCGACTAGTGTCTCCATTCGAGTTCGAGAAGAGATGTCTCGAAATTCGAGTCGAGACAAAATATACGAGTTAAAATATACGCACACATCAGCCAGAATATTATGAGTACCAACCTAATTGTCAGTGCGTCCACCTTTGGCACGGATAATAACGGCGACGCGTATTGGCATGGATGCAATGATCCTTGAAAGGTCACTGGAGAGATATGGCACCACATGAGTACACATAAGTCACCTAATTCCCGTAAATTCTGGGGAGGGGAGCGATGCACTCTGACGTTACGTTCAATCACATCCCATCTGCGTTCGATTGAGTCAGATCCGGGGAGCTGCGGGGGGCAGCTCATCACTTAGAATTTGCCCCTGTGATATTTGAACCACTCCATCACAATCCACTCCGTGTTATGGCTAGGTCCGTCGACCCTACTGTTCCGCGCCTTTACAGGTTTCTTCATAACTCGCTGTTTCTGCGTACTCACTTTCTCCAGCTGTAGTGTGACGTCATCGCGGTGAAGCAGGGACAAATATTGTGTGCAAAGCCAATGTTGCGCCGTAGCGATTTGCAAAGGAAAACAAATTTTAAAACGCGATAAAAATAGACTGCATACAGATACAATACGTACTCACTTTAGAATTGTGCAGCACTTGAAGAATAGCTTTGCATCCACTATCTTAAGAACATCCTCTTCCGAAGTACCCGAGTTTTTCTATTCAAAAACCGAATTCCGAAGAATATCCTACCCTTGTCGAATAGTTTCAACATAGAAGTGTCTTTCTTAGGACATCAAATAGTCGACCAATCACATTCTTTTTTTTTTTTTTTTTCGATTCACAGGTTTTTTGTGTAAAATTTTCAAAATATAACTTCTTATTATTTTATTGCTTCCATCCACCCGGAAAAAGGTAAAGTGAGTCCACCACATAGTCTCATATTGTCACCATTCAACTTGGAAAGAATTGCAAGTATCTTTAATCCTGAGATCTCAACTTTCGATATGATTTCGAAGTGTAAGTTTTTACTGATAGTCTTATCGAAATCATAATACATTGGCTGTTTCCACACATCTATCAAGCCTCGAATCATTGCCATCTGAACATTTCTATGTGGTTCCAAAATTAAGTAAACCTCTTCGTCATAGGACACGCGCCCATTAACATTTCATTTCATCAAATATAAGCACTGAAAATTTCTCCACACTCTTTTAGCAGCGCCCTTGCTCCGTCAAAATTTCAAAACTGGGGTAAGAATGTCACGAGAAAACGGTAATTTTTGCATACAATGTCGAAGTGTTGACACGTTGAGTACGGGGTTTGAACTTGTAACAGCAGATGATTGTATAATTCATCACTGTGGCGCGTTGTGTTAATGGACGAATGATATCTTAATCAGTCCATCTTAGTTTTTCTTGCCATTTATTAGCATATTTACCTGGCCCGATATAAAACTTTTTCGTAATATATCCACCACTCGGGTATGAACAACTGTATTGAAACGATCACATTAAATTTTAGAACCGGTCTTTGAAATTAATTCTTTATTATATTTACTTTCCAATTCTTTTAACTTCGTTTGTAAAATTATTATTTTGGCTTTGTACATACTGACAGACTTTAGATTTTCGTTGGGCCGCGGTGGTACAGTGGTAGAGCGTTCACTTCTGGTGCATGCGTCTTGGTTCGATCTCAGCGCGCCAAGTGAACTTTGTGGTGGACAAACACCGTGTGCGTGGGTTTCCTCTGGGTTCTCCCGTTTCCTCACTTTCTTCATTCCACCATTTCATTCATTTCTCATCATTATCACCTCCTTTAGGCTAGCTGGTATAATCGTACGACGCAAAACTTAAAGATTTCATTTTAGTTTTTCGTTTTCTTCACGCAAAAAGGAAAGCTCTTCCTTTAGTTCATGCCTCTCATTCTCTACAAAACAAACGGAAGATAACATAAACAAAGAGTTATTTTTTTGTTCCGGTTACAATTGTTATTTCATCTGACTGCATCCCAATGTCTAATTTATTTTTACTCTAAACACCTAGCTTTCGTACACTTATTTCTTTCATTATTTACAGGAACACGGTTCCGTATGACACTGATAAGTTTAGTTAAGGCACAACATTGCGTTTAAACTTATTCTTGAGTGAAATATTTAGAAGCTCACATTTTAAATCACGTTTATAAGCTTCGGGAATAAAATGATCGGAATTGACGCTGGTGTTTTCAAACTTTGAAAGTGTCTTTCCGACAGCATTTCTTTTGCCAAACTTTGCACTGACGACCTGAGGGAAATACCTGATAAATAACTTCGGATCCCTTAATATTTCTATTATGATTGCGACAAGTACTTATCGTACAATTTGACATGCTTATAGGCTATAAGAATCACTCACTTCCCTGCAAAAATCAAACTAAGAAGCAAGGGTAAATGACAAGGACCATGGGAGAAAGCTATTTCTGCTCCCGCGGTGACGTCACGATTTTACTGCATCTTCGGTTTTCAAAGAAGGGTAGTTATGACGCGACCTTAAAAGGGAAAAGGAACAGTAGAGTCGACGGACCTTGGTGTTATGGTGCATTATCTCTTCGAAAAATGCCACTAGCGTTGCGAAACATGGTCGTCATGAAGGGGTCCACGTAGTCTGCAAGCAGTGTGCGATACGCGTCGGCCGTCATAGTGCCTTGCTCGAGCTCTTCTGGATACATGGATGTTCACGCGAATGTTCTCCAGAGCATAATTAAGCCGCCGCCAGCTTGTATAGGGCTCATGCTCTCTATCCTCAATGGAGCTCGCGTTCGCTAATCTCAATGAGGATCACACTAGTCAAGATTCTCACTAATTCGAGCTTCAGCTTGATATTCACTGTGAAATTCTCTTTACCTTGATCCCGTAATACCACACGTCCTTTCCTATTTTTACATTTGTCTTACCATTTACGATTTATAGGGGTGGCCGTGGACTTTTCAATTAAGTTTTTGTTTACATTTTGACCCGCCGCCATTTTTGACAGGGTTGTCATAGAGAGTCGTGACTTGCTCCCTTTTCCTTCATTTTATTATAGCTTTCAAACGATGTGCTACTTAACCCCCTTGCCATTTGAAACTTTTGAGTTGGACTACGTCTGGGACCCTGCGGGGAGCCCTGGAGTAAACTTTTTTGCCTCAAAAGGTGTATCCTTAAAAATGATGGAATATGTGTTAACAGAGTTTTCCATTTACCCAGCTGTTTCCGAACAAATGACTCGGTTCAAACTATTCTACCAGGTATTTTTTTGGTAGCTTTTACATTACAAACCAGTTGAGAATGCTCCTAGAGCATTGCCAGAACGAACTTAAAAACAATGGAGATATGGAGAGGGAGGGGTAACTGTCATAGTTCCTAGATGTAAAAGTAAATCTTTTTATCCGCACCTTCTTCTTTTTCTCGCAAAAATTAGCAAAATACCATCCCCCTATGACTTACAGTTCTCAAGATATGGCTGCTTAAAAATCTAGAAATTCGAACTTTTTGTCAAATGTCTGGGGAACGGTGGCCAGTTGGCCAGTAGACAGTTAATCAGTGGCCACCGGTTACTATTTGGTACCAAAATGTTCACCATCCTCTGTGTGACTTACGGTTCCCGATATGACTCCTTAAATCGCCCGAAATTTTTTGGCCAATACGGTTTATGGATTTAGATTTCTGGACTTTCGGCATCTAAGACCACTTCGCCCGTCACGTTTGAGGGATGACGTCCTCGGCGAGCTCAATATCCCGGTAAAGGGAAGGAAGGAAGCGGCTTGGGACCAATAAATTAAGTACCACCCCGGCATTTGCCTGGTGTGAATGAGGAAAATCCAGGAAACCGTCATTCAGGGTGGCTAGCCTTAAAAAGCTTTTACACTTTTTTGTCCGAGTGCCCCCACCGGGAATCAAACCCAAGACCGCTCGCACCGAAGGCGAGAGCGTTTGCGACTACGGTACGCGGGGGCACTTTTGGCCCATATCATAGGAACGATTGGTGTAAATCAATCCCTAATAGAACGTGAAATATTTTCGTACAGATACTAATTTATGGCCACTAATAGCCAGTTGGACAGTGGCCACTGGTTACTATTTGGTACCAAAATATATAGCATCCTCTCAGGTATTGATCAACATCAATATCATCTCTCTATAACTTCTGGTTCCCGAGATATGGGTCCTTAAATTTCTGGAAATAGGCCATTTTTGTCCAATATCTCGGGAACGGTAAGAGTGAGGCGAAAAATTTCATCTTTTTCTCTGGTATTTTTTGAAAATCTATCGAATGCAGTTCTTCAAAATTGAAAAAAAAAATCCAAAAAAAAAACGGCAGACGGACAGACAGACAGACCGACAGACATAGAGAATTCAGTAACGAAATTTTCAAGTTCGTTGAATATGTTGCAACTCACGATACCCCGCCCGGTGACACATATAACTTTGGGATTCATCTAGTTATAACATATCAAATGCGAACACAATTGTCTCGTTCGTATCTTAGCGAAGCCACTCCTTGTCAGTAAGCAACTGCCTTCTTCAATTCTCAAGTTGCAATATCTCGAATTGTTTTCTTGGTAGATTTTCCCGGTAAATACGATAATTTATTGTAATACATGGTAATTGCAGTCTAAGATACACGATACCGAAAATATGGCATAATAGACTAACATAACAATGTGGAAATGTTACATTAGAAAATATATATATATATATATATATATATTTTTTTTTTTTTTTTTTTTTTGAAGATCGCAAAGAGCAATCTGACATTCATGTTCATTATATAATTTTAATGATTACTTCATTATTTCAGTGAAACTGTTAGAATTAGTTATAGGCTGTGTATAAACGCATTCAAAATGCATTAAAATTATAAATGACAAGTAAAAGATGTCTTGCTGAGCATACCTTGTAGGGGCCCCCTCAGGTCTGCCCCCGCACCGCGGAGTCTGCGGGCCATTGGCTATCACCGCCACTGGCTAATATGAATATGAAACAGATGTCAGGCAAGGATAACTAACTGAAAGGACAACGATGTTTCCCATATGATCAAACGATGACTTATTTATGGCACGAGCCACAGTAGAAGGCGGAATAATTGAAGAAACTATACCTTCTCAGTAATCTAAATTGCACGAAAATTTCCAAAGCAGGTTCATTGACCTGAGTGTCGTATCTTGCCCACTTTTTCCAAGAGTGGGATGGTTTGTTTCTAACTTTTCTACCGAAAAGCATTGGTCTGGATCTGGAATGATGTTTCGGAGACAATAAAATAAAGAAAATATACTAGGCAGGGAGAGAGAAGGGAGGAGAGAGTGTACCAATTATTCGTTCCTTTAAACTTTCCTTTGCCTTCTACAAAAGAATGACCATGCATTTTTAAATTTCCATTTTTTGCCTAGTCCTTCTAGAAAGAAGCGAGGAAGGGCTGGGGGATGTGAGAAAAAACCTCTAGGATTTCAGAACAAGTTTATCTCTTGTTAATCTTCGTTGCTAACAATATAGTTTCTTCATAAACTAGGCATTTCTCATGCTCCCGTGCAAAAAGACATTCTGTTACATAGACATTTTTGTATGCTATAAGCATACATCTTAAATAAAAACACAGAATATGCTGAATATGTTCTTAAGCATTAATATATGCATTAACCTTTGAAATATGCATTTATATGGGCTATACAATTTCAAATTCGAGCTGTATTATTGTTATTAGAATTCGCTATCAAGTCTAACAGAGATGCATATAAGCAAATAAAATATGCATTTGCATAAAAATTCAATGTCTACTCATTACCAAATTTGTAAGTAGCATGGAAGCACAGTGCAGAGCATGCATCAATGTCTGTCGTAATCACAGAACCTTGTAAGGACCACTTAATACCTTCTGTAATGCCTAAGGAGACATCATGAATCGCAATGGTTTCAGCGTTGACTTTGAATAAAAGTGTCATTTTTTTCTAATCATGTGTTTCTTTGTATTGCATCCTATATAATACTTTCTATGTATGGTTGAAGTTCCACCAATCTATGCCAATCCGGACATACGAAACTTATTTTCGCAAGTGACATAGCACGTGGAATTTACTTTTGTCCTAAGAGTTACACAACAGTGTATACCTGTGAAGGATAAAGGTTGATGAATAAAATCCTAGAAATTTCAGTGTTATATGAAATAACTTCTTTCCTTCTTTAAAAAACGGGAAACCTGGAATACGTGTTTGCTTATTCTTATTGAGGAACTTATAATCAATAATTCGCGTCTCTGACTTAAATGACTCCTCATATTCAAGATTATGTGCTTATAAGATCTGAAGTTAGAGCAGTATAGGAATTAGTTTCTTACTTCATGAGCGACGTGTTTGCATCCTGGATTCCACAGCTCCAACTCAGGCGTCCAACCATAACTTAAAACAGGGGAGGGCAAGATAATTTTTGGGGACTAACTCGAAAGGAAATTTTTGAGTATTACTTCACGTCGCACGATTTTGCCCTGTAAGCTAAAGAAAATAGTGACGTTGAGAATGAATGAAATGGTGGAATGAAGTAAGTAGGGGGGAAACTAGAGAACCACGAAAAAGTCCACATACACGGTGTTTCTGTGCCACAAAGCCCACTTGTCACCAGCTGCGATCGAATCAAAGTCCTCACACACCAAGGGTGAAAGCTGTGCCACTGAGTCACAGCGGCCTCGGGACTAGGTCGAGTTCACTTTACGTTCGTAGTTTCGTAGTACATAAATGTTACGATTATGAAGCCTTCGAAATGATTTAAACATTTAGCTCAATTTAATTGTGAACTTACATTAATAGTTTTTGTAAATTTAAAACTGATTACAAAATGAATCCGTAATTTTATTAAGTGAATATAAAATATACTCCCAACACAAAACAAAACTATATGGAATTGTCATGAAAAGAAAGCAAAAAAGGAGATAGAGTTGCAACCAGAAGAGTAAAGTGAGGAGTATTTTTATCTCACAGTGAACTGCTTTTATGCCAAGTGGTCTAACTCAAAATTTAAATTTTCCAAGAGTGAAAGTTGAAGTTCAATACCTCATTAACAATCCATATTTCTTTTATGTTGGGAACCAAACCAATAGCTACTGTATATAGTTTATTGTTTTATTTAGTGTTTACAAAACTCCCTTTAAAAAATAACTGTCTATAGAAGCGAAAGGTACCTGTACTAGTTCTTGGTATACAAGCAGTCCATTTATTGTAATATACTACGTGAAATAGTCTCGTATCATAATATATGATGTACAACAAATGTTACATTATATATTACCCGTAACACGTGATATGCTGCAACACATTAAAGCCTCAAAATATTTGGGGAAGCGAATAATCCAGAAGTTATGTAGCCCTATTGCATTCATGGAAATGAAAACACAATAGTTATAATTATGCTAAATTATTATAAACTGCCAATTGTTCATTCAAACAATTTATGATGTTCATTTTATCGCCCTGGTTTCATACAAACCAGGTATAGGCTAGGGATTATAGTTTTATACAAACTAGATAATCAATTATTATTATATTATTGAAGTACAATTAAATATCACGACATTAATTATTAGTTTTAATTAACTGAATTGAACTGAAAATTAAATCTTCATCTTGAAAGATTAACTATAAAGTTTATGCGTTCTGTACGTTTCTAAAGTAATAAATGCTGAAATTGGTTTCGAGGCTGTTCCTGAATGAATAGTTTCTTCAAAATAATATTTAAAATTATGGAAAAATTTTCGAGACATTCGAGTCGAGAACTACGTTGTCTCGACTCGTCTCGAATTTTACAAAGTCTGTCTCAACTCGAATCTCGACTAGTTCCATATCTCTGAAAATTTATTATTTACCGATTACCATTTGTGAAGCATCAGGAGGAATCAAAAAACGAGGAAAGAGGGTCGATGTAATTTAGCGGTAATGGGCGAAAGATACCATCCCCATGTTTGAAAATCCTGGAGAAGTTTCAGAACATTTTCATTTCATTATTTCAAATTTAATCGAATCAAGACAATGGCATCCTCAGACAAACTTGAAAATTTAAAAAAAATCGAAAATGTATACAGTAGTTCAACAATTGCAGATATTTGGAGAGTTTCAATCCACTGTTGCTTCCCGAAATTTGATATATTTATGATTAACTCGCATGTGTGTATCTGATTATATTTGATTCTGAAGAATATAATGAAGAAATATAAATATAGTTTGTTTGGCTTAATAAGTGAATAGAAATTATATAGCATAATTTCGTTAAACTGCCACTTCTACCAATACATCTTTATTCAACCATACAGTATATTTCACAAATATAATGTAAAATGCTTACTTGCTAAAACAACATTTCATAGCGAAATACTTACCATATCTACTTCTGATATAGGTCCCATGCTTCTAACCATTATGTCTACCTCTACCACTGCCGGAGGGCCTGAAATGTTAAAATAGTATCATCAAAGAAATCATTAATCATGAATTTCTATGAAAAAAATAATTTCTGTATTTCTCAATTTGGTAGAGTTTTACTATACGGATCCTTAGATTTATAAAATTTGCAGAATAATTTTCTAATGATATTTTAATAGAGTAGTGCAGTAGTTCTCAAAGTGGGGTCCGCGACGCCTAAAAATTGAAATGTGTTGTATTAAATTGGAACTCATAGCTGTTATACAAAAAGTGTTTTTTTCAGTTACTAAAAAGAAAGCAATTAGAAATTTTATCTACGTTTGTAAATTTAAATGTTTTCCCACTTCACTAAATTTCTGCCCTGAAGCCTCAAACTGTTATGTAGGAGTACTTCAAGTGAGATTATTTCTTTCTTTGTTAGGGCACTGTTTAAAAATGGTTGAACATTAACTGCATGACACCTCGAAATTTCATGGATTTCATCTTCGGGTGGCGGAAAGCTCCCACCAATTCCAGATTCTTTTCTTAAAAAAAAAAAAAAAGTAAATGTTAGTCATTCCTATACTTTTAAACATCAAGCATTCCCCAATTCTGGGATTTCTAAAAAAAAAAAAAAAAAAAAAAGCAAAAGAAACGATGAGTAGCCCCTCCCAAAATATGTTCGTAGATCCACCACTGTAACTCTTGACTATACCTGTACTTGCATGCTGTTAATGTAAAATTGTCTTGGAAGATGGATCGCAACAGAAAAACAAGAACGTTACTTTTATTAAATCAATTTGTGAAGAGATAAAAAATATCAATAATGACACACATACAACATTGATTTTTAATCGCTTCCTTTCCAGTAAAGGTAAGAACAACTCTGAAACAATAATATTGCACTGCGGTCTTATTTTTGTTGAAGCAAAAAAAAAAAAAAAAAGCTTCTTTAATTTTCCATGAGTGATCAATTAAAAATAACGAAAAACAAAGGATTTAGTCTGGAGGAAATCCGTCGAAACTAACAATTTCAGTATGTCTAATGTTTCTCGTTTCTCGGTTCCTTTTACTTAATTTGAGGGTGCTGAATCTGAATCTGCCGGGCGTACAATTGTACACCTTGAACGTTTTGAGTAATTCAAGATGGCGGCTGTAAAATTGATAGGAATATTTTTGTATATTTTATCAAGATGGGTATCAAATTATATGTTTCTTGGGTTGCAGTTTAGATAATAATAATGTCAAAAATTTTACAAAATTGATACAAATCGAGATATTCAATATGGCACCCAATATGGCGGTCGTAAAATTGAGAAGAATATTTTTGGAATATTGTATCGACATGGGTATCGAGCTATATGCGTTTTGGGTTGCAGATTTCAACAGTTACTTCAAAAATCTTATGAAACTGATAGAAATCAATATATTCAATATGGAATATTCAGATTCGCGACCCTCGAGCTAGGTATATACTTAGAACAATATCTGATACACTGACATTTCGGATTGGGTGTTGATGCTTTCTCCGTCACCGCAACTCACCTTGTTTGCGCTCCAGAACATTTTTCCCACATTTTAGGCTTCTCTATATTTATTTACAAAACAATACCTTTCTGTGTGCAAAAGAAAACAAACAACACAAGCTTAGGTTTGAATATGTTCATATATATCTTTTCCCTGGACGTTTTCTCAATCAAGAATTATGTTGCTGGCTACATTAATGCGAAATATGTACATTTACAATACAAAATGCCGATGTTTCTATGTTACTCCGCAACAAAATAATAAATATCACAGATCAGTCACTTGTCAGTCTTCGTCAGAAGAAGTATCCACGTTTTCGTCTTCTAGATTCCTAGTATTTTGACGTGTGAAGATATTCTGGCATCTTTTAGAGGCTTCACAATTTTAGAAGAGAGTGCAGCTATCGTGATTTGCCACACAGCCACAACGTCCTTTACACATGTTTTCAGAAGAACAGCCGCAACTCACCATGTTCAAGATGTCTTTCGGTGCCATCACAGTTCCCGGTGGTACAGTAATTGGTTCTAATGTTTTATTCAGCTCATCACGATACCACCCAAAATGTGTCGGATCCATATCTGGTGGGTCTGGTTTATCAGTTTGTTTCCAAATTCAAGTCTGGAAATGAGCTCTTTTTACATTTTCACAGAATGCCTCCGTAGTCGGTGACAAGCTCTTCAATTTCGGCATATGTACGGCAGTCTTCTTTGACAATTTCTTCAGCCGGATATCTCTTCTGACATCAGACATTGTATGGCCAGTTATCCTACTACCATAGCAAGAAGCTATAAACTCAGTTGCCTCCTGAATCACATCTTCAAGTAGTGATGTCTTATTTACAAGCTTTTGAAGCTCCTTCCCACTTTGTAGTACTTTCATTGCCTTCTGCTTTCAAATGCCACAAAGAATAGGAACTCTATCGCAGCCAGAAAGAGAATGAAGTGCTAGTAAATTTGAAACAATATCACGGTGTTTGGACACAGACAATTCAATATCAATAACTCCTCTCTGACTTTGAGTTGCCTCCATAAAAATGTTACAAGTAAGTTTTTATGTGTGGTAGTGGTGCATCAGAAGAAGAACATCCGTGTCATCACTAATTACATTTATTGTACAATTTCTGTCCAGCTGATTGGCTACCATCACTACTTGTGTGATAATTATGACATCACTTAGTGAGTTTTTTTCATATTTGAACATTCCTTGATACAATCAGCAGTTATTTCTGTTATAACATCTTCTGATCCAGTGATGAATAGGCTTTTGGTGGAATCTGATGGCAACCCTTCTGTCATTAGATACTTGCAGATCAGCTGTACTAGTTGTACCTTATTCTTCGTAACATTCAGCACAACTTGTTGGGAGGGCAAGGACGTATTGAAAGACAATTTATAATACCTGCTACATGTTGATCCTGTTTTGACGCTTCTTATTCCTCCTTTGGTGCTGTGCTCTTTGTATTTGTCAAATATCAGGTACACGTTGCATTTGTTCAATTTTTCAAGCACTTATGACCGATACAATTTTATGAAGTCAAGAACAGTTCCGTTAGATAGCCAGTTGATCACCCACAAAACAGCACAACCATCAAGTATGATAGCATCTTCGTGCTTGTACTATCTCATAGACTTCTCCACCTGTAATATTTGTTTCAGTTTTGACTTACTTTTGTTGACTTACTTTTGCAGAACCTGGAAGTCCCATATGCATCAAACAAAGATGCGGGGGACATCGGCAAGCTCATATGAAATCACTCCTTTAGCATCAATATCTCTTGTAGATGTGAGACACATTGCACGCGTGTACAAGAGTTCTGTGTCAATGACACCAATACTAGCTGTTCTTTTGACGTCATCGCAGGAAACATTACGAACCGTTGTGGAGATTGGATCGTAAAAACCAGTTGGTAGTTTTTTTTGTAAGAATACAACGCCTTCTCACCTATCTCAACAGCATTATCAACATTCACTTTCTGGGAACAAATTTTCCCTGTCACAATATTCACAATAGTTTTGGGGTGATCATCGGTCTTCAGAGGATCTGTACAATGAGACAGCTTTTCCTTTAACTTTATTCGGTCTGCATCTCCTTTTCCTCGAGATGGCATTTTTATGCTTAGTTATTTCCATATCTCGTCCAGCATCTCTCATGACATAAATGTCATTTACTAAACGACTGCAGGTGTGAAGGCTGAAAGCCCATCGCTTCACTGCTGATGGATTTAGTGTAAGTCCGAATTCCTCCTGGTCCATGGCCATAACGCATAAATGTATTCTCAATGAACATGTCTGACCATATAGCATTCCAGATACCTGGTTTGTTATGCAGAACATGTTCGCCTTTCATAAATCGTTCTAGTATTTCACTTGGAAGTCGCTCCATTAATCGCAGATAAAGAAGACCATATCTAGCGTAATTAACGTGACCAGCAGAAAAAATATGGTAACATCAACCTTACAGCAACTAAATGTAACGGAAAATCACCTTCTCTGTCTGCATTACGTAAATCATTATTATGAAAACAGGTTTAATGACAACATCCAACCAAAGTTTGCAGGTTCGGCCGGTCTTTGCTCTTTCTTCCAGTAATGCCATCATATAATCATAGTTCTGAAGACATGTATTAGACATAAGTGGTCGAAGTAACTCTTCAATAACTAGACGTAATGCTCTCACATTCTGAGGAAACGTTTTACCTGACAATATTCTGCTGGTACCTCCGAAAGGATAGTTCATTATTTGTTGTAGGCCACTACCAGACATTAATGTTCCGATGCTTCCAACGAAACTCATTAGATACTGCATGCCACCTAGTCGTAGTATAACGTCCTTGAATCGTTCAGGATATTCCCAAATGACATTCACTGGCACACGGTATAGCTGTTGATCCAGAGTGAGAATGGTATACTTCTGTCCCGCTTGATGTGTCTTTTTATAGTTTCAACCACAGTTGTCATCACAGTGGACGGGTCAGATGGTGTCATATCAATAATAGGCATATACGTTGAAACTGTCGGTGCTTTTGACTTCCAGCCCATTTCGTGCGCTTATTGCGTGCTAAAACCGTTTTACTCTGATGTTGAGGAATCGGTTATAATTTTCAAAATGAATTCATAATCTACTTCTCTTGTTCTTGCCAGTGAAATGATTTGTGTGGCCAACATCTTCAGAGATGGTACCACATGCATTGAATGTGATTAAGGCATTGGAGGTTTTTTCGGTCCTTTATAGATATGAATAGGTGTTTCATAATCCTTGTAGTTTATTTCTGTGCGTTGTAAACGAGGGATGCACTCTACAGTATTTTCAGTTTTATTTTGATAAGGATATGCAATTAAAAAGGCCATTGCGTGGGTGGATTTCAGTCCATTTTGTGAGGAAATATTGGTATCAAAGTTATCTGCAATGACCTGCACTAGTCCACTGCAAGAGGTAGGTGATCTACCGTTTGAGTCAGACTGAACAGTTGCACTAGCAGCACTTCCTTTGAAGCGTAATACCTCATCATACGATGCGCATACTTTGAAGTCGTGCATTAGCTCTATAAGATGCTTTTCACGAATAGATACTCCTAGCGCGATTTAAAGTGACGTGTGGCAATGGTTTATCATACTTGTCAATATATTTCCGATCAAAATGGAAGGGAGATTATACTTCATGTTCGTCAGCTGATGAAGAAGATTCATTAGGGTGGGACCACCTTCGTCCTTGGCAACATCTGTATTTATTCTCGTGGTGTAACTTACTTTGTTGGATTTATGCAGTGCCTTTGTTTTGTCAGATATCCGCCTCACAACTTTCCTCAATGCACCATCATCATTGTCTTCTGTTAGGTTCAGCGATGTAACAACTGTTTTTCTAAACACTAATAAATTTGCATAACCTTTTGCAGAAATCAGGATAAGATCGCTGATTACTTCTGTAAGCTTCTTTACAAGGTTTGCCCGAGTTAGTTATTCCTGAATTAGATGTGCAGATTTCATACACTTCAACTGATGACCATATCCGCGACTCGTCTAACTCCATGCTTGCGACAACTGCTTCAAAAGCTTCAGCAACAACTTCTTGTTCACCTTGCTTTTTCGCTTCTCGCAGCTGCTGCCATCACTGCCCTTTTCCCCATGAACTTCTTGTGACAATCTCGATGATAAACTGCACCAGCCGCACGTAAATCAGAAATAACTGAAAGTACACGCAAACTCACTTCTTCAGCCCATTGATCGCTTTGATTTTCGCAAACATCAAGAATAGTCTCTTTGAATGTTTTGGTATTGATACCTCGATCTGCGATTCTGCATTTATTAGCAGGTCGCCATCTTCTTGGGTTTTTGGAATCAGGATGAAGTGGGCAAGCTTCACCACAAAACAAGCAGATTGTTTTGAATTCGAATGGACCTGAACGACGAGAACGTTTTCTAGATTTAGTAGGCCCTGCATCATTTTCTAAACTGAAACGCTTTCTATATTCGATATTTCTTTTCGATGTATACGAGGATATACAATTTTTATGACAAAAGAATCTAAGGTTATTATCCTCAGCAACTTGTCTCGCAATAGCTTCACTCAGTTTATCTTGCCGCGCTTCACTTGCCATTAAGATGCTTTCTGCAGCAACCGACACTAATGTACCCTTTGTCTTACACTGGAAGAAACACTGGTTATCGATTAGTCGAATAATAACACCCAAAACTGAGAGATTAAAATAACTATAGCAAAACACTCAACCTTCCAAGCATGGAAAAATACTCTGTAATGCTGTTATGCCAAAGTGTGATTGACCTCAGATTTTGAATCAAGTTAGGAAGAGAATTATAGCAAAATGCAGTTTTAACATTTACATTATAAAGAAAAGCTACATTGTTTTTTAAAACCAGATTTATGGAATATAACTACTATTTTGGTGAAACTAAATGCCTAACATTTTCTTTTAAATACCTCTTATTTTGTTTCTGAGATATTTTTCCTAAATTCTATGGAAATGCTACCATCTGTGAGCACAAAATTAAGATATTTAATATTTATTATTACTCATGTCAGTAAATAATTTTTTTCAAAAATAGGTTTCAGAAATGACAACATAAACTTCTTTTGGAGCCGCCATATTGGGCGGCATATTGAATATCTCGATTTATATTAATTTCATAACATTTTTGATATTATTATTCGAAGCTGCAACCCAAAAAACATATAATTTGATACCCACCTTGATAAAATATACAAAAATATTCCTATCACTTTTACAGCCGCCATATTGGCCGCCATCTTGAATTACTCAAAATGCTCAAGGTGTACATTTGTACACCCGGCAGATTCAGATTCAGCACCTTCAAATGAGGTAAAAACCGCCGAAAAGCATTTGACATACTGAAATTTTTGTTTTGGTCCAAAAGTATGTTTTTTCCTCCAGACTAACTTGCTGTATTCTTAAGCAACAAAGAGAAACTACACTCTCGATGTTGTTCTGTTTTCTTCAGTAGTAAGATAATGTGATTAGATAAGAAAAACTCGGTTTAACTGTCCCTCACCTTTTCAAGTTTTAGGTTTGGTTTTGCACCACTTTCCAGTTTTAATCACGCGCATTTTCTTTGTCAATTTAACTCGGGTAGGATTTAAGTATGACGTCACCACACACATCTTCAGCTCCAACGAATGGCGATAGTTATGTTTTACTCCTTCAACATTCCATCAAACAATAGACGAGGGGGAAAGTTTAACTGGAAAGAGTAGGTATTAGAGACAGTCATAGATATCACGTGTTCATGGCATGACACATGCCGCATAGGTGGAGAGGGATAAGCAACAGATGTATGCACATTGATTTGTCATCAGCCATTCGTTTCTAGAGCTGTTCAACTTTCTTTTGTGATGATATTTGTTAAGTTAGCAGTGGATCGATGGTTGCAATCGTCTGTAGTGAAACGAAAAACTATTGGTGATATTAAGTCGGGCAATGCTTCTGAAAGTGAGCTTTCATGTAGCAAACTACTACAAGTGAACGTGAAGAAAAGAAGAGAAAACTACGCTGGTATTGTGATGACTACATTCATTATGAATTTACATGCATAGGCAGTGATGACAGCCAACAGCTTCAGTGTGTCTTATGTTATGAAGTACTGGGCAACGCAAGTATGAAACCTGTTAATCTTCGAAGACATCTGGAGAAGAAACATGAGGGACATATTAGTAAGTCGATATATTTTTTATAAACAAACTCAGGGAAATGAAACGCAGTAAAAGTGTAATGTCAAAGACTGCAGTGGTTGATAATACTAACGCGAAAGCTACTTTAGCGTCATATCATGTGTCACTACTAATTGCTAAATCTGGGAAACCCCACACAATTACGTAAACTTTAATCTCACCAGCTGCGAAAGTTATGTGTGAAATTATGGTAAGTGATGCAGTTGCTAAGGAAATAAACTCAATTCCCCTTTCCCACTATACAGCTAAAAGAAGAATTGACAATATGCCTTTTCAATGTGAAAGAACAATTAATTTCAAAAATTCAAGGTAGCTCATTTTATTCCTTACAGTTTGACAAAAGTACAGACATAGGCGGAAAAGCAAATATGTTGGCTTTCATCCGTTTTGAGTGTAAAGAGAATTTGTGAGGAGCTTGTGTTTTGTACGGAGATTCTTCGAACAACGGCAGAAGATGTGTTTTCTGCACTTAATGAGTTCATGATAAACAACGATATTAGGTGGGATAAATATGTAGGTATCACTACGGATGGAGCGCGTGCTTTTACAGGTTTGAAGAGAATGGCTCGAGTGAAACCTTTAGCACCAGAAGTAAGGTGGACTCATTGCTTTATACACAGAGAAACTTGAGCAGCGAGACACATGCCTGAGGATTTGAAATGTGTTTTGGATGAAGTTACAAAACTTGTTAATTTCATTAAATCACGTTCTCTAAATTCCCGTCTTTTCACAGTTTTATGTGAAGAAATTGGTAGTGAACACACTGAGCTTTTTTCTTTCTTTCTTTTTTTTTTTTTTTTTTTTTTTTTACATACTGCAGTGCTTTGGTTGTCAAGAGGCAAATTTTATGTCGTGTCTTTGAGCTGCGTGATGAAGTGTTTTTGTTTCTTTTAGACAAGCAACATTCTTTTTCAAGCGAGAAATTGTGAGATTTTGATCGGTTGTGTAAAATGGCCTATTTGGTGAATATTTTCTCCTTTCTCAACGAACTTAACTTAGGCCTGCAAGGAAGAAATGTTAATATTTTCCAAGGTTGAAAGTAAAGTTGAAGCTACATTTAAGAAACTGCAGCTGTGGGCAGTACGAGTACAAAACAATACCTATTCGTCATTTCCAGTGCTCAAGGATTTCATTGATTCTTCAGGTGAAAAATTCTCTGGTGGTGTGCACAAAACATTTGTAGGACAAAGCATTAGCTACAAGTTTTCGAGAATATTTCCCTGTTCCACACCCCGGTAATGGTTGGTTTGAAAATCCTTTCAGTAATGCAGAAATCGATGACATACAAGGTATGAATCTCTCTAACACAGAAGAAGAACAATTATTGGAACTATACTGCGACACTTCCTGGAAACATGTTTTCAAAGAAAATGAACTTTGTAGCTTTTGGTTGCGTGCGCGCTGTGCGTATGAAGAGTTGTCTAAAAAGGCATTGCAACATTTGATGCCTTTCCCTATCACTTACTTATGTGAGCTGACCTTTTCTGCTTTTTGTAGTGTTGAAACCTTAAAGCCAAATCGTCTTAATGTGGAATCGAACCTAAGATTGTTGGTGACAAAACTTATTCCAGATTTCAGTGCAATTATGGAAAAACACAAAGAATTTCATTCCTCACAATAGTGACCCCACATTTGAGAACATTCTTATTGCTTTATTTTTTCTCGATCTTTTTCTTTTCCGTGGTAATTTTAAATAGTATACTTTTTAATACTATGTGAAATTTCAGATAGTATTGCAAGGGGGTCCGCAGATCACTTTCTGAATGAATAGGGGGTCCATGTTACCGGAAAGTTTGAGAACCACTGAAGTAGTGTATAAGTACAGTAAAAACTTCTTATTCGCGCTTCCTTCATTCGCGTTTTCACTATTCGCGGATTAAAAAAATGCGACCCAATTCCTATATTCGCGGCTAAAGATTTTTTACTCGCGGATCTAATAAGTACGTACAGCGAGGGACACTTCTGGATGGTACAGCCATATGGAGATTTACAGCTAAAGTACTCCATCACCTGAGTCCGAAGCATTTGCCGGGAATTATGCAACCAAATTAGCTGTAAAGGAAGGCGGGTGGCATAATCGCCAGTCACTGAAAATTCCAGTACACTTGGGTGAAATTCCCACTATCGTCCACAGCATCATTTCTCAAAATGAAATGAATCTTAGACGTATACTTCTTATGGAAAACATATTACTTGACATTTGTCCTATTTGTGGAGATAAATTGAAACAAAAAACTAAAGTCCAATCCTGTTGCTGTTGGAATGAACACACTTTCTGTCGTTTGATCTGAAATGACTTTGGAGAGTCCGAATAAATATTCTGTCACTTCAGGAGGGTGGGAAGAGCGGATCCTTCAGTGTGAAAACACATACATTTAATTAAATGCTTAGTGAGAGTGAGCCCATTGGTACGCCACTTTTATGATTTCAAGTTTTGCTCCCAAGCCATCTCATACCATAGCTGATGACATTGGAAACGACAGATGCAAATATGATGAAAGAGAGATACAGTCACATGCGCAAATTTAGAATTTGAGACAAAATGATCGGATAGCATCCATATTTTGTCGAAAATTTTGATTTGGTAAGTAGACATGTAAAAGCTCACCCAAACCTGAGAGCATCCCACTACCAATTGTTGAATTCAAGTGAAGAACTCAGTTGAGAGCACCAGATGATTACGGAGGGTGAGAAACATCTTCAGATATGGGAAACAAATAATGATAAAATTGGACTGCTCTGAGCAGAACTCGAACCATGGAACTTATCATTACTAAGCAACGACTCTACTCACTCATCCACGGAGCTACACTGAACGCTAGGCAGTCATACGTCAGACACAGAACGTTTGTTACTTACAAAACGTTTTTGTAAGGGGGAAAGCTAAGGAAATTCCCCGTCTCTAGTCTTTCTTTCCCTGGCACTAACTTAATTCCTGTTGTCCCAGCCTGGGAAGAACATTTTCCACCCTCTAGAAACTTTCCTAACAATTTTCATACATTTATATATAGCAGCACAAAACATTTATCCATGGCTGTTCTGCACAATTATACATACACAAAACAATTACTTCCAATTTTATTAATTCCAGTACCAGGTAAACAGAAATACTGGATATGAAATTGTATATTTTGGCAATAGTCTTGCAGAAAATATAGAAAAAAAATCCATTTTTCTATTTGGAACAGGGGGGCCATACACGCAAGTTGTGCCCATGAGATTTGTTTTGCGGAGGAGGGGACAGAAATTTACATTGAAAATGGCAAAATCGCACGTTTAATTATAACATAATTTTATATATAAGAATGCCAAATGCGAAGGGGAACGAATGTATTCTCTTTGGCTTCAAATAATAAAATTATGGCTGAAGATAAAAGTGAACAGAGAAATGCATGCTACCAATCAGTGGCGGAGCCAGGAGGTCTGGAACCTCCGGACATTTGCACAAGTTGTTAAAATAAGGCCCAAGGGTAGAAAGATACTGAAGAGATCTCGCGATCGAGGTCGAGGTGTCACCCTCGATACTGGCACATGGATTCAAATGGGTATGCACATGCGGGTACGCTACATTGCGACCTAGAGGTCGACCGCGAGGGTGAATCAGTGGTCGCGATGATGAACAACCGAGTTTGTTTTTACATCGATGTTCAGCGAAAGCACCGCTGTGGCTCATGTTCTCTTTGGTTCTCCTTGAAGCGCTGCAAGGAATAAAGTCTTCATTTGTTTAAAATTTCGTCTGCAGAGGATTCTGTATATCTATACTCGAGAGGTTTTGCTGCACTGTTAAATGTGATTATGAAAGACATAAAATATTAATAGAACTAATGAGGAATGTTTCAGCAATATGGAATAAGAAACACAAAAACATCATAGTAGATACGTTTTAAATAGGGAATGGAAGAAAATAGCAACTGAAATGTGAATGTCGGGTAAGTTATTCATATTTATTTGAGAATTACACTGTAGCTTATTAGAAAAAAAGAAGCTACTGTTAATTATATATATGCTTAAAAACTCCACTCCTTTCCCCCAATTCCGAGATTAATAAAAAAGGGTTTCTTGTAAATTCGTTACTGATATAAGGTAAAGAAATACCTGTAAAGACAGGCACATATCCATAGGGAGAAAATGTCGTATAATGGAATTGCAGTGACGAAACTTCATTTGCTACAGTTAATACCGCCTCCAAACCGATACCTGAAGGTATATCTGTTTTTTTCAAGCACCTGGAGGAATGGGCACCCCTGGCCTAGGAAGGGAGCCGTAATTTTTAAGTTGCCAAAAGCTAGCCAAGTGTCTAGGTTCTTTCCCCTCCAGAAAATCAGTAAACAAAACATTCGTTACTACTGTGTTAGTTAAGATTTATTTGGAAGAACCGTCTCCTAAAAACCACTACCAAATAATCAGACATAAAACATAGCTAATATTCAAAAATGCCCGAAACATGTAATATTTGTAAAACATAAGAGAAGGAGAGAGAACTAGTCCTCCACATAATAGTGCACTTCGGTTATAATTTTAAACAAAGGAACACTTTCCATCTCACCTTCCTTCTCTTCCAAAAACAGCAAGTGGCATTACGAACTTATCTGTTTCTCTGTGTGTTTGTGACTGTCGGTCACTGACATACGTAGTTCATGCTCGATTGTTTCATTCTGAGAAATTCACTTAAAGGAAAGAAACATTTGTTTCCAAACGCGCAAAAAGTAACGCAAACTAGGTACGTTACTTAAAAATTTGTAACGCGTTACCCTTACAGTTACTTTGGGAAAATATAACCCGTTACTTGCGTTACGTTACTTCCCAAGACTGGTCACAAGCTTACTTGCCTTGGGAACGAACCAGGCAACCCACCCATCAGATAGTTCAGTAGGCGGGGTCTCAGTTTCGATTCTCGGTGGGAGAGCCTTTGTAATATTAAATGTCCTCGAAGTAACTGTGTTCGTGTCCCTGTCGTTCAAGGTTATTGGAAATAACTGTACACACCTGTTCACAAAAAGCTGGAAACTCGTTCAGAAACTAAGCCTACATCCGTCACAATTTCCGCAGATCTTCACACAGGGAATTGCATGTTCCCGCCGTTCTTTATATAGACACTAGCTACAAATCGTACTGTCATCCGAGCGATGTGAAAGTGTAAAAACAAAATCAAACTACTTTTTTAGATTAATATTGATTTCACACCTAATGCACAGTTCCAGTAAGCAAAATCAACCATTATCTTAAGCAGAAATTGTTGAAAACGACAGAAAATGGATATTTAAACATCCAAATAGAAACCTCTGCTGGAGCGATTCTATTATCAATATTATAATACAAGCTCTTGTAAGTTGCGTCTGTGGTCAAACAGGTTTAGTACTGCTACTGTCATTTCTGAAACGAAGAGTGACGGTTCGAGCCTCCGTGCGGAAAGTCAAACTTTTTTCGTTTTTTAAATATATGAGAACTTTTTTATAAATATAAATTTCTACTATGAAGTGATTTGGAACACATTATCCGACAAACTGTCACTTATCATATCCCTGTCCCATTTACTAGCCCGCCATGTCCATAATTCATATACGAAAACGCTAAAAATGAGAAATGTGAACACAGTTGAATACCAAAATCCACACGTCCAAAATGAAAATTATTCATATATATATCTATTTCGGGGGCTTTGTTAACTTCATTCTTGGAAATGTGAACATTCTACAAGATATTTCGTTCACTTTACAATATTTTATTTCAGTAAACATATTATTTTGGGGAGGGATCAAGCCCGGAAGACCCCTAAAATACACCTATATATATGCTTGTATTTCTTTTTTGCATTACAAAACCTTAGGGTACTTCATAATCTGGATCCTTATAAAGCAATTTGAACAATTATTTAGAAAATATGTACTGCTTAAAATCGGATTAAATCGCAATGCCAGTAATCTGTAAGATCTTACATTTTTATTTATTTACATTGAATTTGTACTTGTTTTATACTGTATAGCATGAATATTAGCTGCTAGATATGAAACGTTTATCTATAATTGAATTTAAGTAGAAAATCGATATAGTTATTATAAGAAGAAGCTTGTTAAAATGAAGTGTATAATAATGGTTGTATCTGAAATAGATGTTGCGTAATGGTGTAGTTGCTTACCCCGCCAGCTTTGGAATACTGGGCTCTTCAAACTGTCCATCCTTTGGGATGCGCAGAGTCGAGTCTAGACAGAATTTTCCTGACAAAATTCAAGTCGAGACACAGCTCTTTCAATAGAAAAATATACATTTTTCGAGTCGAGACATTACTTTTACAGCATATTGTCGAGACGAGACGACCTCAAATCTTGTCTCGCGCATCCCTATCCATCCTACCTATATAAAATATTTTTTGGACACGAATATTCAATTTCCTTTAACGATAATTGTAATCTATGATACGGATTGAAGTAAAATATTGGCTTGAACTGCTTTATTACCCACTTAACCTTCGTATACTGCAATTATATCTAAGTTTGGCATAAATATTTATTATTATTAGAATGTAAACACTGAAGAATATATATTAACACACAATGAGGAAGAACTCAATGCTCGTAGTAATTAACAAATAGGTTGCATGTTTATTTAAAATTAACTCTCTTGAAATCTAAATAATCATTATTAGAAAGAAAGCAAGAGAACCGTTTTGTTAATTTGGACATATTATAAGAGATTGTGGAATGTGTATGAAACAGAGTGTATGAAACTAAATGGAATGGTATGTGGAACTGAACTTGAAAGAGGATAGGGTGTGTAAATGAAAAATTAAAGAAAGCAATGGTTAACAGCAGTAGTCACTACTTACAGCAGATGAGTGAAATCCCCCCCAAAAAAGTTAAACAATTCTGAAACATAAAGGTGTCATATTTTCTTCGTTTCCTGACAAAATTGAAAAATGGATTTTGCATATTGTTCGTCTATACCCCTTCAATATAGTTAGCTAACAAACCAAGTACGATCGACTGACTAGATGTCACGTGAGTGAAATTTACATAGGAAGTTTCGATACAGCGTTCACCGAAGTGACGTAATTGTGGTGTTGAAGCTTCTGGTAGGTCCTATTTCGTAATGGATTTTAGGTCAGTGAGATTTCTTTATACGTATCAGAAAGCTCTTTAACTCCGTACTAAAGGCGTGTCGTATGATTTATTCAAACCGTCAGGTATTCGGACAACCATGAGCCCAATTCCTTTTGCTTCACTGCTCACAAGTTTAACTTCAAATAAATTCTTACTTTTCCACAGAAACACGATACGACGTGTTCTTACTTTTCCACTGTTTGAATGCTCATTTTATTATGGGTGAAATGTATAATTCTGCAAGTAATAAAAATATTCATGTCCTTCTCCGAGATTCGATCCCTCGTCCTTTGCCTCAGCAGTTTGATACGTAGATAACTAGACTAATTGTCGTTGTGTAACAGCTTGGAGGAAAATCGGTTTCAACTGCACGAAGGAAATTGACGACATTGCTTATAGCTGGATGAAGGCAAATACCATATGCTCCAAAGTTCGTAGTGCCACTTGCTGTTTTTGGAAGATGAAGACGGCCTTAGGGAAATCACGTGTACTGATTGCAAGCACCTGGCAGATTTTGTCGTAGATTTGGCAGCTACAAATCAATACATTCAGTGAGAGAACTAGAAGTGCAACGATACCGGTACTCTATTTTACTTTGATTGGTGTTGTTTTTATAAAGATGGAGAACGAAAATATTTTACCGTTCGAACATTTGAAAGAATACTTATTTCTTAAGAGCTGAGGATGATGGTGGACAAAATTAAAAAGTAAACAGTCTCATCTGCCCCGGCGGAAAATATTTATCAACAACTAGGGTGCACTAATTAACGATTTATAGTAAGGGGTTAATATGAATAAACTGTGTTCTGATGAGCAGGCCTACTCTATTACTAGAAAATAGTTTGCTGATGGTATGTAATATTGGAGTTCTTTCAGATCAGTTTGCTTATCCTAGAGTCCCGTTGATTATAAAGTTTGAAACTAGTTTTAAAAACCATGTATCGATTTTAGAGTTACTGGCAAGTTTTGATTCACTCCCAGTTCATGTGTTTTCATTTTATTAGTTGTAGTGTAATGTTTCTCTATATTCTGTATTTTTAATTTTACATAACAACATTGTTCTTATTATATAATTAGTTTAGCAGAATAATAATAAGCAACAATTTTTTCTAACGCATAGGGATGAGCACGAGTCAAGCTACAACTCTATTCGACTCGAATTCAAATTGAGTTTCGAGTCAAGTCAAAGGTAATAACCTCGAGTCGAGTTCCGAGCCCATTCAGTTTTTCGCGTCGAGTTCAGTCGAGTTTGATAAATGGTTAGCTCGTTTTAACTCGTCTTGAAATCATGGCCTGATTACACTGGAAAACGAAAGCCATGAGAAATGTAAGCTAAACAGTAATATGGGATACTTTTAGTGTTGCTCACGAGAGGGGACACTGCTCGCATCTCGTCTCGTCTCGATAGCGAAACCACAAGAGATTTTTCATAACAAGCTCAGCTCGGATCGGCTGAACTGAGAGGATGGCTCGAGCCGGCTCACTTGTGGTGAACGATCGCCTCGAGCTGGATTGGTACGGATGAGCCATCTGCTCGGTTCGGCTCAACTGAACCGAGGGCTCCAGCCGAGTCGTTGGGCGAGCTGTTGGCTCTGCTCACTTCTCGGTTCGGGTCGATAGTGAATGAGCTGTGAGCCGAGCTGCTCGAGTGGTTGACAATTCTAAACCCGGACCAGCAGTTTTGAAGATATTTGGCCAGTGCCCTATAACATTTAACAATGTTTTGCTCGAGCCCGAATACTCAACCTAGACCCTCAATCCAAATTCAGAAGCTAGTGAACAATGTCCTTGATTCCTAGAGTTCACGACTACCGAGGTTCTCATTCAACTAGTTTTTTAGTATTCGAATACAAACCGCCTATCTTGCACGTTTACATACAGAGTTGTTACAATTAATAATAATAATAATAATAATAATAATAATAATAATAATAATAATAATAATAATAATAAAAGTTGTAGTAGTAGTAGTGTCATTGATTATAATTATACTGTCTACGTAATATACTTGAAGAATATACCAAATTTCACAATAGTAAATTTCACGTTAAGCGGCTTTGCATATCCAGGCTTCTAACTATGAAAACTTTTACGATCACTCCCGCAAGCATTTCACAGATTCAACAAGTTATTAGGACGTAAAATTGAATATAGTTTATACGAGAAAGACCTTTATGCATTGCAAGACCTGTAACGCCCAAATATTCCCCACAATATATCGACATAAACAAAAAAAAGTGTGGAGCTGGAAACGACTTTACACAAAAGTCTAAACTCAATGAAGACGTACGAACTGGTCGAGCGGTTTGGGTCAATAGTATAGTTGCGCCTGAGTTTTCGTCGAGGCAACACGTCCTGTGTTGCTCGCGCCTTGGTGCTGATTCTGCCAGTGGTGATAGTTTTTTGTGCGGGTTGTTGCTGTGCTTTTTGGACTTCAACAGAGTGAGCTTACCACTTGATTTGGGTGATTTCTTCCCGTTTTTGTTAAGTGAAGTACAAGATTACGACTGATTACGTTGGCCAATATTAGGCTTAACACTCTTCGCATTAGTTTTCAACCTGTCTCCAAAGTCCCCAATTCGATTTCGCTCCATGAGTGGATACGAACCACTTTTGAGCTTGCACAAGATGCAGTATTAAGTATTGAACTAGACTTTCCACGTAAACTTCTATATATCAAATTAATTACTCAACAGCTCTGTGAACAGATCATTACTAAATTTGACAATAAAGTAACGTATGTAGATGCAGAAGATACTTACTTCATAATACGGTTGGATTACTTACCTCTCTGAGGATTAAGGAAACAACCGTCGAATTGGTTTTAAGCCTCCACGGAGGCTAACACATCTGATTGATTTTTACTGTTGACGAACTTGCTATTCTCTTGAGGTAACGATTTGTTTTTGATATTCTCCTCTTCGGAGACTGATCTCATCTAAACTAGTTGACGATTTTGGCACCTCTACTGGCTAACGATTAGTATTTCTTCCTCTTCGGAGGAAAAGCACCTTGTCAAATTAAAACTTAGAGCACTGCTCTAAGATCATACCATTTATTGGGAACGCCATTACCCTTCTTGTAAACTGGCGCCATCCCCCACTCTGACAATAAAGATGGCTTCTCAGAAAACACCGATCAAACCAGAGAAAAAAGCACAATTAACCAAAATTCCCGGTATCAGGGGCAAAATAATAAGAGCGACATATAAACCGGAAGACTTCCTTCTGCCTTTAGGTAAAAAGAGCCAAACAATCACACCAGCAAAGCTGAAAATGAAAACACCTACACCTATGCAGTCAAGAAACTCGCAGCCATCAACTTCAAATAAGCCTGAAGACATGGATTTCATAGTAGTGGGAACACTAAAACGACGTAGGTCTTCTTTGGAAAATCTCAACAAGGCAGAAAAACTAATCAATAAAACCCCAGACTTTCCATCTCTTCCCACTAGTAATAAGTTCGATGTTCTGTCATCGGAACAAATGGATAATCCTAGTTCCAGTAACAACACTCCACCGACTAAAAAGCCCTCCAGTTTCAAGCCGCCTCCGATTTTCATATACGGGATTACCAACACGTATACCTTTATAAAGACCCTGTCACGTGCATTGAAGGAACCTCCTTTAGCACAGCCCAACAAAGAGCGCATTCGACTTGAAGCGGCTAACAAAGACGATTATAACTCTATTAAGACTTATTGTGAACAAACGAAGACTCAATATGCCACAGGACTAGCAAAAACTGATAGGCCCATTAAGGTAGTTGTCCGAAAACTGCCTATTGATACAGAATTAGATGACCTGAAAGAAGATCTTATCAGATTGGGCTACAAACCGACAAGCATCCATCAAATGTCCCGCAAAAGTAAGACGGATGGCCAGAAAATACTAATGCCATTATTCTTGGTTGCTTTGGAGAGAACTGCAGCTGTTAAAGAGATCTATGGAATTAACAACTTACTACATTACAAGGTCCAAATCGACCAATCGTCCAAGCCTCCCTCAGTGCTACAATGTTATAGGTGCCAACGTTTGGGGCGTTCGCAAGATACCTGCCAAGCCCACCCGCGGTGTCTCAAATGTGAGCAACTGCATTTCACACAGTCTTACAGTAAATCAGATACATCCACACCCGCCACTTGTGCAAACTGTCAGGGAAATCACCCAGCAAAATACCGCGGTTGCCCGATATTTAAATCTTACTATGAGGCTCTAAAATTGCCGGCACAGCAGCCGAAGAAACATCCAGATAAAACCAAGAAAAGTTCCCAAGATCCATCAGATCAGGAAATTTCCATTCCCACTATTGTCAATGTCCAACCTGTGGCTACGGATGGTGACGATGCTAAAGCTTCCACTTCATCCCACACCGATTCAGCTTCTACTCAACAACAGGAGAGCCTTAACGAAGACCTGGATATAAAGTCCGTTCTTTCATTCATCAAGGGCTTGCATTTCCGCAAAATAATAACACACATAAAACGTGGTATTACACGTTTCCAACAAGCTGCAGACTCAGCTTCCAAGGCTGCAGCAGTCATCGAAACAATAGCGGAAATGGTTGATGATGGCTGTTTCTAACTCCAGCGTCCTACATCACACACTTGTCCTCGCTACGTGGACTGCAGATGGTCTCGAGGGGCAGAAACAAATGCTGATTAGATTTCTCACACAACACAGAGTTGATGTCATGTTTATACAAGAAACACACTTTACAGCTCGGATCACTACTTGGAGACTACCCAATTACATCCTACTTACTTTGGAGGCACTTGCTGTTCAATTAATAACTCCAGGTGTTCCATTAATATTGGTTACGGGGTACAGGTCCCCGGCCACACAACTAGAGCCCACAGACTTCGATGTCATTGCTAACTTAGGGCCAAAAGTCATCTTAGCTGGAGATCTCAATGCTAAACATGGAGAATGGAACTCGATTACTCCAAACACTGCTGGAGATGATTTACATGAATATCTACTTACCTCCAACTTCATCATCAGTGCTCCACCTGACCCAACTCATTATCCAAAATTCGGTGGATTGCCCGATGTTCTTGACGTTATCATTTAGTGTTCATCCTTATGTCATTTCAGATTTAGATTCTGACCACGATCCAGTCATTTTTCACGTCTCGCACCGCGGCATCGCTCATTCTGCCCCTATCTTCAAGCAAATAGAAACTGACTGGCATCTTTTCAAACAAGAACTAAACACTATGATCGATCTGCGAGATCGGCCCGCCACCATTGAGGACATCGACCAAGCGGTCTCTCACGTCACGTTAGCACTTCGCACAGCAAAGGCAGCGAGCTCCACCTCCATAATCTTTCCAACGCAAACTAGTCAATGTGACAGTTTCCACCTACAACTCTATATTCATCTAAAACGTTGGGCTAGACGTCGATAGCAGCATACAAAACGCTGGGGAACAAACTGCGTGCAACTCTCAAGTTGCTGACAACGCGACAAAATCAACAATATTGAGAAAACATTTTTCAAAATGTCACAGTAAATGACCGTAAAATTTGGACATACTGCAAATCATTCCAACGTGCTACAAATGCTTCCAAAGCTAGAGTCATACAAGGACCTCAAGGACTGACACAAGATCCTCAGTCGCAAGCGAACCTTTTCGCTGACTCTCTGGAAGAACAGTTCCAGCCTAACAGAGCACGCCTCGATCCCTACCTGAAACAGCACATCCAAACCACACTATATAGCATAAGGACACAAAACCCAACACATGACATCACCATAGTAACACCTCGGGAAATAGAAAGACACCTAAAATGTCTGCCAGGAAAGACAGCATCTGGGCCTGATGGGATTCGATCTGAGATCCTAAAACATCCAACTAGAAAACTACTGGTCTTTTTAACCTATTTATTTAACGCCATATTTCAATTATGTTACTACCCCAAGACCTGGAAGGAAGCTCGTGTCATCGCCATCCGCAAACCTGGAAAGAATCCACTGCTCCCGGAAAACTATAGACCGATAAGTCTTCTGTCGCACTTGAGTAAACTCTTTGAACGTGTGTTACTCTCGAGGCTGAAACAATATGTAGTTAATAGAGACCTCCTACCCTTCCATCAGTTTGGGTTTCGTGCCCAACATAGCATTACTACACAACTCGTACGAGTGGTGGATCACTTAACAGCGGCTTTTAACAGGAAACAACACACTCTTGGAGTCTACCTAGATGTCTCAAAAGCCTTTGATAAAGTCTGGTTATCAGGACTATTATATAAGATATACACTCAAGGTTTTCCGGATCGTCTTCTACTCTTACTTCATTCATACCTCATTGGCAGAAAATTTCATGTGTCTGTTGACGGAGTCAAATCCACGTCTAGATCTATCAAAGCAGGTGTTCCACAGGGCGCTGTACTTTCACCGCTTTTATATAATTTATACACGGCAGATCTCCCGACCTTACCGCATTGCTTTTTCGCAACATATGCTGATGATACTGCCTTTTTCACGACCAGTAGCTCACTTGCGCAGTGTTACATCTACATGCAACGGCAACTAAACAGTTTTCAGGAATGGACAAGACGTTGGAGGATTAAAATCAATGCAGACAAAAGCTGTGCTGTCATTCACAGTAAGAGACGCATCCGTGCTCCACGAAATTTAACCTATGAGAATGCTCGTATTCCTCACGCTATGCACGCCAAATATTTGGGTGTAACCTTAGACCGTGGTTTAACGTTCGCCGCTCACATCAGGGACATAAAACAAAGGGCCTTACCAAAAATTTCAGCGTTATACCCCATATTTCGCTGCAGTTCACTTTCCTATGAGGTTCGAGTTCACATCTTCAAGATGATAGTTCTGTTTACAATCTCTTATGCACGCCCTGCCTGGCAACATGTTTCACCCAGTCATATACAAACACTTGAAAGTGTACAAACTCGAACTGGTCGTATAATCACTGGTCACGACAGATACACACGAAACAGTCAGATTCTGGAAGATTTAGAGCTACCCACTGTTAGCGAAGTTCTACGGCATTTGCACAGTAAGTTCTGGCGCACTTTACCCAGACATATTAATCCAGCCATAGCTAACATCGGCACTGAATGCACTCTCCGGAACGTCCATCGCATGCCACGTCTTTAATACCTTTCCATAGCTCGTAATAAAACCATAATCAGCTACTCTGCGACAGTTGCAGATGTAGACTTCCATCCATCACAAAACAATAGTAATTTCCAACTAACTATCAACACATCTTTATAAATATTTATATACAGTCCTACTCATGGAGTCAGGGGCTCCGGCCCGATACTCTATACAAAACTGCAACATTACTGTGACCGTGACCGTAACATCTGTCCTCATTGATGCCTAGCGTCGCCCCTAGGCGAAAAGATAACCAGCATTTGTTCAACTAACAGAACCTATGTGTTGTAGTGAGTTTCGCACTTCATTTCATCATTCCACATCATATCACTTACAGTTCTGGTTTTCTGCAGTTTATGTATTTACCTTTCCTCATGATTATGGTTAAAGGCCATAATGACTGTTAAAGTTTGAATAATAAAGTTTTCTGTACCTACCAATACCCAACCATTGCTTCCTGAACAGCAGAATATACTAAACATCTCTTCCCCTACAGAGGGCGTAATCCTCTTCGGGTAGTAGCTAGCGTAGGCTAGCTGGTAAAAAAAAAACCGTAACAAAGGTGCCAAAGAGAGGACGTAACCCTCTAATGGCTAGGGTTAAGGAGACATACTGCAAAGCATGTATTCTTTTGGAACTACGAATCGATCAATAAAGTACAACCTACCAATCCCTAACCCTATTGCACTAAAAAAACCGTAACAATTATGCTTATTTTGATGTTTTGCAGAAGCGGATCGGAGACTTGGGTGTTTTCACGGTTGTGCATTTGCTTCAATAATTAGGAAGGTGTGGGGACAGTATATTGTAGCATAGATTTAGTCAGACGGTTAAATTATTCGGATTTCATACTGTTTTATCTAAATTCGCTTACTGCAAGCTTCCATATAATTTGTTTGGCGTGTGTTTCGCTTGCAATAAGCTTAATAAAGCTCGCCATTGATGAGAATACGCTTATACTTGGCTAGCGTTTGAGATAATTTGACTTGCGTTTAACTTGTGAAGACAAGCTTGCCGCAAGTCTTGCCCAGATGTAACTAGCTTGCCACAACTTTGCAGCAAGCTAATTGGCTTGCATAGTATAGCTTGCGGCAAGCTAATTGACCTTACAACAGCAAGTTTGTGGCAACTTGCAGTAAGTTTAAATTGCTGTCTGGGTGGAGGAATTGGTGGAATGAAATGTGCGAACAAGAGGGAGTACCCTGAGAAAACGCACGGATACGATACTGTCCACCACACAACTTACTTGCCTGGGGAACGAAACAACAAGGACCCCATGCACGAAAGGAAGCTCTCTACCACTGAGCCACCGAGTCCAATGATTAAAGCAAATCAATGATAATAGAGGAATTGGTAGAATGAAAACTGGGAAGAAGCGAGAATACCCTGGGAAAACACACTATTACGATCTTTTCCACCACAAACTTACTTGGACAGGAATCGAAGGAATAAGGACCCCACGCACGAGAGGAAACGCTGTGCCACTGAACAACAGCGTCTAATGATTGCAGCAAGTCAATGATAATAGAAGAATTGATGGAATGAAAAAAGCAAGAAGCGAGAGTACCCTGAGACAACCTACGGATACGATCTTGTCCACCGCAAACTTACTAAGCCGGGGATCGAAACAATAAGGACCCCACCAAAGTAAGCGGTCTACCATTGAGCCACAACAAGAACAAGAAAATTAGAAGTTACTATTAAGCATTTTAAGAAGCAATATCCTTCAATGGGAAAGACTACTGCCCGATGATCGTCTTTCAATAACTCCATGAGCAGAAAAGACTCTTACGTCCCTCTCCTATTATGTCTTTTTAGAACCATATACGTTATCCGGATATTAGCCTTTATTCGTCATCCGGATGTAATCAGTTATCCGAATGTTCTATTATCCAGATATTATCCGTTATCTTAATTTTATCAATTATCCCGATAAATCCATTATCCGGATATTATCCGACATCCGGATATTATCCGTTATCCGTCACCCGGATATCATCCGTTATCCGGATCTTATCCGTCATCCGTTATCCGGATATTATCCGTCATCCGTTATCCGGATATTATCCGTCATCCGTTATCCGGATATTAACTGTTATCCTTTATTCGTTTTGTTATCCGTCAACCGGACATTGCAAATCCGGATGAGTTTCTATCCGATATTGGAATAAAAAAATATCCAGATGTGGCCATTTCTAATCAGCATCGTCAGGAGCATACACGAACTAAATGTCCTCAAAGTCTGCTACACAAAGCAGGGGCGGATCCAGGGGGCGATCATGGTGATTGCCCCTCAGAAAGGGAATCTTTCTTATTTTAAATATAAATAAAAGCCATTTCAGAGTTTGGAGCTTTTAAAAGTAGCTCTAAATAGGAGTTTCATCAACCACCGAAGCCCCAGAAGTCCATCGTAGGTCCGCCTCTGGACAAGAGAATGGGAAACACTTATTATTCACATTCAGTTTGCACATCTCAACAAATAAACAATATTTTTATTCACTTCCGTTTACTACTGCATTCTACTGAACTGTAACGACTTTTTATGTTTTAAAAAAATTATTCACTTTTCAATAATTGTAAATGTTTATAAGTTCAGTAATTCACCATGAATAGAGTCAACTAGAAGTGTTTTTGTAACGAAGAAATAACAACACGAACTGTGAAATATCTTCTCACAAACTGTCGAGAGTTGGGAGTCGACAAATTTTACTCTTTCGTTTACCAATTACCTCGAAACCGTGGTAGCCAGAATTAGCCCAGGATAGGGAACTTATATTTAGAAAATGAAAATCTCAGGAAAATGTAGAAGTCTTTTAGTCTGAGAGAAAAAAGGAATGAAATTCCCAATTTCTAGTTCTGTTAGTCTTGGAGCTCTTAGTCCGTACCAAAGAACTGATAGAAATATGACCAATGAATTATGACTATTTTCTAGAACATTCAACTTTAATATCACAGGAAATTCATCTTCCGGCTTGCTTGGTTGTGAAACGTTATAGGGTGTATTGGTATACTATGCAAAGTATGTGTAATGTCGCTGATTTGTCATAACAATCAGAAACAGGAGTAAAAGGTAAATTACAGTAATAGATTTCTGTTAATTTTTGTATTCAAGGCGAGACGGAAAACCTACTTTTATCTTAACATTTGTTTTTCTTAAAATTTCTATTCGGTTTTACACCCTTCCACCTCAACATTGAATACGGAAATGGAGAACTTATTTAGAATTTGATTGTTGATTCCAGTATATTTCAAGCATCACTTCTCGAACCTGGCCCTGTGATATGTCGATACATCGCTATCGTCGATATCTATATTATCATATATCAACATTCGATATCGCGAATATATGGACACAAATATATCATTCTAAATTTTCGATATCGAAATTCGGGGGGCGGCGAGTTATAAGAGGCCCTTAAGACTTGCGATGGATGAAGAAATTAAACTTACTTTTTTACAATATTGTTTGCTAATCATAATATCTTTATTTCCCCAAATTACAATGTAAATACATGCACTTGCATATTTGCAATATTATATGGTATAATGTCTTAGGCGCCAGAACTTTTCTGCTCCCTGAAAAAAGAAACAAAAAATAATGCGCAAAAGCAAGTGCTCCGAACTTTAACTAGAATTTACCATAAGAAAGTTTTTTTTATTTCTTTCTCTTGGATATTTCCACCCCTTTTGGCCTTTGAGACCGCTCATTGACAAAACATGCACACATGATCGCTATATGCATTCATGCTCTTAGGCATGAAAAGGAAACGACTTCTTGTAATAATAATAATAATAATAATAATAATAATAATAATAATAATAATAATAATAATAATAATAATTATTATTATTATTATTATTATTATTATTATTATTATTATTATTATTATAACAATGAGGTTTACAACTAGAGTCCCATTTCTTTATCTTGCATGGGAGGACTGCAAGTCTACTACGCCACTGGTGTCCCCTATTCTGTGTTTGTCTCTTTTTTGTTTCGTTTAGCTATTTGTTTTTGTGCTGTTAGGCTTTTATATGAAACCTTTATATTATAGAACTTTTTCTTTTTATGATTTTCTTTTTTTGGGTGGGGTGGGGGAAAAGAGAGAAAAGCTTTCTTCTTATATCTGTTTCTTACCATTCATCTTGTTTGAACTGCTTAAGTTAGTCATTTTGTAACTTTTATGTCATCCAACTCCGTCACAATAATAAAATTGTCTACCTTAACAATTTGTTTTATTCTCTTATTTGCAGTTTGCCACACTGATATATTTGTGACAAAATTGAAGTTTAGTTCAACGCCTTTAGAATTTGCTACCAACCCAAACGCCGACCTTTTTGGGTTGCCTGCTATTGCAGGGAAAGGAGAATTGCAGGTGGTAATGCACTTTTGTAGTCGTGTATACAATTGTATAAATAAGAGGATTGGGAAATTACGTTTCACAACGTTACTATGCATGATATCGGAATGGTATTTGGCAAAAGCATTACCAATACTAAAGTGTATTTTTCAGGGTACATTAAGGACACGTGCTTTCACCCAGGATCATTTCAGGAGCAAGAAACCTTTTTAAAGAGGGTGTTCAGATATATTTCCCGATTTCTCCCAAATTTCCCTTTTTCCGTACTTCACAGGAGCATGGACAGTATTGCAATTGATAAATTGCATCTTTTTAAAGAAAATTGAGTATTAGCCATTAAATTCGTTGGAATAATAATTTATCCAGAAATTTTAGATCGCAATTTTCCCTCTTAGTGTAAATTTCCTACTTTCAAACAAACTACGGAATATTTTTTTCTCACGTCAATATGTACGATATCCCAATGTTATTTGCCAAACAGATACTGTAGCACGAGCACCTTTGTAATATTTCAGGGTGCATTAGGGTCGCGTACTCTCACCTGGGGCGGCTGTAGGGGGGCTCAAACTTTCAAAAACGATATATTTTAAAGAAAAATTCCCGATTTCCTCCAAATTTCCATTTCCTTGTACGTCATGCGGACTTTTGCCATCTTGTATTTAAAAGCCTGTTTTATTATGAAGAGAACGACGTATCAACCATGAAATTCGGATGAATAGTGTTGAACCAGTAGCTACTTAAAATGGGTATTCTGAAAAATAGCCCTATTTTTCAAGATGGCAGCCATTTTACAATATGGCGGGCAAAACTTTGGGCCCTACCTCTAGATTTCTTTTGCCGGGTGTAAACAAATATTCCTGAACGTTTCACCCTTTTTTCCAGAAGTGCACAATTTTTATGTTAATCCCTACTAGTAATGTTTAAGAGCTTCATGCTCTTGTGGGAGTTGTTATTCTCAAAAGGGGTTACGATCTATTTGTTTCCTTTGGTTTCATGTGTGTGTTGTAATCTAAAGGGGACGAATAGTAAATGAACATGCTACATATTTCTTATTCATAATTTTATTTTGGGAGATAATTTGTTAATTTAGTTATCCGCTACCTTCATGGTATAGTGAGCTGGTGTTTGAGAAACTGTGATAAAAGAATATATAGTTTTCTGTATTTTCCTTCGTTTAAAATGTTCATACTAAGCGATCGAAAACCCTTTTGGCAACTGATTGTAACAACTCTCACCAAAGGACTTTCTTGTGTAATATGACTCCTTGCTAGGAGAGAAAAATAAGTGACGTTTCATAAAATTCATTTCAAGTGTGAATTGGCATATAAAATCTACCCTGTTGCTCGGAGAAAATTCCTTAACTCACTATGAGCTATACAACTCATTTATTATTATTATTATTATTATTATTATTATTATTATTATTATTCTCATTATCATTATTATTATTGTTATTATTATTATTATTATTATTATTATTATTATTATTATTATTATTATTATTATTATTATTATTATTATTATTATTATTATTAGGGTCTTGAGACTATAGCTGTTGTCTGCAAGCTTTTTTAAATACGAAAGTTGCTTTAATAAAAATGTAAACTTCTTTAGTTAGTTGCTTAAACACTAAAAGAAGACATATTTAAAAAAAAATATTATTTCTTTATTTAACTATTTGTGACGTGTTAATGTTTTAGGCTTCAACCACTTAAAAGTAACTTGAAAGTAAAGAAAGTGTAATGTGTGTCTGTGTGTGCCAACATAAATTAAATTCATTAACTGTGTTTTTTGTGTCTGGTTTATGTTTGGGCAGCTTCACATCTCTAAGGACCTAGAGTTCGGTTCCCAGTCGAAACCTTTTCTTTTCTAACAGTTAGTATTTTATTTAAAACCAGATTTTCTTGTACACATTGTTTATTGTTTAGTATAGAAGACATTTTCCTGTTTTTTATTTCATTTTGGCGACCTCTTCGATCTACGAGCATGTGAAGTTTTGTTCAGCATAGATTTCAGTCACCGTCATACGTGCGGGTCAAGTGAGAGGGCGTAAACACGAACTGTGTTATGTAGTGCAAGCTTTTCCCGAAGTTGGGAGAGCCGAAATGAACATTGATATATACGTTTATTATGTAGTGCAGTGCTATTATTTAGTTGTTATTGTACGAAGATATTAACAGTGTTTAATATGACAATTTGGCAAAATGGTGAAGCCTCGTAAGGTTCTTACCTATAGTAATTCTAGCTTGCTGTAAAGAGCAAAAAGACAGTTCTGTTATCACGTGCTCTACGTGCTCAAAGGGTTATCATGAGTGCTGTGCTCAGATGTCAGAGATAGAAGAAGAACAATACAAGCAAGGTGAATTTGAATGGCTTTGTCCTGAATGTATAAGTTCAAATCAACTTAATGAGAAAACGAGTAGTGACTTTACGATTCCTCATTAGCGAACTGGTGTACGTGTAGGTGTAGCATTAGGTGCGTTAAGCGCAGCTGGAATTGAATCTGATGAGTTTGTTCAGATTTCGAATGTAACTCCAGTAAATGCTAGGACTGCTTCAGCAGTGTTGCCAGCTACGAATATGTCTGCGTTATTTCCACAATTTACTAACTTGCAGTCAATGTTACAGCAGATGGCTAATAACAATCATAGTTTGAGAGCGGTTTTATTACAGCAGATGGCTAATAACAATGATAGTTTGAGAGCTGATTTATTACAGCAGATGGCTAATAACAATCATAGTTTGAGAGCTGATTTATTACAGCAGATGGCTAATAACAATCATAGTTTGAGAGCTGATTTATTACAGCAGATGGCTAATAACAATCATAGTTTGAGAGCTGATTTATTACAGCAGATGGCTAATAACAACCATAATTTGATAGCTGAATTGAAAAATGCTAATGCTAGTCTGACTCAGCAAACACATAATCTTAATTGTTAGTTATCTCAGGAAATGCAGAGCGTTACAGAAAACTTAAGCAAAGAAATAGATGTTGAATCTCAAATCAAATCTGTAAGTGAATATCTTAGAGCTAAAGTGATTGAGTTAGGTTCCCGATTATCTGTTTTGCAACTTTGTCAAAATAATTTTGAGGATAGATTTGAGAATCAAAATATGGAATTTATTGTTAGTGTAAATAATTTAGAAGTGCAATGTAAGGATCTTTCAACTAAGGTTGACAATGTCAGCAAGGAAATTGTAGATTTAAGAGTTCATGTAGAAAGAAAAATATTAAATTTGAATACCGATATTACTGAGGAAACGACAAAGTTAGCTTCTGAGGTTCTTGTTGTTAAAGCTAGTGTTGCTATTATTGAGAACGACATGTCACAATATACTGAAAGGCTACAAATATTGGAAACAGAGTTCCTCATGCGGTAATGAAAATGTAAATAAATTATCACAAGAAATGACAGCTATGGATGGTAGATTAAAATGTAATGCTGATCGGTTAATTTTTTTTCAATTCGAAACGCGCAGTAGTTTCAAAACTATAGAAAGTAGGATTTCTTCCCTTGAGAAAAGTGTTCCTAGCAGATCTGTTGAGATTATTGAGGGAGTCCAAACGGACGAGCGTGTGCCCTTGCCTACTGGTGCGCGTGGAATTAAACGTAAAACTTATATGCCCAGTCGTAGAGATAAAGATGCTTATATTTGTGATAAAACAGAATCAGACAGTATCGATGATGAAAACAATTTTTCATTTGTAACATCGAGTGCCAACCCAGTTGCTTTCACTTCCACAGTCACAACCATTAATTGTTTTCAGAAGAACGTGCCTATATTCAGTACTAGTTTTGCTGGTTCAGTCCCTTGAGTTGCCACTGGTGTTGACTTAGGTAGTGCCGAAAGGCCTATTTTTCCCAATACAAATGTTATTAAAGAACCAACAAAAGTTCAGAATTCGAGTCCGTCTGACACAGGGGATCTAATTTATAATTAGCTTACGCCAAATTTGGCTTCCGGTGAAAACCCTTGCATTAATACTTCATCTGTTCAAAATTGCAGTTCACGATTAGACCTAGTGATCTTAAAGAATTTCCAAATTTTGAAGGCTTTTAATCGGCAAGCCAGAAAACTTTTCGAAGAACTGGTACAATCTATGGATTTTGTTTCAAGTCCCTGAATCAGATCGGGTTTCAATTGCAAGACGTAGAATTTTCGGTATGGCTCTTTTGTGGTATCGAACCGTAGATAAATCAATCCGTACCTTTGACGATTCTGTGCGTTTGTTCCGTGCACAATATTGTACTAAAATATTGGAAAAGCCTTATATTACGCAACTTCATGCTTCCCGTTATGATAGATCCAAGTATACGTCTATACTTGGTTATACTTGGGACATTATTGAGAATTATTATTCAGAGGCCTCCTCTCCATCCGATCAGGAAATCATCGACCTTTTGCTTGATGTTCTCCCTCATTCAGTTTCTAATCTCTCAAGAGTTGCTTCGATTTCCTCTTTATCCGAATTCACCACCAAAATCTTAGAAATAACCAATGTCAATGAAACAACTAACGAATCTGGTTCACCAAAGGTAAAACGCGCTTTTGTGCGTAACGTTTACTCTAAAGCAGCGTTTCCCAACCGGTGTGCCGCGAGGAAATCGAAACAAAATTATTAATTCTATAGCAATCAAATTGCAAGACATAGAGAAAAAGAAATATTTGTATTTCACATTACTACTATGAATCTAAAATTTAATGTTTCATACTGTGTTACTTTTCTGTAGAACATTTTTAATTTTCTGTAGAACATTTTTCTGGGCATTTCTAATTTTGAGAAAGAAAAAGGTATTTATTATCATTGTTATGACCATTATTGCTTCTTTATTATTGCAGACTACTTCGTAACTCTAAATTTTAAAATATTATTCAATCCTTCCGGCAAAGTAAACATGCATACGAATTATCTACATTTGTATTTTAAAAGTAAAAGAGATTTGTTTGTTCGTTCGTTTTTAGTGATCCTCCTTCATAATGAAATGTTGGATACAATTTTCGAAAAAGAAAGTGTATTTTTAACAACTTCAGCCCTATATCTGATTACAATTGTTTTCTATTTTTAAATTAAAATGAAAAATAAGCATAATGATTTACCACGGGTAAAAAACCAGTGATCGAGTTTTCTTCTCTGTGAGAAGGATGTCAGTAATCAGAAAAAAATACTACAGTATTTTATATTTTCAAATGATAATAATAATAATAATATGTGTGCCGCGAGAATTCAAGTTACCCTGAAGTATGCCGCAAGTTGAAAAAGGTTGGGAAACGCTGCTCTAAAGGCAAGACAAAAAATGTTCGTGTTGACACTTCATCCGTAACCGATGTAAGTGGAGATGACGATACAGACTCAAAGAACAATAATAGTAATCAGAATAAACAACGTCCACGAAATGATAGTGGCTCAAGTGACAGAAATAATGATAAAGGATGGAAAAGAATCAATAAGAAAAACAGCAAATTTGATGGCCGTAATGGTAACAATGCCCATCAGAATCGAAATAGAAATTCAAATCTGTTCTCTGGAAATAAGAGTAATTCTAATGGAAATTACAATAACGATTCAGTAGCAAATAACAGTAATAATTGGGCTCCTCCTATAGTTGCTCCTTTCCCTCCTCCGACCTAGTCAAAATACCCATCACCCTATAGACTGCCTTTTCAAACTAACAGGAGTACTATTCAGAATCAGAACAGATCCTCTGGTTCTGGTTCGCCTTCACAGAATGAGATTAAAACTTAAATTTCATTACATAAGAAGAACAATGCGTATCTTCAAATTGAATGTTTGTACACAGATTTGCTTTCTTATATCATATGCATCAGAGTTGGATACACTATTCATTTTGTTCTTATTATTGACTATTTTATTGACTATTTGTTTATCCTTGTCGTTTGCTTTTGTAGATTTCTGTTTAGTGCCTTAGGTATATCCATTATTATCAGAAAAAAATTTAATTACTTAAACCTTGGTTTATAACAGCTCTTCATTCTGCAGGCGGATGCTGCGAACTATAGAATATTTTTATATGTTATTCCTGATAGGTATGTGTCTTAATATGTAAGTACGTTCACGATGCTTCTATTTTTGTATTCATTTCCGTTCATTTGTGTCACTAACTCAAATTTAATTTCATTAATATTTTTCCTTTTCGTTTTATTTGTTTTTAAGCATTTCTTTCTGTAGGTTACTTTTAATTATATTATATTACTTACATCTTAATATGTTAAAAAAAACTCATGCTTTTAAAAAAGTAATGTCAATTATATTTTCTAATACAACATTTGTTCTTTATCCAATGAACGGAGGGATGTACTCTACCGTTTTCAGGATAGTTACATTTATTTATTTCTACTATTTTACATTATATATATTTTTGTAATGTCTGAATCTTTACTTTTTTAGAAGATTTAATATTTTCTACTGTTTTGGAACACACATGGCTTCTTTTAAATTTTATTCAACATATATATTTAGTTTCATAACAGAAACAAATACTCAACAACGTACTTCCATTGTTTCTTGTTTGAAAGAAAAAGATAACCGAGAAGTCTCATATTTCATATACTTTAAAATCATTTTTGCCCTTATTCCCTCTTTCGGACAAAAGAGAAGTGTATTTTTATCATTTTACCGCATAATCTCTCAAACCCTCCTAAGAGGCGCTTCCCTTAGTTGTACTCCATCCAATTCTTGAATTTATCCGCCAAATATGTATTTGATCTAAAAAATGGTCATTGGCTAGCTGAAATTGTTTCTTTAATTTCATTAGTTTTTTTTTTTTTTTTTTTTTTTTTTTTTTTTTTTTTTTGTGAAACTCTAAATAGTTCTTGGCAACTTATGTATTTATAATGCTATTCCAACACAGAATTTTAATATTCACTCCTCGGCTAAGCTAGCTGGGTTCAAGAATTCAAGTCCGCTTTTTTTGGGGGGGGGGCGCTCTTGGTATAAAAGGTGCATTGTACGAGAAGGTTATTCGAACTATCACCGCATGTTCAGCGTATTGCAATCAAAATTGCGATTTTAGTGAAGATGTCTTCAAAGATGATGATTTGATTAGGACTGTGAATATGTAAATAGCCACGTTTAGTAAAGTCTACTATTTTAATTTAGTAACGCAGTCAAAATTCCATTTTTAAATCGTTTTTCGTGGCTAGCAACAGCGCCATATCGAGCTGAAAACATAAACTGTTTGATCGACTGAGCTGTATTGCGTGGAACCCATCGTGATTGTTGAAAGCTAAGTTTGAAAATAATTAATACTATTTTGCAAAATATGTTTGACCCTCACCATAAGAAGATGTTGAATTTATAAGAATGAGAAAATTTCGTTCAATTAGAGTTCCATTCTCCAGGACATGTGGTGATTGATTTCAGTTTGTGTGTGGTTCCCCTTTCTTCTGTAATGGATTTTACAGCGAGAAGGAAGTGATTAGTTTGACAGTGAGTAAAGTGAAATATACGAACTATATCCTGTATATATTCTGATGTTCAACGCAGCAGAACAGGTTACATTGTTATTCCTCTATTCTTCAGTGAATTGAACGTTGGCATAAGAAATTTGATTTTTCTTTTACGCAGTTCTCCTTTTTAATGGCGGTAAATTTAACAACCATTGCGGAGTCTTAAATTAGCCCTAGGCTATCCCCCCAAAGAGGGGCTCCATCACATAACTAGATTTTACAATGTAATTTTATAAGGCTTCACGTCCTTTTCGTTTTCTCCTGTCGCTTGTCCTACCACGTGTGATTATGGAAAACTAGGCACACACAATTGCATAACCTTTAAACTTTATATTATTTGTTTTCAGAGTATACCCGTCAGAATTTTTTTGCGTCTTATAAAATCCTCGTTCCTTTTAAACTTGCCAAATTACCTTAAGTTAAAATCTTTATTATTATTACAATATCAATTTTGGCATTACAGTTTCCTCCAGCATTTGCATGGCTGTCTAACACGCTACATTCTTATAGTGATAGTTTATAAAGGTACCGAATGATTAACTCTCCCATATCTTTCATTCTCTTTAGTATGTTAAAAGTATTTTAGTATGTTTCGGCTGTCCCTATAAAGTAGGTGCTTGTTTAAGTGTTAAAGATATGTATTATGTAGCATCTTGACGTACCCCGTTTATTTTTTCTAATTTTATATTGTAATGTTTAAGAGCTTCATGGTCTTGTGGGAGTTGTTACTTTCAAAAGGGTGTTACGATCTATTTGTTTTTATTGCTTCATGTGTGTGTTGTAATCTAAAGGGGACGAATAGTAAATGAACACGCTAAATATTTCTTATTCATAATTTTATTTTGGGAGATAATTTGTTAATTTAGTTATCCGCTACCTTTATGGTACGGTGTTTGAGAAACTGTGATATGCAAATGCTGGGTGTATGAGCTGGTGTTTGAGAAACTGTGATAAAAGAATATATAGTTTTCTGCATTTTCTTTTGTTTAAAATGTTCATACAAAGCATTCGAAAACCTTTTTGGCAACTGATTATAACAACGTTTATCAAAGGACTTTCTTGTGTAATATGACTCCTTGCTAGGAGAGAAAAATTAGTGAAGTTTCATAAGGTTGTGAAGTTTCAAGTGTAAATTGGCATATAAAATCTATCCTGTTGCTCGGAGAAAATTCCTTAACCTACTACGATCTATACAACTCATTTATTATTATTATTATTATTATTATTATTATTATTATTATTATTATTATTATTATTATTATTATTATTATTATTATTATTATTATTATTATTAGGGTCTTGAGACTATAGCTGTTGTCTGCATGTTTTTTTTAAATACGAAGGTTGTTTTAATAAAAATGTAAACTTCTTTAGTTAGTTGCTTAAACAATAAAAGAAGACATATTAAAAAATATTATTATTTCTTTATTTAACTATTTGTGACCTGTTAATGTTTTAGGGTTCAACCACTTGAAAGTAACTTGAAAGTAAAGAAAATGTAATGTATGTCTGTGTGTGCCAACATAAATTAAATTTATTAACTGCGTGTTTTGTGTCTGGTTTATGTTTGGGCAGCTTCACATCTCTAAGGACCTAGAGTTCGGTTCCCAGTCGAAACCTTTTCTTTTCTAACAGTTAGTGTTTTGTTCAAAACTAGACTTTTTGGACACATTGTCTATCGTATGATGTAGAAGAAATTCTCCTCTTTTTTATTTCACAATTTGTTATGTGATTTCAATTGGTCAAAAGAACTTTATTTATGATCCTAAGAGTAAGGGAGTAGTAGAAGAGTTTTAGATTATATTAGATTAAGTTTATTTGTTTTAGATTTAGTTTTAAGAAGTTTTATGAGTGTGTTTTTTCATAAAAGTTATGAGCTCAATAAGGCTAGATAAAGATTTTGTACTAAATAAATATGGCAGAACACGTTGAGTTTTTAAATAAGCTTGGAAATTTAGAACAAAAGCCAGTTACAGACTTACTGAAACTGGATCAGGACACACCATTTCAAATTCTATAAATGGAAAAGGTAAAAACTAAATATGGAAAAGAGAATTTTAGTTGTGTGTGAAAACTATAAGGTATTTCTTCCACGTAGATTTACTAAACACATGACTGATAAAGTGCTTAGTGATACAGTAAAAGATGGATTGAAGATTAAATACACTAGACTAAAAGATAATTACCCTAAGATCTATTGAGATCTGTGTTTGAGTCGAAGATTTTCTAGATAATAAATAAGATATTGCATCCTATTTAAACTACTAAAATGATATTACTGTTTTAAGACCTGTTAAGTTACGAGATTTAAAACAAGTAAAGCTTACAAAACCACATTATGGAAATTGATTCAAACAAAATACACAGGTGAAAGAGTTTTACTACATTTAGATGGGAAATATAAAACATTATTGCCCCAAAGATATAATGAAGATACAGAGCAAGTGTTAGAAGATATGAGTTATTATGGTATGAAGTAGTTAAATAATGGCTACTCTATGCACCAAATATTTTTCAAAAATGAACTATTATGATTTTTTTAAAAAATCTGCAAGGAAAAAGTGAGTTACTATTACGGAACCTGAGAAGAAGTTTATTCTTACCAACACATTCAACGTAATCATCAAGAATCTTGAGGACCATATTGAAATCGTGTTTGAGGTGAATGCCTGTCTATTTTCTTTAAATTATGACAAATGGACTGAGATTAAGAAGTCATTTTTTCCCATAGAGAACGAGGTAAGCAGGAGATTTCACTATCAGTATCCAAATTTGTAATCATGTAAACATGTAATACATACACTCTACGAAATAAGTCTTTATGGGTATATCACAAAAGCTATTTTGTCAACGTCTGTATAGAGACCGACCTTCTTTTGGTAGTTTGTCTTTTAATGAATTAATTGGAATGCCATTAGATAAGACAGAGGAAGAGATGGATGATGGTTTTCGTACGCACTGTGGTTCTATACTAGTTCTCGAATTAAACGAGTTTTACAATTTCTTACTCTTGGAGAAATTTCTTGGTAGACTCGGCAAAAGATTTTCGAAAGACTATTGGATTTTAAATTTATAGCAAAGGGATAACTCTGTCATGGGGTAGAAATAGATATAAGTTAGATATGAGAATACTTTATGGATGTAACTATAAAGTACTGCGTTTAGTGGCGTATTGGGCAAAGTCTTTAGTGTACTGCGGCAAATGTGCTATGGCAGTGATGGGGTGGAGAGGAGGTGGTTCAGAAGGAACAATTACCCTCTACTCCGAAAGGTTCTGAGTATAATATTCCCAATTAGATTAAAACCAAATACATTGTATATTAACACTTTATAGCGAGGGAGACATACGCATAAACTGGGTAGTGGTTATTTCAGGTACTCAAAGAAAAATCAGAATGTATTTGCATACTCTCATCAGTTTTCGTGGGAAAATAAATTTTTATTTCCATTGAAGGAAACAAAAACTATTAATGGTGTTTCACCATCACTTATTACTTTCCACAATAATGATTAAAAAACAGAATATGTACACTTCACTTTTCAAGAAATATATATGTATACTGGGAGTTTCAAAACTACGCCGACATCGTTTTGGAGATGATTCTTTTCACCAAGATAAACCAAAAAAGTATAGGTCAACTTGGGGGCACAAATATTTCCTTTCGGAGTTATAGGCTATCGAAAACATGAAAAAATGAACTTTATAGATCCATAGGTCCCAAACTATGGGACCTACCGTAGTCGGGTTAAGACTTCACTTTGGAACTAATTTGTGTCCTATCCAAAAATGCATGTTTCGGAATTTTGAAGTATTTCAACAACAATTTTTATAGAGGGAGTTTGGCTACGAGTATATAATTTGAAGTAGTCACAAACTACCTCTGTAAAAATTGTTGTGGAAGTACTGCAAAATTCTGAAACATGAATTTTTGGGTAGGATACATATTAGTTCCTATGTGAAGAATTAACCTGACTAGACAGGTCCCATTGTTTTGGAGTTATGGAGTTCATTTTTTCATGTTTTGGCAACCTGTAACTCCGAAAGGAAGCACTTGTGTACCCAAGTTGGTCTATACTTTTTGTCTTATCTTGGTGTCAGAAATCACGTCCCAAACGTTGTCGGTGTTGTTTTGAAACACCCTGTATACAAGCGTTTATATATTAAACAGTTATCTGACGACGCGGTGGCTCAGTGGTAGAGCGGTCACTTCCGGTGCTTGGGGTCCCTGGTTCGACCCCAGCTCGCACCGTGTGGACTTTGTGGTGGACAAACAGCGTGTTCGTGGGTTTTCTCGGGGTTCTCCCGTTTCCTCCCACTTTCTTCATTCCACCATTTCACACATCTCTCATCACCGTCTCCTTTAGCCTAACCGGCATATCGTGGGACGTAAAACTTAAATATTTCATTTCATTTCATTTTAAACAGTTACCTTAATTTTTACTTTCTTCCTTACATCTTTTTAGAAGTCTAATTAGATACGTACTTAGAAAATAAACAAAGAAACTTCTACTCGAAGATTTCTTAGATATGTTTTGTCTCTTTAACACTACTATCCGGAAGTGTACTCTTTTCTCCTCCGTAGATTCTGTATTATTCAGAAGCGAAAGATCTCCATTGGTAAAACCCTATATACTGAGAACTTAGAACTTCTCAAGTAGAACTACGGTACCGGAAAAATTGAACGTCGTAACGCAGATCTTATCATCATTTTTCAGGAAAACATTCTTATTACTGTTGATACCATTTATAACTCAATATGATATCACTGATAACGATCTTCGTGAACACTTACATGTGATTACCAGAAATGATGACACTTGTCTAGTTTAATCATTTTAAAACGCACTGGCAGTATATAACTGCATATCGTTAAATTTTCACTGGATCGAACATAATGTACTTTGTTAATATCTGAGGGGAGCTAATAGTTCCCCATTTTAACTTTACTAGTTCTTTCACTCGAAGTTCCTATCGCGCTCAGCAGGTGTAATACTGCAATTTAAACGAACTACTAGCAAATCACATAGTTTAATATACCACAAGTATAAATAATTCTATTTTTTTAACATATAAGTAACTTCTTCGGTATATTACAACTATAATGATGTAAAGTGTTCTCCCTCTCCGGTCTCAATATGTACTTTTCATCGTTGTGTTTACAACTTGTGATGGAGGGAGATGTACTCTTCCTCTATTCTTACCACAATGTCCACATTGTCTTCCCTGCATGACGCTTTGTTTGCCCAAGTTTGAGCAGAAAAGCAGAAACTAGACTTCCGTGTAGTGACTTTGAAACGTACACCCTCTCAGCCTTTCAACTCGCTGGATGGTATAGTCAATGAACTCATGGCTATCTACCAATGGTACACAGAAAACACTAATTGTGCATTTATTATAGCTAGAGCAAAACGATGTATACAACCCGTTATGTGTATTTTTGACCACAAATACATATATTACGCGAAAAATTGGACCGTATCGGAAATGCGTATAGGTTCACAAATAAGAAGCATTAAATAAATAAATAAAACAACCATGTACCAAAAACACGAACATATCGGAAATGAATTCCTTCTCTGCTCATTGCTGCCTTCTGGTAAACCTGAACTGTAGACAGAAAAGAGTTCTTGCAATTTGCTATGAAGTACTATCGGTGAACACTATGTCGTTTCACCCAAACAATCAGATAAAAACAGAAAAATTACACCACATAGATATAAATAAATCTGCTAGTACATAAACACAATGGTACAACTACTATACATGAAACAACATGAGATGAACATATTTAAATAAACAATATTTTTATCCGGATAAGGAGAAAACGAATGCTAGTTGTTCCAGAAACGCTCTTACCCTAGAGTCGGCATGAAAGGTTTATATTTAATGTTGATAAAAATAAAAATCACTTTTTCGCAGGGAGACATGCCTAAATACAATTTTAGACATATTCGGGTATACTAAAAAATGTTTAATACGACTACATCCATATGTTTAAAACTGTGGCTGTTAAAAAAAAATCAATTTTGAACAGAAATATTTAGTCAGTGCAATATTATAGGCTCGCTGCAGGATTCCGTTGACAGGCATGCTTGGATTAGAAGAGACGTGAAACATTTGTGAGACTTGTACATGCTCAGCGAATTGTGCTGGAATTTTCGCATTCATCTACAAGCTTGACGAAAGACAATGTTCTATATGCGACATCTTGGAGACATAATGGAATAGATACAAACCATCCACTCTTTCCTTTGGTTTACGTACATGTACTAATGTAAAGCTTTTCTTCTATGTCTTCAATTTTGATCTGCGTTGAATAATCGAGTTAGCAATATAAAGATCTAGAATCCTGTGCTTACATCTTCTTCGAGGAAAAGTATCTACTGTTGTTGAAGCCAAACTCTAAAGCAATAATTGTACGCCATTCCTCTGCTGTGCTTTAACTATGTTTTATAATAAAATCATCTATATTCAGTGATCTTATTACATTCATGTAATAACAAATTATTCTGTAGTTACTTTATAGTAAACATGTATCAAAAGCTACACACAATTAATCAATACTATACATATGGGCAGAGTATCATATAATTCTATAATCATATATTCAAAGACCATATTTAGATATTGGTAAACAATTGAAATATAAATTTAAGTATTCGAAGATAAATAACTCTACATACTCGTACACAAATGAAGATGGTGTTCACTCTTTACTTCAATAGAACAGTCCATACCCATTACAACTAAATCCAATGTTCATTCCTGACTAACTTTAGTGATTACGGAAAAGCGTCAATGAAATATACATTATACTGCATCAATACCGAATGAATTTAATAAAAGTCATCGTGGAATTAAAAAAGAACTGGGAGGTTGATAAAATCACTACTTTATTCTTTACTGATTTTCACTCTATGCAGAATATTACTGAAAAAATGAAACATAACTCAGCCAAACAAAAGAAAAAAGAAAGAAAGAAAGTTCCTTGCACTGGACCGCAGAGTATGGATTCGATGTATTTTGTTAAACAGAATTCAAATTTCGAAACGCAGGATGATCGATAATGTTATTTTTTTATGGGCGGAAAACTTTAGCGATTTTAAATAGGGAGGATACATGTAACAGTAAAAAACAGCAGTTCTGTGCAGCGTATCCCAGGGTATGGATTCGATGTATTTTAGTGCACAGAATCCGAATTTCGAAACCCTAGAACGATTGACCATGTCAGTTTTGTTTTATTTGCGAAAAGCATATCTGCTGTCTTACGTACCAAATTTCGCGGAAGTTTTTCGCCCATAAAATAAAATTGACGGCCTTCGCCTTGAGGTTTTGAAATTTGGAATCTGTATACCAAAATTCGTCAAATTCATACACTGATGTCGAACTGAACAGAACATTTTTTTGTATGGCTGTCTTACGTGTATTCTCCCTATGCAAAATCGCTAAAGTTTTTCGCCCATAAAAAAATTAACACGGTCGATTGTATTGGGGTTTCGGAATTTGGATTGGGCCATTCCACTTTGTCTCAAGCTCTGAGCATCGCAGTACGCATGCTTCTTGAATGTTAACTCCACGTATTGCTGCATTTGCCGAAGATTTGATTATATTGAGTAAAAAAATGGAAACAACAAATCTCAGATTTGGAGTTACTCTCCCAGCGTGTACGCAAACATGGTTTTCGGGCTAGTCCGAAGAAGACCCGCCTATTGTACTCCGTACTTAGTGTGTTAAGCTTCAAGGTCAGTGAAACAGAAATCAAAATTTTACCAAAAATTGATAACAGAATTCGAAATTTAAAAAGACAGCACTAAGCGAGCCTTGAAAAGTTTTTTGGACCTTTGTTTCTACTTCAGAGCCCGCATTAAAAATTTTACTGAAAAGATTATTCCTTTCAGATTCTCTTCAAAAGAGAACTCAAAATTCAAGTGGTCATCGGAGCATAACGAGTTACTTGAAAAACTCAAAACACACATAATTTCTGCGTCATCTTTATATCATTTTCACCCAGCTTTGGAAGCTAGAGTTTATGTGGATTCGTCATCAATGAAGGCCGGAGGACTTCTGGACTGCTATAAATCAAAAACTAAAGAGGAACGAGTTGTTTCTTACTGTAGTGGACGACTCACTTAAACAGAACGGTAGACTTCAACCTGTCAAAGGAAATTGTGTGCTCTGATATCCGTTATCAGAAAATTTTCACTACTTCCTACTGAATAGAAAATTTTAGTTGTTCATTGATGCAAAGTGTCTCACGTCTTTGAACACACAATCTGACAAAGTAGGCAAGTTCACTCACTATAAGTTACTGTATTTCTAGCCAACTATAATTTTGAAATACACCATATTAAAAGTTTGCGACACAGGGCAGATATTTTCAGCCGACTCGAGCCAAAAGAGGAAATAAAGCAAAAAGAAGCACACGAAACCGACCATATTTGCCACACAGAGATAGCTAAAATTGTATCATTCCATTCTTTAGATCATATTCTTCAAATTGACTAACAGTCGACACTACTTAATTGGGCAGAAGAATATATTTTGTACGTGTTGATAACGCATACTTACAGGCTCCACAAATTTTTATTTCTAATTTCTAACATGTACATTCTGGACTCCTATCTTTCAATTACACCTTCGGATCTATACAATAACACCACACAAAGTACGATGAATTTCATTTCTAATGTCAATGTAAAAACGTTTTTATAACGTATATAAAAATTATGTACAAAAGATAATTCTTATACATAACTAATTTCAAAGTAACATCATCTTAATTTTGCTTCTAAATTTTATGAAGTTCCTTGGACTTGCTGGCACCACCTTCTAACCCTAAATTTTGGAAGAGGTATCTTCGACCAAAATGATACTATTTTGGAAATTTTTAGGACTAACATTCAATGTACCATAAATTATGATCAGGGCCCGGATTTTCTTGACCTAAATTTTTCTAAAAAGTGACCTATAAAATGACACTAAACGTCCAGTAAAATGACCCTAAAATTCACAAAAATTGACTTTGAACTTGCATTTTTTTGGAAACTTCTACTTCGTTAAGCATGGACAATTTTTGAATATCTATTTGATTTTAAATATCATTTCTGTCATTTTCAAAAGTTTTGTTTTAGTTAGCTGCAGCCCATTGATCGAATGTTGTGTTCAATGATCAGTCCATTGTACTCTATTGTAAGTACTGAAAGTGTCAATTCACTCGCGAGTTAAAACTAGAAAATACAAGTTCAGTACAAGTTTGAAACTAGGAATCAAAGTTCGCAAGTGTAGACTGTATACACGAGAATAATAGATAAAAAAGTTTAAAATCTTTTAACGCCTTCCAAGTTATGTTTAGTTATTCACCAGACCATATCTTGTGTGGTCAGCAACCCAATCTTAATTAGATAGATGCATCAAAGATGCAAGGTGCATGTAAAGTAATAGTGTTCTGTGGAATATGGGGCGAAAAACTTATTGGATCTGTTTTCATTGATGGGACCTATTGGCCCTGTTTTCATTGATGGGACCTTGGATGCTGCATAATGTTGTGATTAGTGCTCTCAACGGGTCGGGTCGGGTCGGGTTGAAAACCGACCCGACCCGACCCGTGACCCGAATTGACTGACCCGACCCGATGACCCGAACCGTGATCCGATCTGATTGACCCGGTTGACTCAACCCGATAACCCGGCCCGAATAACTCGACCCGACCACCCGACTCGAGCTGACCCGATTGACCCGACCCGACAACCCGACCCGAGCTGACCCGACCCGACCCGTTTGAGAGCACTATGGTCACGACACTGGGTGAACGCCAAAATGCACTCACATTGGGAATTAAATCCGGACCACGTGTACCGAAGTCTTACACGTTAACCACCAGCTAGATCAAGACATTAGATATGCATCTTAATGAATATTTGGCACTTTTGATGTTTGGTTATTTCTTTTTATAACTGATACCAATGTCCGATGTGGGAGGTTTTTTTTCCTTGCTTTAGTTCTATGTGACGAAATTTTTCTTCAAGGCCAGTGTTCTCGGACGGCAGGGGGTCTTCTCGAAAGGCAGTAACAAGAGTATCTTGGCGGAGACAAAAGGAAATCGTTTAACTACAATGATAAGGGTTGAGGAAACGGGAAAACAACTGTGATTTTTTCCAACCCTTAAACTTTCATTTCAAAACCGTGACCCGTGCCACTTTGATTTTTCTTTCTCGGTAATTAAAACGTATTTTACAGTATATATAGTTACACGTAAGAAGATACATAATATGAATTTTGTAATTTAAAATTTAAAAATACAGTATGATAATTAATTATAAAGTACTAATTTTATTTCGTCACTTTCAGCCCAACAAACGAAATTCAAACAATTCGCTCCCTGAGTCTTGGTCATCAATACTGCGTCTTATCCTTTGTCTTGCAGTCAAGTCTTGGTCCCGCATTTCGTAGTCTCGGTTATCTTTCATGCTATACAAGAGCCAAGAATGCTCGCCTCATCGGTACAAATGAAGACCAAGTTTGATTTTGATTATGGTCTTTCATACTCTACGGAAAGCAAGAAAATATGCTCATCGCTACTTGGCGATCACCAAAACAAGGCCAAGAGCAAGATTACTATGCACTTTATCTTGTATATCCAATCTTTATCTTGTTTTTGTATCGGTGTCCTTGGGCTTGGTGAAATAAAATGAAATATTCAGTTTAAGGTCCCTCGATTCTGCACCGAGGCTAAGGGATATGGTGACCATGAGAAATGAATGAAATAGTAGAATGAAGAAAGTGGGAGGAACCAGGAGAACCCTGAGAAAACCCACTACACGGCGTTTTTCCACCACAAAGCCCACTTAGCACAAGCTGGGATCGAACCATGGACACCATCAGTGGCGGAGCCAAGGAAGGGCCAAGGGGGCCAGGCCCCTTTGCTCAAATTCTTGGCCCCCCTAGTGCCCCCCCCTTACACAGATGATGCTATTATAGGTCGACAAACGGTGAGTTGCCAGTGGCTACAAGTGAAACTACTTCCAAAACATCTCTCGACAACAAAGTTACGAACTGCAGAATACCGTTGCGTTCCGAATAAAATAGCTCCACTCGTTTAAGTTTGTAGTACGGTAAGATCTAATTCACGGAAATCTGTGGGATGCTTGCATTGACCTCGCCACCTGGACATTCATTTTAACCTCTGTCCATTATCTAGTTATCTCCTTTGTTTTTGACAAACAACCAGAAAAAAAGAAAATCAGTCAGCATTCTCATTCGCTTCAATGTTGAAAGTCATACTAAAATATGATATACATACTTACAAATAACATGCACTGCAGTAAAACATTACACTTGTGTTGGACGAAAAAAGTCTTCGTACACTAAGTAATTGATTTCCATTGATTATGGCGACATAGAACAGATGAATAGCATCCATTAAATAATTTGGTATTATTATTATTATTATTATTATTATGAGTTTATTTACCAAACAACTATTTATTATTAATAAAAATGATTAATCAATTATATTTAGTTACGTATGGTAGATGACTTCAGATTATATTATTTACTAACCGACAGTATCCCACGCTGTCGTAGCTGTGCATAAGAGGTAAGTTCTAATCTTTTCTTTGTAGAAGTTAAGTAAAAGAACCTGTTTTACCTCGAAATGCTTAATTACAATTTTATTTACACAAAGACAATTCTAACATACAAGATGATATTAACGATGCTATTTGCATATACGAGTTACTTGTCACAAAAACTAATTACGCTAGGAAACTAAAACTACGCTCAAACTGTCTTTCTTATCTAACTTTTACAAGTGGTAGCAATTTAAACTCACGTGAGTATATGGTAACCTCTCACCCGAAGTCCAAGGTTAATCTCTTTGCACATGGCTCAAAAAAAAAAAAAAAAAAAAGAACGTCTCTGTTGCCTCCGATTTTACTCTCCCCCTCTGCCAGCCTGAATCCCCATTATATTACCAAATGTTATCAATCTTTAATTTCAAATTAAGTGCTTTATGATTTTTTTGCAATTATGAAGTCTCATTAGTTTCTATCACTGTTGTCCCTTAGGACAAGTTATTATAACAAAGGAAAAACATATTAATGGTTCCTCTTGATTACTTTTCAAGGCTTTTTCTTATAATTCACTTAAGCACTATCACTTTTTTTTTTTTTTTTTTACAAATTATCATATCCATTTATTTCTTTTTTTCATAAAATCTGTTTTCAACACATTATATTATCATGCGGTATTAAAACAAAGCTGGAACTTCTGATATTTATTTACCTCAATCATTCCATCCAGAAAATTAGTGTGATCTGTACACGAGGGAATGTTTTCGGGCTGCTAAAATTAAGATTACTGGTGCCAACTTTGAGTTTCGCCTAATGTCAAGTAGATGCATACATGTCAGAAGGTTTGATCCTTGTAGATACATTAGTTCAAACGCTGTCCAAGATGAGGTCTGGTAAATATGACTCTCAACGAACAATACTCGAACAAATTTATCAAGAATGTTTGGAGATGTGCAAAGAAAATGGTCTCGAATTCCAGAGCCGGAAGCAAATAGAATATAGGGGTTCCTCGTGGAAACGAACTAGACATCCGCCATCGAAATATCACAAATTCATTTTGGATGAATCTTTTCCTTCATTGGACGCAGAAAACGAATTTTCTAAAGATAATATATCTATCAAGAGACATTTTACCTCCCTACTATTGATAGACAATCTCTGATATGGAAAACCGCTTTGTATCATGTTGCAAAATCATCAGACCAACCACCACTCTACGTCCAAAAAGTAAAAACTTTTTTAAATTACAACATTGTCGAGCCTATAACCCAGCATTATGGAGTGATCTGCAAACATTAAAGTGAGAACTCAATATCCTCCCAAACACAATTAATAGAGCAACCCAAAAGCATAAAAAGCATATAAAGCATAACAGCAATTTACACATATGGTTGGTACCTTGAACATGATTGTGATTGTCTAAGAGTCCAGAAGGAACTAGTTTTAAAAGCATTATTTTAGAAAATAAAGCATAATTTAAAATATATAGCACAATTCTTGGAAAATTCTCTTTAACTGAAAGTTTAACATACTGTGTTAAACAACTTCTAGTTTTGTTCTAAATCCAAACTCCATATTGGGGTAGATATTAATATTACAGTCGATTGGTAAAATCAATCTTCCACATTTAAAAATTAAAGTACACACAAGTACAAAAATAAGCATTTACCATTAAAACACTAGCTGCAAGTATTCAAAATAGATTTATGGTTTCTATAAAATCAATTGCAAATTGCTATTTTCAATTAGGCAGTTAGTGAGAAACAGCAGCTTTCGACTCCAGCCGAGTTTAAACTCAACCTAAACTCAGTTGACCAAAGTGAACTGACCCGACTTACCGGACAACCCGACCCGATAACCCGACCCGAGTGACCCGAGCTGACCCGATTGACCCGACCCGAATAACCCGACAACCCGACCCGAATAACCCGACAACCCGACCCGAGCTGACCCGATTGACTCGGCCCGAATAACCCGACCCGAGCTGACCCGATTGACCCGACCCGACAACCCGACCCAACAACCTGACCCGAGCTGACCCAACTGACCTAACCCGACCCGAGCTGTCCCGACCGGACAATCCGACCCGAGTTGACCTGATCCGACCCGACCCGTTTGAGAGCACTAGTTGTGATATGCTTGAAAACACTGTTATGCCACTTTTGTTGGAAGAGGAAGGGTGATTTTATCAATATTGGCAAAAAGATGGGGCACCGCCGCATTATGGTCGTAATGTAAACGATGGCTCAATGAACACATTCCCGGTTGTTGGATAGGTCGGCTAGCAAAGTTCCCCGACCTCCCTCCGTTGGATTTCTATTTTTGGGGGCACTTTAAAGCTATTGTCTACCAGTGTAAAATTATTTACCTGAAAAGGGGAACCATTACTGTCTATGAACAAATATCACCAACTATGCTTCGCAGAGCGCGTAAGCACTGGATCGCACTGTTAAGGATATTCATAGAACAGAACGGTGGGCATGCTGAAGATGTTATGTGATTGTAATTGTCTCATGTGTGCTAGCTCTCTCTTTTCCTGGTTATTAAAGAATACGTAATGTGAGGTGTTACAAAGCTTGTTTTTTACTTTATCCTTCAATTCGAAACTTCGCAGATCACATTTCACAGCATTTCACATAAAACATATCCTAAATCTATTCACAACTTCAAGCCTGTTGCAGGTTTTTGAAAAATAACCTTACCATTGGGTTTGTCTTCGAACGAGGATGTTGTTTAACATATCACACGACTATGTTGCCATTTAAAATAAACAAGTTGATTCCAAGATGGCGATCAACAATATGGCGGAGGACCACCTTGAACACGTCATGATGTTTCCACCCTCGCACCACCATTGATCCAAATTGACTTCGGATCGATTGTATTTACAGTTTCTCAAATATTTAACCCGGTCCAGATTTTGTATTTCACTTAACAAAATATTATCTTTCAATTACTCCGGAGATTTGGACATTTTCCAATATGGCGAGGAAGTTGTGGGATTTTAGTATGTCATTAATTTAATCTTCATCAACATCTATGTCAAATTTTAACTTGTTAATAATTACTTCCCAAGTTCAATAGAATTTAAATCAGTTTGACGGTAGTTTTCGGAATTTTGAAATTTAGAGCCATATATTTCTAAAAGTATGCGTTTTATGAAAAATTATTTCCCTTTAAATAAGATTGTGTTATCTATGATCTAGAAAACGAAAGTAAGTTTATTTCTTTGTGTTCAACGATAGCGAAAATATTGCTATTTTTATTTGGGTATTGTTCATTTGACATTACCAGCGGCCATTTTCCAATATGGGGGCCTAGATCACCTGTGATTTCCGGGAACTTTGAGTATGTTGTTTAGGTCATCATTTCCAACATCTGTACCAATTTTCAGCTTGTTACTAATTTGTTACTTACTTTTTGCTAGTTTGACAGCACTATATGTATTTTCAGATTCAGCTAGTGAAATTAGCTGGAGTCACCTCTATTGATGGAGATCTGAATACATGGCCGTTTTGGGCTTTATTCGAAACGGAATCGTGTCGGCAAATAACGGAATGCCTTGATAAGAGTGGGACGTTCGACATTAACTACAATAGTCCTACCACTTTTTTTACATCACACTATACCTTATCTTTCATTTAGATTTCTGTGAAATATTTCCTTTGAAGACCTTTAATATGAAAAGTGCATCCAGATTTCTGAAGTAGTGATCACTTTCCTGTGGTCGGAGATAATGTATGAGTTAGTAATCCATTTCTTAAGTTTTAACTTGAAGTGTTTTGATTGACCAACATATCAGTAGATCTGTGAGCTTAATCCTTCTGAAGTTATGCTATATACAGGTACGAGGAAAACAATTGACGCGTCTCTTTAATTTGTTTTTTTCTTTTATGTCCGTTTGCTTTATATGATTAAAATTTTGGAAAGTTTCCACAGAAGAAAAGGTAAATGTCAAATACATGTTTGATATTATTTTAAAATAAAGAAATTATAAGCAAAAAAATTGATTTGGCCGATATTACGAAAATTACCAACTCTGGTAGAAATTATATTTTACTAGGCCAGGATGAAATTCTGTAGTAGACCTCCACGTCTGTGACAGCGAGAACAATATGGATTCATATCCACAGACGAAACCTTTAATCAAACATCTGTAACATTTCTTACGTCTGCAGACATATAAATAAAGCAGAAAGTAGAATTTATCTATGAAAAGGAACGAATTGGAACACGATCATAAAAGAAAATCATGTCTTGTAATAGAACAGGTGTATAGCATGCAGTGCAGTGCATTTGGTTACGTGACAACGTAAAATGAATCAGTAAATATAGTTGAAGGCGGTCCGAGTCTCGTAGACAGATTGTTTTACTAATATAATTGTTTATTCTTTTTTTATATGTGGCAAAAAATTAAACTAGTACAGTAGTAGAAAAATGGGGCTTCTGCACCACTGACCCTCTATCCACTTTCTCAGTCCCTCCTGAAGCAGACAATGAATTTCTCAGTGCCGCCTGACACACTATGCCGGGGGACACAGCGGGGATATGAGAAATTGAGTCCCCTGTGATAGGGGTGTATTCGTTCCCTTTTATGAGTAATTTTTAGGAGGTGTATTCATTCCCTTTTATGAGCACATTTTAGGGGTGGACTCGTTCAACCCCTATTTTAACATAACGAACATAGCAGAGCTAATAACTACTATTTAACATAGCACAGAACACATAGCAGACATAAGAATACGTAACATAATAAAGGGGTGTATTCGTTCTCTTTTATGAGCACTTTTCCAACCCCTGAGATTACTCGCTCCCTTTTATGAGCATATTTTTCCAACCCCTATTTTAACATAGCAGATAATACTAAGATTCGTTCCACCTCTAATTGAACACAGCATAGATTACATAAGACTACGTAACATAGCAGGGGTGTACTCGTTCTCTTTTATGAGCATATTTTCCAACCCTTATTTTAACTACGTACATGGCATAGTTCTTTCCAACCCTTATTTTAACATACCAAAGAATACATAGCAGTTGGCCTATTTTTCCACCCCTATTTGAACATAGTCCATTTTAGGGGTGTATTCATTCCCTTTTATGAGCACATTTTAGGGGTGGACTCGTTCTCTTTTATGAGCATATTTTCCATCCCCTATTTTAACACAACGAACATAGCATCGTTTCCTTTTATGAGCATATTTTCCAATCCCTATTCGAACTTAGCAGAGAATACATAAGACTAAGAAAACATAATTATGTAACATAGCAAAAACTACTAACATAACAGAGAATAATGGGGATGTACTTGTTCCCTTTTTAACCCCTATTTAATGCAGCAGAGAATATTCGTTGGGTAACATTTGGCTTAACAGACTGTGTACATATACATAGCAAAGTACACCCCTATTTCCCACAGAGGCTACGGACATAGCAGATTTTCCAACCCCTCTAGCAGAGGCACATAGCAAGGGGGAGGTGGGGTATTTGTTCCACCCCTATTTTAACATAGCAAAAGGGGTGTACCCCCAACCCTCCTCCTTGGAACCGGCAATGGCGGATTTAAAAGGTTTTTTAGCAGACATTAAAAAAAACAACACCATTTAACAAGTCTGGTTATTCACACACACACACACACACACTCTTAATCTCGCGCCAGTGATCATCATCATACTCTCATAAATGAATAAAGCATAATATCATTAGCGTCAATAGTGGTGAGTGAGAATTTGTTTAAGAAATCGCGTAGTGAATAACCAGATGCACGACATGCTAGATATAGAAAACAGTAATGTCCACAAAATTGAGATAAATCATTTTGAATACGTCTATTATTCCAAGTATAATACAAACAGTTTCGTTTTAAAAACCTTATATGATGCTGTATATAGAAAGGTATACCATAGCTATCGAAATACTCTCTCACACCCATATTAGATATATAAACAGCAACCCAATGTTCACCAGGCGTATCACTAGAATCAGTGTTTATGATAATAGCTGCTGGAAATGTATGAATAAACAGAGGTAACTCATCTGCAGCATATTTATTTATTTATTTATTTATATCTTCCCCATCTTCTAATATATTCCATTCGTTGAGGATTACCAATGTACTCTAGGGCTATATTAGCTTTAGCTAATAATGTAGCAAAAGGTTTCCAACCGGCAACTGAAATATTTTTCTTACGACACCTGGAATCGGATACCAAATCAACTAGATTTGCACCTGGAACTAATTTTTTATTAATATTCACATTTCCATTATCATCCCATTGAATATTAGGACTTTTTTCAATTTACGTAATAAAGGTCTTCCTTTACGTTTACAAATTTGACTAGATATTATTTCAGGGAGAGTAGATATTATTTCATCCTCCTCCTCCTCTTCTTCTTCTTCCTCCTCCTCTTTATCAATAGTAGTAGTTGTTGTTGTAACTGCTGCCGGTTTTTGAATTATATTTAAATATTTTTGTAAGACCTCTCTATATCGTACCCATTTTTCTTCTGCATTTAAACTTTTATTATTAAAATTTCTTTCATTTCATCATCAAGATTAGATATCGTTTGATAATGATGTAATTTTGAGCGTTTTGCATAATTACTTAATTAAACTTGATAATATACCTCCTAAAATAGGTGCAAGCAATGCAGTAAGAAAACCACTTTTTGTATAATTATTCGTTTTTTCTTTTGTTTTAATGACGGATCTTTTTTCACCAAATATCTCAGTTCCTTTTTATATTTTTTAAATTTATTTATCCCTGTTTTATTTAATGGAACATTTTTCTGTAATACGTTATAGGAACATTCGCAAATAGAACGAATTAAATCAGGATCTGCATTTTGTAAAATTGCCTTACGTGCTTATGGTTTTGACTTTGCTAAAAGTTTTAACAAATGTGCATTTTCCTTACTATTATAGCACAAATAGTTGTTAGAATATAAACCATATTGCAATTATTTTTTTACAGGCACATAAACATAATTAAAAGAATCTGTTGGAAAGATATTTGTTCGAACTCGCTGCTCATCAGGAGTATTTTGTTTTAAATCAAAAAGTAAATAACCATGTGCAATTCGAGTTGCATCTTGATATGCTTCTTGAATAAATTTTGTATCACCTGGATACAATTCTCGTGCCAGATAGTTAATTTGAGCTTGGTCTCTAGGATTTTTAAAACAAACAATATAATGACAATTTAACGAAATATCCCGCATTCCCTTTTGTTGATGAAAAATATTCTGTGTTATAAATATTACACTTATATTTCTATGATGGCTACCCTTAGTAAAAATATCTACAATCCGATGGTCACACTCACGCATTAAATCATCAATAATTACAAGATGTGGACCCTTGTGTGCTTGAAATTCATTATTTTCAGGTAAACCTTTAAACGTGCAACCTGAAAGAGTATCATACAACGGCTGCCATTCACCATAACACCATACAATGTTTTTAAATAACTTACTGTAATGTTCAAGAAATGTTTTAACAAAATATGATTTTCTACAGCCTGTAGGACCTGCTACCATACATGTAAAAGGAATTTTCCATTCGATATTTTTTCTCTCTATTACAGATATATCACATTTATTTTAAATAACGTCTTTAACCATTTTGCTTTATTTTATCCTTTACATAAAAACACAGCGTTTGTTGAAGAACAAATTGGATTTAATATACCTCGTGATGATGATGACAATTTAACTAAGCAACAAAAATTTACAGTGTTGTTAGAATTTAAAATATCAAATTCACCTTTTGAAATTATAAAATCTACAAGAAATACATGGGACGATATGATTCACCTATAAAAGCTTTGAATTTTCTTTTCTTTTTTCTTTTTTTTTACAATAGAGTATGCTTTAAATCAATCCAAGAATTTTCGCTTTTTGGAAAATCTAACCATTTCACATAGGCTTTATTATTTTTCTTCCGCAAAACTTTTTCAATCAAATACGTATGAGGATATTTAGTTTTCATTAATTCCTGTTCATAAAAACGTCCCGGTATAGGTTGTTGCTTGCTATCTTTTAAGTGGTAGGTCGGTGGATTTGTCAGGAATACTTTAGCTATTTGAAAGATTTCAGTCGTCCAATTACGAGTAAATCCTCTCTGAAATTGCTTCTTCGCCTTACTTATTCTAACACAATCATTCACTTTAAATTTTTTACAATACACAGTTGATAATAAAACCTGTTCAGGTTTTTTGGTTACATCTGCAGGTCTCATTTTGATAGTGCTATGTTTAGTATGATTATATTGTTTTAGTAATCCTGGTAATATATCGACCCATTTATAATTACCTTGTAAAGTAAAGCGTTTCCACATTAAATTACGCAATGGTTTGTTAAATCTTTCAACAATACTAGCTTTTATTTCAGTATATGTAGAATAATGATTAATATTATATTTTTTCATTAATTGAGTAAAGTATTCTTTGCCTCTATCCGTCTGAAGATAATTAGGACTTACCTGATTTTGTTTTAAAATCGACTCAAAACCTTTGGCAACATGTTCACCAGTTTTTTGTTTCACAGGCACCGCCCATGCCTTTTTACTAAATGTATCTATGACAGTTAATAAATATTTATAATTTTTATTAATTTTTGCTAGACCTTTTAATTTCCCACTATTCATTTCTACAAGATCTGCCTGCCATAAATCGTGAATACCTTTGGTAATAACAGGAATTCTAGCATAGTGTTTTCTATCAGATTTATGTAATTCATTTACAATATTTTTTCTTTCATCCTGATAAGACATCACTTCTATGTATTTCTCCTAAAATATTATTTACATATTTTACATTGATTATCATTATGCTATTTCGATTGAAAAGCGTATTTTTTGTATAACTTCTTTATAAAAAAAACAAGATTTGATTTTTGACCCTTTATACGTTTTATATTCAGACACTGTTTGCTCTGTATAAAGTTCAGAAAAAAATTTTTTTAAATATTTTATTTTACATTTTACACTTATCACAATATTTCAATGGTAACTGATAATGACCCCATGGCAATGTATGAATGTTACAATTAAGAATACCTCGCTTGTCATCATGAGGATCTAAAGCAATTTTATTAAAATATACTGTAAAGATTTCATGTTCTTTAGATTGAAACTGTGCTTGTTTCTTTCTAATAGTTCGATTATTGTTTAAGCAATCCTTAAAATCTTCGATAGAAATCATACGTGTTACATTTTTTCTTATACCCTTAATTTTTTTATTTCTTTACCAGATTTAGTGCGAATTGCATATATTTTAGCACGTAACCCAACATATTCAATAATTGGGAGTTCACCTACTTCATCTTTGATTTTACCTAAAACTTGCTAATTTTTTGTTCTATATAAAGCATGATTTTCCGGATAATTAAAAGTATCAAAATAATCAGACATTTCTTTCATATCATTGTGTAAATTGTCTGTAAATATCTGGTAAATGAAACTGTCTATATCTGTGTACATAATTTTGATGTTATCACTATATTTTGCTTTCATTATATTATAATGAAAGTTATACATTTCAAGTTTTGATAATTCTAAAATTGCAACACCAATATAAATAGGTTTGTTTAATTTAATTTTCGAACGCTCCGTGTTAAACATTACCAAATCCTCGTTATAAATAACTCTAGATTTTAAACGAGGTGATGCTAAACGTTTCTGAGCTTTCAGTTGATCGGATACCAATTGAATGTCAACCCTATTTCTTACATTTTCCATTGTTTTACCGTAGGGTGAGTTATTCATAAGTTTATAAAAATCTTTAACAAAGGATGTAGTGGCTTGTGCTCGTAATTTTGTGTTATGTTCAATATATGATTTTAACCATTGAGCCTGTTTAAACCATAAAATTTTATGAATTTTTGTAAGTTTAAGACCTTGTAAAATGTAAAATTGTAAAAGTCAGTAGTGAACCACATAATGGGATTTATTATCTAGGGTTAACATTAACTTTTTATTTTTCTTTTCGGGCGCCATCGGAAAATCACTATGTATCTCATGTAAATGTTTTGGGTGTATCAAATTTACTTCAAGAAAACACCCTTCTTCCTTATCTATACACTAACTTAAGATATCTTTTACAGTATATTGTTCAGGATATGTATCCAATGAAATCCTCCATATGGTAAATAGTCCGCCATTGCAAATCCATACAAATTATTTACGTCAAAATACGCAATCCAAGAATCATTTTCAATACTATTTATATATCTTTGGCAACACTGTGTGATTCCCCCACGAATATTCAAATCTAAAAACATATACATATCTATGTCTGAAAGCAATTCAAGTTCAATATTAGTAAATTTTAACATAGCATTCCATGCTAATCCAGGTGTTGTAAACATGTGTGCTGGATCGATCTGATACGTTAGCATACACTCATCTCGAAAATTATTGAAAATATCCGCAGTAAGTAATACATCTTTTAATAAATAGTGGTCATGATAATCACCCAGTGTTTTGCAATCAAATCTATACCATACTGCGAGAGCGTACGAATAATCTTCATTACTTATTACACCAGTTAAAGAATTATGAAACGCTTCCTTCGGGGGTAATTATTCTTCTTCAAATTTATTAAGTGATGTAATATATTCGTAAGGAAATACACCCTTACGAGTGATTAAATCAATTTTATCAACCCCAAAGAAAGATGTAGTAAATTTCATTTGGTCTGCTACCAATTTTGGTGACAGCCTCCAGACTATACGGCGGAAATCGATACAGATCTAAAAAGCGAAGCTCTACAGTTAGATTGCCAAAAGTGAAATATTTTGAAAATGATATATATCGTTCTTCAGTTTGTGGTATTACATTGATCTTTCCAGGCATACACCCTAATTTTTTACAAATAAATGACTGTCATATCCTGATAAATTGTGAAAGAATATAGGCACGAAATTATGTTGCCGTTTTACTTGTAAGTTGCAATTATTAAATAAAAGACTAATATATTTACCTGTCAGGTGGCTGTGGTGTTTAACTTTGTAATTTTCATATGTAAATTCCTTACAACATAGAGGACATTCAGTGGTTTTCTTATACATTTACTCTTCTTCAAATGTCAATACATCCATTTGTTTTTTTTTTTATCGTGAATCCGTTGAATAATATTATATAATTCATTTTCTATGCGAAACAAAAATTCATCGGATGCAGATCGATCATCGTCTTTATTTAGTCTGTAAAGTACAGGTTTCGTTGGTGTATTATCACTCCAGCACACTTTGTAAGCAAAACTGCAAGCCTCATGATGCTGAATAGGACGGCTATACGATATATCAGGATTATTAACAGAACCGCTAATTGGTTTCAAAATGCTTTCAAAATCTGCTATAATTATTGCATCCAATTTTAAAGTGGTAAGAAGTTTATTAAATTTAAGTATTTCACCAAAATTAGGCATTTCGATTCGTGATACTTTATGCTTTGTACATAGCTCCAAATGATTATCTAATTTAATTTGTGTATTGAAGAATTCAAAACATCGTCGACAGATATATGGTTTACACTTATGACTCGTTAATTGACTATGAACTAAACGTGAAAAATCTCGAATTAAACAATAATGTTTTCGACCATCTTTGTGAGTCAAGTATAACAGATCAACATGTAAATCACATTGTTCGCTAACATCACTTACACGTAATGGATAAATATTATTGTCATATCCATATACGTTTACCGAAATAGTCTTTTGAGTATGCTCATAATATTGTTTCTCAAACTTATCAATATCTTTTAATGCAATAGTAAACTCTATACCTTCAAATATACCTTTGAGTTCATTTTGATATTGAACATAGCAAGACAAACGATCAGGATGATTTTGTCGTGAAATTGGATGTAACGCTGCCAATACACACCATAAAAAACAATGATTATCATTACTTTTTATATTAAGTACGCATTTTTTTGCTTTAATCCAATCTGGCAAATCTATATAACTTGATGCTCTCAATGGAATATCTTTATCAACTTCAATTTTTTAATTTATGTTCCTGCTCAGAACATAGACTCCAGCCTGATTTCTGAATACATCTTTCCTCTTGAAAGCGACATAAGTCCTAGAATATTTCATCCAGTTTTTTGCTGATACCATCAATCGGTTGGATTACTTGATATCCGGATACAACAGGAAGACTTGTTATAACATCTGGTGATGAAGGTTGTATAAATCTTGTTGTTAAACTGCAATTGACTTTAACTAAATGATCAATACTCAAAGCTTCTTTTATAATTGATTCACATTGCGGCTTAATACGCTTTAAAAACGTTGGTATGTCACATAAATAGTATTCAGTATTTTCATCTGGTAAAATATAAGTTCTAAGGGTACGCTCGAATGCAGTCTTTACCCCCTGATTAGCTTTTTTTTTGTCTTTTCACAATATTACTTGATGATAATAATGAATGAATACGTTTGATATGTCTGCCACAATGTTTCTTTGTAATCCAATTGCTACACATACCACATTGTTGCTTTCAATCCATATTTTATCGTTAATGTTAGCTGTTTTATCTTAATTGGAACTCGTCTAACTATAGAAAACCTAATAGTGTTTTTTTCTAATAACGCACTATTCTTAACGCTCACTGTTTTTTTTACAACGATCAACAACCATTAGCTGTAGATCACCAAGTAATGTTTTTTGTAATATTGTATTATCGTTAATGTTTGCTGTTTTTATCTTAATTGGGGCTTCCAACTATAGAACGCCAAGTCGTGTTTTTTCTAATAAGCTATTATTCTTAACGCTCAATGATTTACAACGATCAACAATCATTCACTGTAGATCACTAAATCCAAATAGTGTCTTCTGTAATAACGTTTACGCTATATTGAAAGCAATGTTTATAGCATTTCTACTGATCAAAGCCGCTCTCTGTCCCTTATTTTTTGTACATGGATTTTCTAATTATACTACAATAAAATGTCTTTTTTCCTAATAACTTATAATAATAATTAATTATTGTAAATTTTTGCAAAACTCCTCGCGGAGAAACGCTATCTCCCATAACTGGAAGATGATTCTCTGGGGGCCAGGTTGCAACTATAGCACTGAAACCCCCTGGCATGGCACGGCATTGGAGCTCTTCATCTCCCAATTGAGATATAGAGTTTTTTATTCAACAATCTATGGAGATGTAATCCTTTATAACCCGGCCAAAGTTATAAATTATTACGGTTCCGAACAGGATTTGAACCTACGTTATCGGCCAAATCTCTGTTCTTTAGATTGCTGCCTTTACCAATTGCACCACAATTGGAAAGACAAAAAATCTCTGAATAAAGAGATATTTAGCAGAATTATTAATCATTCTTTTCTCCTATCTGCCGGCAGAGCAATCAAGCAATGCTATCTATTAGCAAAATTATCAACCATTATTTTCTGTCTGTATTTCGCACTGCGACCCAGGGTTCACTGCCATCTGTTAGGCTGATTTATAATTACCAACAGAGCTAGTAGCTTCGAAACCCTGGGTCCCAACATAAGACAATATCACTCCTGGATTTCGACGTCACCAAATTTAACATTGCCACGATAGGGGTGGACCATTTTTGCTAAAAATTTCAAATAATCGACAATTGTTCGCTCACTGGTACAGCTAGGGGTATACGGTTTTCAAAACCCAAATGTACTGACCATCGAGCTCAAAGGTCAAAATACTTAAAACCTAATAACTCGAAAACGGAGCTACATATTGAGGTGATGCTTCCACATTTAGTAATTGGTCATCAACCGCCACATGTCCCAAAAGAACTGGCCATCGAGGTCAAAGGTCAAAATACTTAAAACCTAATAACTCTAAAACGGAGCCCCATATTGAGGTGGAGTTTCCATATTTAGTCATTGGTCATGAAGTACTGACCATCGAGGTCAAAGGTCAAAATACTTAAAACCTAATAACTCGAAAACAGAGTCACAAATTGAGGTGCTGTTTCCACATTTAGTCATTGGTCATGAAGTACTACATGTTCCAAAAGTACTGACCATCGAGGTCAAAGGTCAAATACTTAAATCCGATCACTCGTAAATGAAGCAACATTTTGAGGTGGAGTTTCTACATTTAGTCATTGGTCATCAACTACTGACTAAATGTGGAAATAACACCTCAATTTGTGGCTCTGTTTTTGGGTTATTAAGTTTTAAGTATTTGACCTTTGGCCTCGATGGTCAAATACTTAAAACCCAATCACACGTAAATGAATGCTGCTAAATAGAGGATGGAAAATATGCTCATAAAAAGAAACGAGTCTACCCCTAAAAATACTCATAAAAGCGAATGAATACACCCCTAAAATGGACTATGTTCAAATAGGGGTGGAAAAATACTATGTATTCTTTGCTATGTTAAAATAAGGGTTGGAAAAGGGTTGGAAAATATGCTCATAAAAGAGAACGAGTACACCTCTGCTATGTTACGTAGTCTTATGTAATCTATGCTATGTTCAATTAGGGGTGGAACGAATCTTAGTTTTCTCTGTTATGTTAAAATAGGGGTTGAAAAAATATGCTCATAAAAGGGAGCGAGTAATCTCAGGGGTTGGAAAAATGCTCATAAAAGAGAACGAATACACCCCTTTATTATGTTACGTAGTCTTATGTCTGCTATGTGTTCTGTGCTATGTTAAATAGTGGTTTTTTGCTCTGCTATGTTCGTTATGTTAAAATAGGGGTTGAACGAGTCCACCCCTAAAATGTGCTTATAAAAGGGAACGAATACACCCCTATCACAGAGGACTCAATTTCTCATATCCCACCTGTGTCCCCCGGCATAGTGTGTCAGGCGGCACTGGGAAATTCATTGTCTGCTTCAGGCGGGACTGAGAAAGTGGGTAGAGGATCAGTGACGCAGAAGCCTCATTTTTCTACTACTTACTACATGTGTTTAAAACTCATCACGATATCAGAGTAAGAAAAAATGCCATGCTTGCACTTGTATTACTGTTCTTTATTTTTGAAGGGTTTCGTCATTATTTTCTGTATGCTCTTTTATGCATAAAGAATGCTTTCCAGTAAATTCCAATTTCTCAAAGAAATAATTTAACGAAATGTTATAATCAATTTTTACATTACTTATAGTCTCGAAAATTACATGATTGTCTCGTCTCGTAGCATCACTACTTAATTCAATGCATTATAGAACTTTCAACTGTATCTACTTGTTTCATAACAGACTTCCTTATTAAATGTTTAATTTTCTCTTTAAACAGTTATTGAGTTAAAAGTTCTACAATGCATTTATTTAAGGAGTGATACTTCGAGACGAGACAGCATTTGCACGAGGCGAGAATAGTCGAGATTTTCAGCTGTTTCCTTTCGTCTCGCGCAAAACTATTAGGTAACTTTGTCTTAGGAAAGCTTAATAAATCAGTAACCGTCAAAAACGTTTAATTAAGTGAACACGTAGTGAATTCCTGACATATTGCATTTCGAATACTTTGAATGTAGTTATTCACTAACAATTACAGAAAGTTGCCACTTATGTGGAAACGAGAGTATTTTTTCTTTTAATTCCATTCGCGCTATTACCGAAAGATATAAAATTTAATATATAGTTTATATGAAGAAATTAATAAATTATTTCTACCAAATGAAGTTCCTAACAACGTAAAGAAAAGAAATTGCTTTTTAAACAATAACAGTAATTGCCACAGTGCTTGAGTCGAATGTATTACTGATGTTCAATGTATTATACAATGGAAACTGTGCTTTTCAAGGACTCGTTTCGTTTAAGAGTGGCGTCATGAAATAACCACGTGTTTCGTTTCATCTACGTGTTGTGTCACCTCCGATACTTTACCTCATTTTGCGTTTGTCGATGAATTTTTTGTAAGTCATAGAAAACTGCTAAATTTTATAAAGAAAACGAAAATTTTTACCTTAATGAGAACTCTAACCTACGTCCTGAGCTTACAAGAATTATGTTTTAAACCCCTTGGCTATTCTGTTCACCTATCAATAGTTTACTTAAACCGTGATGTATTGGTCAGTTCGTTTGCCTTGTCCTACGGATCATTTGAATACGAATAATTTACTCTAATTGCTGTCAACACTACGACTGAATGTGAAATGTATTCACACACATACATTGTCCTAACTACTAAATATTGCTTTCGTGTTTTATATGATGTTCCTTCGTTTTCAATTTTTATTTCTTTTTTCCATATATATATATATATATATATATATATATATATATATATATATATATATATATATATATATATATATATACAGTGAAACCTGTCTATTTTGGCCACCATCGGTTCCATCGAAAAGCGGCCAACTTACACAGGTGGCCAACTTACAAAAAATAAGTGTGATTTGTGTATTTTTAGCATAGGATTTCTAGTATTACTTGATTGTAAAATTTTAGTAAGCAGTGGCACGACAGCTACTTATAAATAATGTATATATAGCAATCATAAAAGTATACAGTACTAGAAAATATTACTATAATATGTTTAATATATGTGCTGAAAACTAGTCTGGTACATTGGATTATTCGGATTGAAAACACAATAATACAAGCAACCATGAAATAGAAGCGTATGTACGCAGTTTATTGAAATTGATTTTATAGCACACTGATCTATTGAGATTGAAAACGTGAAGCTGTTATAAATTGAGAAATTCATATGCAATTTATGTGACTTCTTTTCAGTTGTTACTGAAGGGTGGTTCATTCTAGACGTATTTTTTTGGCAGATATGAACATTCTAATATTGTAGTTAACTACCTCTTGTTGATGAGGTACAAGTGTTTCTCTCGGAGCAAAGATGTTTTGAGAAAATCTTGAGGGAATTTATATCAAAAGTCCGCTATCTTTTGACAAGCCGATAATTTCCAATATTTGACAATTGAGATGGTTAGTTTTAACCTTGATAATTTCACGGAATTACTAAAGTTTCCCACTGATGAGAGGAGCTGATATGGCTAATGGTTTTACCAAAACAGACAGTTTAAACAAATACGTACAACCATTTCCTGAATTTCTGTACGTGCTTTTTCTTATTTGCATCTTCCTTCATCACCCCTTTATCAGGGTAGTCTTCTGGCCATTGACCTCCAAGAGCAAATCGCGTTAATCCCTGCGTCTTGTCTCCACTCACAAATACGAAACATCTGCCTCTGATATGGGAATTCGAAAGAGTTAAGAAAAACAACAAAACAGTATTTTGCGTTGCGTAAGATACGCAGGTAAATTTATCATTATCATCATAGGATAAACACTGCTTCAGTGTGACCAACTTCCAAGATAGACAGGTGGCTAACTTAGAAAGGTGGCCAAGTTGACAGGTTTCAGTGTATCTACACACACACACACACACACACATACATATATATATATATTGTAGAGGTATATGGATTTTAAGATTTTATTTTTGGTGACGGAGATAAGGATTTATTATAATTAAAATTGAAAAGATTAAAATACTGTGATAAGGTAATGTTATGTCATATGAACACGTGCATTTTGTTTGTTTATGATTGTATTTATGTTGTGTTGTTATTGAAGTCATGGCGAGATGCTAAATCGTCAGATTGTTTGTTTTGTTTTGTAAAGATGAAAATCGAGAATTGTTATGTCATCAATGTGCAATCTAGTTTGTTAACATTGACACAATTTGAATGTGGCACAACTTTCAGATCTGCAGATATTGTTAGCCCTTGAATTTGGTCACGATGTAATACGGGTTGAAACAAACGTTTCACCAATAGCTGAGGTAAACACAATTGAACGACATAGCGAATTCCAGCGTCTGGAATTGTGAACAAAAACCTCGTGTTGGAGAGGATCTGGATCAGACGCAGAGCAGGAGGATCAGAAACTTTCAGCCTAGCAGAGGTCTGAGATCGATTAAGACCATAGTAGGTCAAGGGTGATCTACTCTACGTTGAAGTACAACTACAGTCCATTAGGAATGGTTGGTCTTTAGTTGGCATTCCGTTGGAGACCACACACAGCCAACAGCCGTGTCCAGGAGATCCAGAGCTGAGGAGTACGGAACCATCAGTCCAGACATTCATCGCATTACGAAGGTATGTGTGCCTCAGCTATGTATGTGTTGATCGTGATTCAATTTCCAGCCGTTTAAGATTTGTGATCTGATCGGTTAGGCAACATTCACACAGAACATACACTCAAACACTATGACATTATTCAGACAAATACATTAATGAAACGAATTATAGAGTTTACTATAATTTCCTTTCACTTAAAACATTAACCTACTCATTCTGGATAATGAGTAGTAGCAACTTCTGAACGCCACTCTTCGAATATCCACATGCTTTATAGGCACGACATTAGGAGGTTGTTATGGTGGAGATAGCTGTGGTTCAATCCCAGGCATATTTAGAAGCTTTTTATAATAATAACCCACCCTTGTTATGGTGGAGATAGCTGTGAGGATAATGCCTTGTAACGGCCCCAAGCGCCATTGGTGCAGATGTTTTGGTTCGAGTCCCAGCGCGGTTAGAGTAAGTTTAAGTTATTAGTAGTATGGTAAAGAAATGTCAAGTTCAATCCTACGTTCACCATTGGTATGATGCGAATTTTTGGTTCGAGTCCCGACAGGCTTACGAAGACTCATATAGTGTTTAAATAATTAGGTTAACCCTCACCACCCTCCCTCACTACGTTATTAAGTTATTAAGTTTAAGTTATTTTAAGTGATAAAGTATATTGTTAGATGACTGAAAATACAGTGTTAACGAGGGCACAGAAAGCAATCAAAGGCATTCGAATAGAATTTAACGATTTATTTAGTGTGAGGACACCTGAAAGACGAAGACATATAAGTAGTCAGAAAACAGCCGTCGAGTCCGCGAGTCCACAAATTGTAGTAGGTAAAGACCCAGTATTCAATTTCCCGAGTAGCCCGGTGGTGACATCTTTTTCGGAAGTCTATCGATCACTGTTACATATAGACAAAAATTTGATAAACGGTAGTAAAGATAAGAACACCGAGAACATAAACATGGCGTCGAATGTCACATTCTACACGGATGTTAATAAGCTTCCGAAATTCGATCTAAAAAATGACGGGGACATTATTGCTTTTTTCCATGAATTTGACGACGCGTGTCAGGTGGCAGGCGTCACCGAAAGCAAAAGAAAAGAATTACTTCCGAGTATATTCAAAGGAGATGGGAGACAGTAAATAAAACTGTTTTTGAAGCGTAAAAATTTAGCCGAAATTTCATACAAAGATTTACAAGCTGAAATAGTAGAATTTACAAGGTCTAATGTAACTCTTAACATAGAGGACAGAATATGCGAACGGTTGCAACAAGAAGATGAAGTAATCATAAACTATGTTTATGATATGCTAGTTTTATGTGAGAGGTTAAACTGGAATATGTCTGACAAAAGAAAAATTGGGATAATGGTGAGTGGTTTACACACTTACTATATGGAAAAGGTAGGGACTGTGGCATACTCAAAGTTAGATAAATTTGTTGACGATATGCAGTAAATAGAACGTAATAAGTGTAAAATCGAGAAACGGGTGAAACGTGAAACTGGTAGTCACGATAAAAGATTTGGTAAAGAAAATACGTGAGCAAGTCGAAGACGATGAGAGCGATTCAGAGTTAGACCGTGTAGTAATTCGACAGAATAAAGACGAAAATAAAATTAAGCAAGAACCGCAGAGTTTGACGCAACTAGCTGAATTAGAGAAGAAAATCGATCAACTCCAAATTGCGTTATCAGCGAAAACCCAGGATAATGAAAAGCGTGATAATAGAAACAGTAAGTCAACAAAAAAGAAAAATTTTAGAAGTAACAGGCAAAATCGAGGTAATGGTAGGAATAATTACCGAAATAATAATAATAGGTTTTGGAACAATAATGGCAATGGAAGAGGTCAAAATAATTTTCGAGGCAATAGAAGCAATAACGGATTTTCTAATAGGCGAGGAAATCGGAACGGATATTGGCAAGGAAACAGAGGTCGAGGTCAAAAATGAAACTGGCATACAAACGATTATGGTCAGCATTCGTGCTGTCACCAAGGTCAAAACCAAGAACAGCAGAACCCGCAAAGATTTGTGCAAGTAGTACCAGTACAGGTGAATGGTACAACGTACTATCAGCAGATGGATACGCATAATTTAAACTAGGTACGACTGTAAATGAAAGAGGCACATTTGCAGGGAATAAAAATTGCAGAAAATGTGAAGTGATAGCCTCTGTGTTACGGGAAAACAACATGGTGTACTTGCCATTAGAAATCGAAAATAAACAAAGCTTTGTTAGATAGTGGATCGCAAATATTCATTATTAACGAAAAATTACTACCACCCAATGCGAAAGTTATACCAAAGCAGACTCTGTAAAGTTTAAAATTTCAAATCAAACATTCCATCAACAATTTAGAGTTACTGTAAAGTTTAAAATTTCAAATCAAACATTCCATCAAGAATTTAGAGTTATTAAAGACTTTCCTTACCAAAAGTTGATAGGAAACGATTTTCTAAAAACTCAGAATTGCCAGATCGATTATGGTAATAGTAAAATATTGGTGCAAAGATTCGGAAGACCTAAAAACAAAAACGAGAACGATCAGGAACCAAGATCAATTTCCGAGAATACACCAATTAGTATTAGATCTAGTTTAAGACCGAAATTGGCAATAAGTCATAAAGTTAAATTATTACCAAGAATTATGACGACTGTTGAAGTGAATTTTGTGAACTCTTAAAACAGTAACGAGTACCTATTGGAACCGGATAGAGGATTAGAAAATCAGTATAACGTATTAATACCTAGAGCAATAGTTAAGGAAAATCACAAATTAGAAATTATAAACCCCTCCAATAAAGTTATTATGTTAGCTAGAAACATGAAAATTGGTGATGCTGAGGAATGCATGAGTGAGAGAGTTAAGGCGGGAAGGTTTGACAGAGGATGAGATAGAGAAGGTGTTAGAGGCAAGAAGGAATTATGATAAATATAGATTAAAATTTGGAGTGAAGACGAAACCAGGAAAAACATTAGAAAATTTACGCTTTGATTACGCTGACGTATTCGCGTGGAAGGAAAATGATTTAGGTCCAGTGAAAGGTGTAAAACATAAGATTGAATTGGAGACAGAAGTTCCTTTCCGAAAACAGCAGTATCCGATAAATATTGCACTGAGAGAAAAGCTCAAAGAACAGATCAATATTTTGTTAGAACAAAATATTTTTGAGGAAAGTAACAGTTTATATAATTCACCGACGCTATTCGTCAAAAAGCCCTCTGGTGCGATCAGAGCTTGTCTCGATTGTCGTCATATCAATGCCCATGTTAGGTTCCATTCCGTGGCATTACCGCGCATACATCAAATCTTAACGTGTATGGAAGGCCACAAATTTTTCAGCGCCTTGGATATCAAAAGTGCGTATCATCAGGTGGCTATAACGAAAGAGTCTAGGCAATACACGGTATTTAACATCCCAGGCGTCGGCGCATACGCATACAAAGTGCTTCCCATGGGTTACATCCAATCTCCCGCAGTGTACACAAAGATCATGGCTATGACACTTGCTAACGTTAATCCGGAGGCAGTGTCATATTACATGGATGATGTCTTTGTATACGTAAACGAACAAGAAAATATGGTGTCGGTATTGAAGTCCATCTTCCAAAGATTGCGTAAATACGGTTTAAAGTTATCTGTTGAAAAGTGTCAATTCATGGAAGAGAAAGTTTTAGCACTAGGACATATTGTAAATGAAGCAGGATATGAAATCAGTCCTAAGGTAATTCAGGCGATAAATGCATGCAAACCATCAAAATCTGCTAAGGAATTAAAATCATTTTTAGGTTTAACGAACTATGTTTGAAATTCTGCAAAGAGTATGCAGAAATTTCAGCAGTTTTCCAGCCACTGCTTAGAAAAAATCACAAGTTTGTTGGACAGATGAACATCAAAAGGGTTTCGAAAAATTAAAAGATGCATTGTTAAATGCACCACTCCTAGCACCTTTTCGCGAGAATTTAGAGACACGAGTATATACGGATGCATCGACTAAGTCCATAGGTACAGTATTGATGTAAAAGCACGAAAATAATGAATGGACTCCGATCGCGTACTATAGCAGAGTATTGCGACAACAGGAGGCGAAAAGACATATAGTAGAACTCGAAATCTTAGCTGTGGTGAGTGCATTTAAAGCTTTTAACTATTCTTTATATAATAAAGAATTTGAATTATTCACGGATTGCCGCTGTATAAAATATCTCCAGACTACACCGAAATTATCACCTAAGTTGTTGAGATACAGCCTTGAAATCGCTCAATACCAATACACACCAGTTCACTGCTTTGACGAGAAAAACCCCAGTGATGTGTTATCACGTAATACCGATATTCAACCTACAGCGGAAGACTGATTTAGATGCTTTACCCATCAATAAAGAAGACCTAAAAGTAAACATAACGTTTAGCAATGACGTGGATGTGGCGCAACTCCAAAGGAAGGATGCGTTTTTTGGACCGATGATGAGTGCTATTGAACACCCAGAAACAGCAGAGATGAAGGCAGAGAAGCAGGCACGTTGGTACGTGATAAAGGAAGGAAAACTGTATAGAACGCAGAAGATGGCAAGTGGAATGAAATTCCTCTTGTGTATTCCATTTGCAATAAGGGAACAAGTTTTCAGAAACTTTCATTGCTCTACCCACGGTGGAGGTCACTACTCCTACACCAAATGTTATAACAGAGCATTAAGATCGATATATTTTCCCAACATGAAATTCTTCCAAGAAAATGTTAGTCAATGTGTGAGCAGCCAAATTCAGAAACGGAAAGCCGGTCGAACGCCACTACAGCCACAAACATATCCCAGTTACATGCCATTTCAGTATGTGACGATGGACGAAATCGGATCATTTAAACGTTCAAAGAAAAACAGAAACAAGTATGTTATATTTTTCGTTGACAGTGCTACGAGCTATGTTATCGCTAAAGCAGTTCCAACTATTACATCCGAAATAATAGCTGAAGTAATCTTCGAGGAATTGATAACAAAACATGGTATTCCCGAAATCCTATCCATGGATCGGCATAGTACTCGCCGTAGCAAAGTAATGGAAGAATTAGCAGAACGTTTCGGTATGAAGTTAAATTTTGCAAATACCGATGCTCACTATACTATAAATAGGGTCAATTCAGAAAGGAATGAAGCACTACATCGAAAGAGAATTCTTAAATTAGGACGAGATTCTTCCGTGCATTGTGTTTACAATGAATACGCAAATTCACGACGGTACGAAGCATTCGCTATACTATTTACTGACAGGACGTGAACCTAGAACGTTATTACAACAAGATCTGGACATTCCCTGTGAGTACGTTGAGAATGATACGCGAATCCAAGGCGTGCATGAAGCAAGGAAAGTAGCGTACCAAAATCTACAAAAAAGGTTTAATTCGCAGAAAAAACAAATAGAGAAGAAATTTTCCCAACCTAAGTTTGACATCGGACAGAAAGTTTGGATAAAAGAAATGCCAAGAGCCGGAATCCCAGCATGTTTTGGAGGAAGGTTTAACATCCGAGGCATTATTTTAGATCAAATGAATAATAATTCGTATAAGGTGAAATATGAAACCAAGAAGGGTCAAGAGAAAATTGATAGTGTAGACATTCGTCAAATAAAACCTTCGTTGGACCGAAGGATGGAGAAACTGGCAATAATGAGGATGATTCAAGTTCAGACAGTGATAAGTAGGAAAATGAAAAAGGGAAATTTAGCGTGAGCCATGAGATTCAATTACCACGACCGTTCATAATCGTTGCGGTTAAAAAAAGAAAAAAAAGGAAATAAAATAAATTGTTTATAAGTTGGAAATATTTCAATACGTCGTCTGTAGACAAAAAAAGTTTATCAGTGAACTGCGAGCTGGACCGCATTTTAACAACCAAAGTCCGTCCGAAGCCGAAGGAAATGTCGGTTTCCATCAGAAAATTCTGAACTGGTAAATATGTTTTGTTTACAGAAATTAGAGAAAATAGGAATATAGGGTATTTTTTTAAATTATAGAAGTCATAATCTATTGATTTGTGTAGTAAATTATCTAAGGTACACATATAACATAAATAAATTAAATAAAAATATGATTAAATAAATAAATAAATAAATAAACAATATAAATAATAGCTAAATAAAAGAGTTAAAATTTATTAAATAAATAAAGTAATTCAGAGTGTAGAAGAGAATAAGTAATTTTAGGTTTTAATTATTTACAGTAAACATGTTGACGAATATAATTTTGGGAATGATAGTGATGACGGTGTGCATAGCAGAAGACGATCATCAGCAGGTCAGTTTGCCAGGGATTGGGTTGGCATTAGTGCAGGACGCTTATGCCGTGCATTCATCAAACATGGTGTACACAACAATAAAATTGCATTTAAACTTTCAAGAAGCAGTGCCGGTGCATGATAACTGTACCGATGCGTACGACATTTTAAACGAATATGCAACGAAAGAACGAGAATTTAGGAGAAACATTGTAAATTTATTACCTTGTCATTTTGTTTACAAAAACGGCAAGATTAGGTGTATTCATAATTATAGAAGTAAAAGATTTATATTCTCTTGGTTATTAGGTTTGTCATCTATTGGTTTATCCACGTATAATTTGGTGCATATACAACAATTGTCACATTCAGTAGAAAAACTTGCTAAACATGAAAACTTGTTAGCTAATTAAATTAAAAACTTAAAAACATCCTTTAATAATGAAATTTCTCTGGGCATGGCATCGTAGTAAAGGTACATGTTTTGCAAGGGTTTAACCCTTAAGGGATCCAGGGTTTTTGGGCTATTTTTTAGACTTTCAGTCAAGCAGCTACTGCATCGTCACTATTCATCCTAGGATAATGGTTTATACCTCATTCTCTTCAGAATGGAGTTTGCTTTCAAATGGTACTACTTGCATGCTCATACCATATACCAGGAGCGAAAAATATGGTGTCAAATGGAAACTTTCGGAGGGAAATTTTTTCTCGCACTTTGGGCCCCTCTGGAGCGGCCCTGTGTGAACGTAGCCATCTAAAAAATCTGATAAATAGTACTTGGTATACTGAATGTGTGTGCCAAATTTCAAGTTTCTATCTTGAATACCAAGGGAGGGAGAAATTTTATCAGGAATTCCCACCATGCCCCAAATTACCGTAAAACACCATGATCTCAGGTAGAAAATTTCCTGAGACATCCCTAATTACCCTAGGGTCATGTTTCGCCCATTATTCTCTTCAGAATAGAACTGTCTTTCAGGCGGTATGACTCACATGTCTTCATCGTGTATCTAAGGCGGGAAAATGATAAAAAACGGGATTTTTTGGGTCTAAATATCCTTTTCTCAACTTTTAGACCTCTGGACCCCCTGTTTTAACGCAGAGATCTGAAAAAAATCTGGTAAATACTACTCGGTGGGCTGAATGTCCAATTTTCCAGGTGCAAAAGGGAGCCCGCCAAAAAAAAATATACCGACAATGTCCCATATTCCAGTATACAAAGTGAAATTTTTAAATATTCCCTGAGACATCCCTAACCACCCTAGGGTCATGTTTCGCCCATCATTGTCTTCAGAATAGAACTGCCTCTCAGGCGGTACCATTCACTTGTCCCCATCGTGTATCTAAGGCGGGAAGATCCCTTAAAAGGGATTTTTTGGCAAAAATTTCCATTTTCAACGTTTAGCCCCTCTGTACTCCCGTTTTAACGCAGAAATCCGAAAAAATCTGGTAAATACTACTCGGTGGACTGAATGTTTGTGCACAATTTTAATCTTTTAGGTGCAAAAATAAGCCCGCAAACAATAATACCGAAAATGTCCAAAATTCCCCTATACAGAAGTATATTTTGATAAAAATTCCCTGACACTTCCCTAATTACCCTAGAGCCATGTGTCGCACATAATTATCTTCAGAATAGAACTGCCTTTTACGCGGTACCACTCGCTTGTCTCCATCATGTATCTAAGGCGGGAAAATAAGGAAAACAGGATTTTGGGTAAAATAACCCTTTTTTCAAATGTTTGACCCTCTGGATCCCCTCTGTTTTAACGCAGAAATCTGAAAAAAATCTGGTAAATACTACTCGGTGCACTGCATGTTTGTGCAAAATTTCAATCTTCTACGTGCAAAAATAAGCCCGCCAAAAATACTTTACATAAACCCCCCAAGAAGTATTACACGAACATATAAATGTTAGACTTACGATGTCATCTCCTATGTTTCGACGCAGGAAGGTCTGAAACCATACGTAATGTCTTCTACAATGCCTCTGGACTTGAAAAACAAAAAACCCGGACGAAAAAGCTTAAATAGAAGAGAAATAACGCAATGCACCATGAAAAACGCATATGATACAAATTGTACCAGAAGTTCTCCAAAGGGTTAAAAGTAAAATTCAGGAATTTTATTGTTATTTACATCAATCTCAACGCAAGATACTTGCGAATTTATCGCACATTTAGTTCAAGAAAGGGTGAATAAAATCATAAATAGCATATTAAATAATCAGTTGTCATATTACATATTGTCAAACGAAGACGTAAAAAGATTGGTAAATCTTCATGATGTTTTTAAACGCACGATTTATAGGTCAGATATTGGAATGTTCTACCACATGTCTAATATATATTTAATGAAGTACCATTATGAAGAAAATAATGTCGATTTATTGTTAAAAACTCCGATCATATACGATAGTAGCATTTCAATTATGTACAATGTGATTTCAATGGGTTATTTAATTAATAATACAAGAATATTCTATGAATTACCAGAAGCGGTATATTTGGCAGAAAGTAAATACCATTCATTGGATAAAACGAAGTGCGAATTTAAAAGTTTCTTATATTTTTGCGAAAGCATTACATTAGACGAGAAGGCAAAATGTTTGAATAATATTGTATGAAATAATTCTTTAGAAGGATGTCAACAAAATTCAGAAGAATTTTTGGGGAAAGTAATATTTCGATATACACATGCAGGTTTATGTACTCATCTGCTTAACAAGATGCGTATATGATAAAGGTAGGTGTGCATCAGGAAATTACATCAACAAAATTGAAACAGACGAAGAATAGATCATATTTTATAAATTACGATAAATTCGATAACATAATTATAGGTGAATTTGTAATTCCGACTAAGCAGATAGTACAATTTCGTAATAAGCATATTAAATTGATTGGAAATTGGACGGAAAAACAAATAAATTTTTCTTTGCATACGCAAGAATTAAATGGATTAACGGAAAAAGTAGATATTAAAAGTAGATACAACGCTAGAATTAAATTTAAAAACGGATTGCATTATATATGTTGTAGGCGGAATTATAATAGCACTAATAACGACGACTACGTTGCTTGTAATATTGTACTGTACACTCTACAAGTGGATTCGTCAATATAAAATACAAAATCAATAATAATAATAATAATAATAATAATAATAATAATAATAATAATAATCAACAAGTAATAATATAGTAAACGGATGACGTAAAACAATGTTGTATGTACCTTGGGTTTGAAAAAAATGAACATTTATAGGTATGGAGAAGAAAATTATTTTTAAAAAATGATAAAACGGTAACCTGGAAGAAAAAGACTGAATTAGGATAGTAAACAATTAGAAAACTAGTGTAAATACTTACCGAACAAATGTGGTAAACATGAGTCAATAAGCCTAGATAATAGGAAAATCCTAGACATCCTAGAGTCAGAGTATCCATTGGTGTAACGGAGAGGTTAAATGAACGGAAGGAAACACGCACAAAGTAAAACGAGAGCACCCCGTACTTCAGTTATGCAAAATAAGCATTAAGGATAGTAATAATAAAGGACTAGACTATCATAGATAAAGCTAGATAACATCAAGCAAATAGAGTAATAACTAGGATTAGTTACATCAAAACATCAGTGAGACAACTAGCTGAAAGCTACTTGAACAGCGAGAATAGAAATTAAAGTCTATTAAAAATAGTAATAGAGCTAGATAATAGATAAAATTGAGAATAACAATAGATAATATAAGTATAAAATGTAGAAAGTAAGCTTACTAGTAAAAATAAGTCGAAAAAAGTATGTGGAAATATAAAAAATAGATAAATACCGAGAAGAAAATAGTAAAATTAATATTTTTATAGTTAAAGGAATGAGTAATAAACCGTAAAATAGTCAGAATAGGATTCATACGTATTGCATCTTGTCTAAAATATTCCAAATTGGTATGTAAACAATGTATTTTGGACCAAATTTATTTTCTAAGTTCGAAGTTTTTGTAAAGAAAGAAGTGAAAACTATAAATAATTAATAATCGATATTGGCATATCGATATTTATCAATAAGAAGCAAAGTATTCATTATATTACATATTAGATGTTTAAGTTTATATTTATATATAAAACTAGACAGACGTTCATTGCTCCCGTGCATAAAAGAGAATGGATTGGCAACATTGCCGCCCTCACTCAGAGCGCGAGAGCTGACTACTCCTTCCATCATCAAGGAGGCGGGACTTATCAACCATCATGAAAGCTTGCTCTGCAAGCCACGCCTACATATAACGAATACAGCATTTTCATGCGAATTTCGATGCAATATGTATAAATTTTAACTGAATAAAGAATTGTAACGTTATAGAAAGATAGAAGAAAGATTAATACACGTATTAGTACCTAAATATGTGCATATAAGTAGTTAGAAAGCGTATTTAAGTACATAAATATGAGCGGAAATGTCTCGGTACTACGACTTGAAAAAAAAGTAAAATAAGAGAGGAGAAGGAGAAGAAGTAATATGTAATGAAAGTGACTTCTAGCACTAAGATAGATTACATAAAAGTAGAAAAATAGTTCATACTAAAGAAATATGCATTCTTTGTGCATTAAAAGAAGCAATGAAAAAGAAAAGAACGAAAATATGTAGGCCTATGGTAAACACAACGTAAGATTTTACTAATGGTAACCATAGGCATAAATATAGAAATTATTAGCTCAGAATAGATAAAATAGACAAAAATAGATGAAAATAGAATCTCACGCCTAGTTATTTTATATTTTGCAGAATTATGGAAAAGAAGACAGTGGTATTAATATTAGTTTTAACAGCATTAGGAATTTTAGTAGGGTTGGTTCTAATAATTACTGGATATGTTATATATAGATTACAGAAAATAGATAAAGAGAGAGGAAAATCGCTGGTATAGAAAACACGTACACTGCCTACGAAGAACCTAGGCAAATTACACACTACGCAAACACTGACATATACTCAGTAATTCACAAACACAAAACTGAAAATACTTTAGAATACAATGGTGAAATGGTGGAACTGGCACGAGAAAACACAACCATAAGAGGTACACATATGGTAACGAACACTGCCGAAATCCAGGGTGTTGCACATAGTAACACGAATTTCGAAGATGCCGATACCTTAAATAAGTATGAACTTTTAACCAAAGAACCGAACAATGCTAAAAATCTATTTTTCACCATGCGATATCGTTATTTTGTGAAAACCACTAAATTTTGGAGAAAATAATCACAAGCGCGAAATTCACGAACAATAACGCACGTCGAAAGGAAGCCAGTGAGGAAGCCACGTAAAAGATTCTCAAGTTTAAGTACAACCAAGGCCAAGGCCAACCAAAAGCTTTAGACTCAGCAGTTTACGGCATGAGTTGAAATCATAGTTGCTATCCTCAGGAGTGAAATTTGTAATAGTTAGTGAAATGATTAATTAGTGGTGTTTTATTTTAAGCATTTTTCAAACACGTTATACAATGCAATAACAAAATAATGACGTTACTACTGAAGCATAAAAATGTATAAAATGCGTTTTAGAAAAGTGAATTGTGTTTTAGTGAGTGAATTATTGATGAAATTAATTGGTGATCAGGACACGAAGATTTACAACAAAATTGTTACATTTAGAACATTTAAGTTACTATGCAGTGAACTTTGATACCATACTGAATGGAAAATTACTGTGAAGAGATATAAAAAGTACATGTATATAATTTTACGAATGCATTGAGTAGTACGTAGTGCTATATAAAAACACTAGATGGCATAAGACTACATTTTATCATTGAGATTCATGTCATGAACTTTTTGAAAAAAAGGAAATAAAATCTACAAGATATAGAAAATGTATATATATTTTTAAATATAAATATTTTAGATCAAATAAAGTATAATATGGGTATAATGATATATATAGATGAAGTATATATGTACGATTTTAAAATATTGATTCTTGTATGAACGCATTTTTGTGTTAAATGTTAAATCAACTTCTATTCAGAAATCTAGTCGAGAACGCAGTTCCCTCGTTTTCAAGGAGGGGCATGTAGAGGTATATGGATTTTAAGATTTTATTTTTGGTAACGGAGATAAGATTTAATATAATTAAAATTGAAACTGTGATAAGGTATTGTTAAGTCATATGAACACATGCATTTGTTTGTTCGTGGTTGTATTTATGTTGTGTTGTTATTGAAATCATGGCGAGACGCTAAATCGTCAGATTGTTTGTTTTGTTTTGTAAAGATGAAAATCGAGAATTGTTATGTCATCAATGTGCAATCTAGTTTGTTAACATTGACACAATTTGAATGTGGCACAACTTTCAGATCTGCAGAGATTGTTAGTCGGGGAATTTGGTCACGATGTAATACGGGTTGAAACAAACGTTTCACCAATAGCTGAGGTAAACACAATTGAACGACATAGCGAATTCCAGCGTCTGGAATTGTGAACAAAAACCTCGTGTTGGAGAGGATCTGGATCAGACGCCGAGCAGGAGGATCAGAGAACTTTCAGCCTAGCAGAGGTCTAAGATCGATTAAGACCATAGTAGATCAAGGGTGATCTACTCTACGTTGAAATACAACTACAGTCCATTAGGAATGGTTGGTCTTTAGTTGGCATTCCGTTGGAGACCACACACAGCCAACAGCCGTGTCCAGGAGAGTAGATAATTTTCAAAATAGTGGAAATGAGTTTTTTATGCTAATGAGCACCTGCGCCGTAGTTTAACTAGTTTTGAGAGGGGTGGGATGAGAGAAGGTTACAATAAGTTTGATAGAAATGTTATTAACCTTGACGATATTGTATACAATAGATGTTTTATTCTTTTATTATATTTTATTGATTGTTTATATTATTTTGTATTGTTGACAGGAATTGCGTTAACCTTGACCATATACTTGAACAATAGATGTAGTTTGGAATTTCTAAGAGAAGCTTATGTTTGTTTGGGGGAGAGGTAGAACACAGGTGTGCGTTAAAATTTTTTTATTGTTTCAGAGAAGTGGTATGACCTTGATTAGTCACGTAGGCACAAGATTGTTTTGGAATTTCTAAGAAATGCTTATATTGTTTTGGGGGAGAGGTAGAACACAGGTGTGCGTTAAAAATTTTTATTGTTTCAGAGAAGTGGTATGACCTTGATTAGTCACGTAGGCACAAGATTGTTTTGGAATTTCTAAGAAAAGCTTCTATTTGTTTGGGGGAGAGGTAGAACACAGGTGTGCGTTAAAAATTTTTTATTGTTTCAGAGAAGTGGTATGACCTTGATTAGTCACGTAGGCACAAGATTGTTTTGGAATTTCTAAGAAAAGCTTATATTGTTTGGGGGAGAGGTAGAACACAGGTGTGCGTTAAAATTTTTTTTATTGTTTCAGAGAAGTGGTATGACCTTGAATAGTCACGTACGCATGGGAAAAATTCCAAGATTTTTAATGATCACGTGATAGGGACACTTGTATGAACTTGTTGTTGTTGAACGCCATTTTAATTTGTGACATAAACGCTTAAATACAGAGTTTCAGGAGAGTGTTTTATGTATTACGCTATGGCTCCCGTACGCAAGTTAGTTTTTAGCGAACTCGACGACGAGGAGACATTATCATCGCCTCCTGCGGGAACTAAGAAGTCAAAGACCGACAAGAGGCCGGATTCCCCGGACTCTATTGAAGTAGTCTACATATCATCTTCGGATGATGAAATTTATTCATCATCTTCGGATGAAGAAGGCGAATTGGAGGAACCAGAGACACCATCTCCAACGATGTCGCCAACGCCACCTGCATCACCATCGTTGTTAAGCCGATCCAGTTCCAGATTTTGGAGTTTAAACTGTTCATGTTCCAGTCAAAAAGTGGATCGTGGTTGTGTAATTGATGCAATTCTTAATTGGGACACTGATAGAATATTAATTTGTGGTGGATGCGCAGAAGCACTGGCTAATCAAATGGGGCATGACTGTTTTTGAGTCCAAAGGAACTAGAAGATCGGGCTTTAAAATCTTTGCTGGACGTTGAAGTAGAAGATTTAATATATGCGAGAACGCATATTATTGGCATATTTACACAAGAACTCTTTTATGAAGCCTTTTTTGACTTAATTGAAGAAAAGGATCCTAATTTTTTGAGTGAGTTAGTTAAAATTTTTGAAAGGAAAGACAAAAAGAAAGGCTTTGCAAAGTGATTGTGTGTGTATGTAAATAGTGAAAATACTGTATGCAAACTGAAGAGACAGTGTTTAAAAACATGTATTCTCATATCAGTGGTGGTGGTGATTATATTTGTGTATCTTGTAGTGACAATAATATTAGTGAACTGTGCGTTTTAAAAACTATAAATGTATACTTACGTTTAAATATTATTTCCTGTGAACAATGCACGTTGAATCTTCAACACCGGTGTTTGCTTCTTCATGATACTGGAATTTTTGGTGTACAGCATTTATCCAATGAAATAACTCTTATTGATTTGCTTGAAGTGTTTGAAGAACATCATAGTGAAATCTCAAGTATAAACTTTATACGAAAAACGCGAGAATGTTTAAACAACATGGAATTTGTAGGACAAATAATTCCGTTTTTGTTGAATCGTAAACATGAAATTTCACCATGTGTTAATGAATACATTATCGACATACAAGGTTTTAAGATTTCAAATAATAAATTTATTATTCGTGAATTTTGTTTAATTGCATGTGATGATACAGTAAATTTCCATTGTTTAGTAAAATCTCCGATTGAATACAATCAATTATCTTTAGGATGTCAGAAACAAGTTGATTGGTTAACATCAAACTTACATGGACTAACTTGGAATAATAAAAATGGATATACTGTATCACATATACGTAACCTTGTATATCAATTATATTTCCAAGATGCTTCCTTTTATTGTAAAGGTGCAGAGAAATCCATTTGGATTAAGAAACTATTTTTGTTAAATAATGTTATTGATCTTGAATCAAAACAATGCCCACCATTAAATGAATTATGTGCAAATGTTATGAATGAATATTGTTCTTTTCATGAACAAAATATACAACTTGAGAAAAAATCAGGTAGTGCATATCGAAATGCCCAACAACTTAATTTTTGGTGGAAGTTCCAACGATCTACAGCATTAACTAACATGTTTTCAATGATGTGACTTTACTTTATTATATTTTCATGTTTGTGAAATGAAACACACGAAGTAAAATTTGAAACTTTTATTTTTTTTAAAAAAATCTTTTTTTGATTTATATATTTATGTACATAATATATACAAACAATAAACTTATTATTTCAGATAAATATTTTGTTTTCTTTTTAAAAATTTATTTACATGGTTATATACAATTTTATCATTCTTTTTTAATTTTGTCTTATGAAATAAACTTAAAGTTTTTTCAAATGAATTATTGCGTACTATATGATACATGAAAAATAACACGAAATATCCACACAGCACAGATTCTTCGTGTTGGTATGCTTGACTATTTACATAATAAACTTTAGTATTTTTACATAAGAATGAATGAATTTCTTTTGGCACAGGCATTCGTAAACTATCGAAATAAAATCCTTCATGATTTTTGTTTATGTATAGTCCAACCCAATGACTTCCTGTGGAATCTGATGTATCAAGATTAATGATTAGTCCAACAGGAGTTTGCACTGTTTGTGGAATTGTATCAATGGAATAAATTCCATTCACATATGATCCAGTTTGTTTATCACTGAGAAGCACTTTTAAAATTTCATCTGTATACATGATTTTTTTTATTTCTTTAACGGAGTAGGAACATATTTATCACTGGTATTGTTCACAAACAAAACATAGTCATACACTTTTACATATTCACTGTATAATAAAACTTCATGCACACTGCACTTGTAATGTCCAAAGCGATGATTATAATGTGCACACTTTGACACATGAAATCCTAGAGATGTGTACCGTGGACAGTCCAAATCCTCGAGATTGATAATATCACGTTGAAGAATTTCCTGCAGAAAGTCCTGACGAGCTTTGCCGAAAGTGTAAAATGATGAAATATTTGTACAATATTTGCGAAGAATTTCTTTAAAGTGTGAGTATTCGACATCTCCTTCATGCCATTGGATTCCATAAAAATTATCACACAACTATTTGTTTGCTTCTATTATTGTTTCACACAGTTCAGTAGTAGCGCACGGAGGTTTAAATATCCCTCTTTGTATGAATGGTATATCTAGATTAGCTATTGCTAATTCTTTAACAATAAGTTCATCATCGTCCTCTCCACGGTAAGCGGAGAAGTGAACAACAACCCTCATTTTACTCAAATGATTTAAATTTAAAATGAATTATCACTATATACATTTCTATCTTTATCTATTTGTATGAGTGAGTCAAATTGAGCATACACAATACAAGTGATTGGTTGTGTTAATGACTCTTTGAATGATACTTTTAAATTAACGGGAGCATCGCGCACAACATCCCATGTACTATCATCCAATGTAGCAGTAGGGGATAAAATAAATGCATAAAGAGTGTATCCATGTGGATATTCATCATAGGTAACAGTATGCCCATCATCTTTATAAAATATTCGTGTACCGGTAAACAGAGTCTGGTAAGTTAGAACGTATAAATTATTTGAAAAATCAGGGGTGAGGGGATTGGGAGGAAATGATTTTGAACCAACTTGTAGTTGCAACTTGTTAAAGTTTCGGAATTCAAAAGGATTAATTTCTGATTTCCCATTAAAGGCTGCGTTAGAGACAAATCCGATAACGATTGCTTAAGGTACATTTCCAAGGAACAGATTATCAAGATTGTATGAATTTACTTACTGAGGTATTGTATATGATCGAGTTTCAACTCTTGTAAGAGGTAATTTGGCCGTTTCATGCACCATGCCTGAATTTATTTCCATACCAACATGTGCAGATGTGTCAACACGTCCTGCATACATCGTAACTTCTTGAAGCACTACTTTATAAGATGTATTTGGAGCGTGCATTAAACAAAACATATCTTTTGTTCGGTGTAATTTAATACGAAGACCAACTTTGTTTGGAGCACACGACCTAAACTTGCAATATCAACATGAATACGTCCGTACATTTCAAATGGTGTACTATTCTTAACAAAAGCAGCACGTTTATTAAACCCTGTATTTGTTTCATCTAATGAATTAAATGGTTTTGCGGTATCTTTGTACCATAAAGAAGATGTAAGATGAGTTTGCGAAGCATCATTTGAATAATTTAACAAGGTTTCAATATATGCGCTATAAGGATAAGATCCAGATGATGAACTAATTAATTTATCATTTAATGAAATATCAACTTGACTAAATAATGAATATAAAAGTTATTTACTGGTGCAACTACATCGTTTGCATCTAAATTATTACCATTTGATTTTGTAATTTTACAACGTACATAAAGATAAAGATATGCAGGATGAATAAATTCTCCTGTTTCACCAGGAATAAAAAATTCAATAGGGCCTTCTGAAGTTAGTGTAGAAATAGGACGATATTCCACATGAGAAGTTGCTTCTATTGCAGTTTGTGTCATTGGAACGGAAAATAAGTAAAATTCTGAAGTACAACACTCATGGCTATTTGAATTAAGTAAAGCAATTATGAAAATATATCTTTAGTCTTCCTTCTTTTTGTTTTACGTTTAACAGTACGAGAACGTTTACGTTTGATTGGTGGCCCAATTCGTATTACAGGAGCTTTACGTTTTCGTGCCCGTCTCTTACCGCTACCAGATAGTAACTGACCAACTTTATTAACAGCTATTGTCTTTAATGTTTCACCAGCCTCTTTTACACGTGCGCGAACGGATTCTTTTATTGGACGATTTTCTAATACATCCCCTGCAACTTGTATACCTGTTTGTAATGCTTGGCGACCTAATGCTTTGGCACCTTGTTTAAGGAATGGTAATGCAATACGTGCTAAACCCTTAAAGAAACTACCGATACCGTGTCCACGTTAATAAACTGGTCCTGAAAAATAAGGTATTCCTCGACCACGTTGATAACATATACGTCTAGATTTCATTTATTTTATTTAGGAGCAGCGCGTTTAAAATGAAGTGTTACCGTCAATGTCCCGGAACGAAATGGCAAATTTCGCCCTGCATGGTCCTTTAGTAGTACTTCGATATTGTTAAAGCAAAATTTTGAAACTGGTAAATAATGAATATCTTGAAATGTAATTGTTTGCACTTTTCCGTATTTTACATTGCAAATTGTTGCAATACGTAATAATGGTGCCTTGGTATCACCTAAATATTGATATTGTACAATATCACTATACACAAAAATTTGATGTGGATAACCAATATCAACGTAAGGTTGTTTAAATCCACGTTTATGTAAAACAAGATCTTTATTTTCGGGAAATCCTAATTGTAAAGACAATGTTGGTGACAATGTAAGTGATTTAACACGTTGATCACATTCTACGAATACTGTATTTGACACATTAAATCTTATGAATTTGGAAACTTTATTTAATTCTTCGATTAAATGGTACACGGTTGAATAATATCCCGGTGTAATTTTACTTTTCTGAGGTTCCCCATCTTTTAATGTAAACCAAACAACATTTTCACCATCGATAACATTATGACATGTTAGCGGAATGTGTATTTCACTTAAACCAACACACCAATCGGATTCAGATAAGCGAATAGTATTATTTAATTGATTAATAAAATGTGACGGACTATTTTTTGGATATACATCGGTACTAGCATTTGAAACGAGTGTAATGTAAAAACTATCATCAATACTATCAGAAATCATTTTTGCTTAAAGTGTAGTGTTAAGTTTGAAATTCCAAATTGAAATGGTAGTTTTTGTCCGTGTTCATCTTTTAAGTTTACTTCTATCGTGTCAAAATACTTTTTCTCTACTTTAACATAGTGTGGTGTGTGAAACAGAAAACATTTGATGCGTGCATGCTCTTCATCATAAACATTAAGTTTTCGAAGTAAAGGTCCAACGTCTTGTTGTTGCTTTACAACATTAACACAAACATTTACTTCAGTTGGAATATTATAATCTAAATTGCACGGGAATTTTCCACGTGGTAGTATTCTTTCTTGTGTGTTTGGTGGTTTTAAGTATACAACAGGAGAAAAATCTGTTGAATGTTCATTAATAAAACCTAAAATGTATTGTAATCCTTTTGTAATACCAATCATATATTGATCGGATGATTTTAAAATATGTGATATAAATACTTGATTTTTATTTTTAGGATATCATACGTACATTTTCAGGTATCATATCTAAAATACTTTTTATAGAAGAATAATATCCCGGTATGATATTAATTTCGTGACGTTCATGTTTACCATCAATTACAGTATTTATGGTATTTTTTTCGTTTTCACCTATATTATAAAAACTCCAAGGAATATTAATTTGTGTTAATGCAACAACCCATTCACCATCCCTTAAATCAATAGGTTGTGCAAGTTTTACTCTATACGACGATGTTGTATTATCAAAAAGTTTACTACTTGCATTTGAAGGAAGAGTAACGTAAAAGTCGTGTTTAAATGTTGAATTCATGTTGAAGACTGAGCAGATTTCGCTTTAATCCATGAATTCATACTTGATGGATATCCTAACCACTTTACATAAATCCACCCCTTTTTTCGTTTAAGTACTTTTTCAATTAAATAATTTTTGTTTGAATTAATTATTACTTTTTGTAATTCTTGTGCATAAAATATTCCTTTAATTTCATCACCATTCCAATATTTTAATTTATAAGTTACTGGATTTGATTTAATACATCGATCTACAACAAATATTTCTTGCGACCATTTTGGTAAATATCCTTTCTCTAACTTGTGTTTATATTTACTGACACGTACATAATCACCTGGATGAAATTTACATGTTAATTTCTTTTTCGCGGTTGATGTTCCATATAATGTGTTCCATACTTGATTAATGTTTGAATCATTTACTTCTGCAGGTGCCATTTTGATACTTCTGTGATACGAATGATTATAGTTATGTACAATTTTATCGAGAACATCAATATAACGATAAGTATTTTTTGCTGTAAAGTATCGATACAATCTTTCTTTCAATGTTCGTATAAAACTTTCTGCTAATGCACATTTAATTTCCGAATGCACACTATAATGATTAATTTCATTTTCTTGAAATAAACGTTTTACATGCTGATTATAAAATTCACCGCCTAAATCTGTTTGTACATGAAACACGGGTAATTTTAACTGTTTAAAAATTTTTGTGATTGCTTTAACCATTTCAGGACCCTTTTTTGTTTTTAATGGAACACAATACGCATACCGTGAGAAAATATCAATACAACATAAAATATATTTATAATTGTTATTATACTTTGCAATATTTTGCATATCTGCTAAATCCATTTGTAATGTTTCATTCGGTGCACTAACATAATATTTCTTTCGCTCGAAAACTTTTCGTGCTGGTGCATGCAATGTATACGCATCTTGTGATGCTAACCCTTCTTTTATTTTCTTTTCTGATAATTTAGTTTTACGTTGCAATGTTTTAATACTAGATAAAGAAGCAGGATTTGAATAATCATAATATTTTTTTGATAACTTTGTCATTTTTATTACATTTTATATTCTTTCCAACCTTTTAAAAAATCTGTTTTACGAATTTTACTACTAATGACTCTCGGTGTACTCACAGGAGTAGAAATAAATTCTTTAGGAACATTAAGTTCTTCTAACAAAATTTTAAACTCTTGAATTCCTACTGGTTGTCTTGAATATTTTCGCATACGAACAACATCATTCACTAAATCTATAATATTTGAACCTGGAATTTGTTTTCCATGTATCTTTACTGTTCCTGATTGATCCCAATCTATTTTATTCGAATTTATTAATTGTTTAATTAATAGATCTGTTTTTCTTCGATGTGTTTTCGGTACTGATTGTAAAATGTCCGATACAACGGGTAAAATAGAATGATTCTTTTCTTCAGATGATGTTGATCCTTGAATTTCTTTTTCAACAATAGGTAATGTAACAGGTTTTTGTGTAGATGAATATTGTAAATATTGATGTAATGCTTGCTGGTACATTTTCCATTTTTCTTCAACACTAAGACCACGACGTTGTAAAATATTACTCATTTCTTCATCTAATCGCGATTGATGTGTATCTATAGACTTTGCATTTGATTGAAATTGATGCATTGCGTTCTCAGGAACTAAAATCATTTTACGTAAGCCTGACATGATTTTTATCTTCCAAAAATACTACTTGCTACAGCTCCTAGAATTGGACCTAGTAACATTGGTAAGAACGCACCACCTTTCTGAAGTAATATCTTCCTTTTCTTGTTTAATGCTGTACGTTGTTGAGAAAGAACTCGCAAGATCTTTTTATGTCTACGTAATCGTTGCTTCTGACGAGAATTTAAAGGAATGTTTCCTTTTATTGTATTTTTAGAAACTTGTGAAATGGTTCGTATTAAATCACCCGAAGCATTTTTCAAAATATGTTTACGTTTTGCTGCTTTACATTTACACAGAGCACGGAGTGTGCTAAAGTGTTGTTTCACCTTCAACATCTTGATAACAACTAAACATAAACTACGATTTCATCGTCTTTTACGCTTGTGTACACGTACATTGTTTCATCGGGAAATATGTTTCTACGTATTCGTAATGCATCGTTTTCTGTGTTAAGTCGAATAATAAATAAGTATGAGGCGAACGTGTTACTTCATCAAATACATCAACGATATGTTTCCTTTGTCGTGGCATGATTTGTCTAGCTAAATATTGAATTTGTAATTTATCACGTGGATTTTTAAATACTATAATATAATGTGCATTTAAACTAATATCACGTGCATATTTTCCTTTTGGAAACAAATTTTGTACTATAAATATTACAGTTAATTTTTTATGATGTGCATATTTTGTAAATAAATTTGCGACATCACCATTGGTTTCAGACATTAAATCATCTAATATTAATAATGAATTTTCTTCAATGTGAAAAGTATTCATATCTGGAATTCCCTCTACGAAACGAATATTTGCATGAGAATCTAAGTGAGGTATTACTGCCCCATAACACCATACAATTTCACGAAATGTTGTAGTAAACATATGTTCACGTTCGTTAAGTAAACGATTTACAAAACAAGTTTTACCAGCCCTTGATGGACCAGCAATTAAAATCGTAGAGGGATGATTAAACTTTAACATCTCGTTATCAAATGAATGCATGGAATAGAATGCTCACCTTTTTATACATTCGCACACACACTCTTACTCAACAAAATTAAAAATGACAAGACTATTTAAAATGACTAGAATATTAAAATGACTAGAATATTTAAAATGACTATAATATTAAAGCATGTTCTTAATATAATCACAATCAATAGGATTCAATAAATAAATAAATAAATAAATAAAGCTTCAATATGAATTTTAACAAAGAGTTTGCATAACGAACAAAATAGCACGCACACACTCAAACGCATTTGGCGTTCGTGGGTCAAACGTTAAGTCTCTTGGTAACCGTATGGTATAGTCCTAGTCTTTTGTACGTCATGTAAAAGAATATCGTCTTCGTCATCAATACGTTTACGTTTTTTGTTAATTATACGGTGTGTTTTGGTTTCTCGTCTTGAAAAGATTTGGAACCCACGTTTGCGGATAATACTTGTAGGATTTTCTATTACTACAGAATCAATTTCTTCTCGCACTAAAGCACAGAAGCTCTCAACATTAATTTTTTCAGAGGTTCTATGGTTCAGTGTTATCCCCCGAATTTTGTTAATGTGCCGAAATTCCCCTGCAGCATTTCTAAGCCGCATACAATAATTTTTTTGGCCAAGACCAATCAAAGTGATAAATTCCCACCCTTCATCTACTTCATCTGTTAAATCCCCAAGATAATTACCCAACTGTAACACGGGTTCCTCATCTTTCCGTTGCAAAAACATAATACTGTCCGTATCACAGTAAAGTGCACGTTCAGGTCCTACAGCAGTCAATAGGTCATAAAGTTTAAGTCTGGCCCACGAAGTAATAAATGCTGCCAACACGACATTGGAAAATCCTAACGGGGTGTTATCATTTTCCAAGTCCTTGTAGTTCATTAGTAAATGCCTATCACCGACTGGAATCACTGAATGAACTTCATATCTTGCCGATGAAAGGTACGTAAGAAACTCTTCTGAGTTGTTGAGGATTGTACACTTTATCGTGTCCGGGCGTTGACCCCATTTCCCATACAGCGAATTAAGGTATAATTTCGCTGTAGCGCGCAATCCCGGGTTCTTCCTTATATTATCATAATTTAATTTAATGCCTTCATGGGCATAATATTCATCGATGTATTTCTTTTTGTCTTCTTCGCTTTTGCAAGAAGCAGGAAAACCTGAGGCCTCCTGTTTCATTTGAAGAAAGGAGTTCACGTAATTCCCGAACAGACCACCTGAATTCCCTTCTGGGTCCATGAGTTCGAACTCCCAAATTTCGTGAATATGGATGATTTTATAACCTTTTTTAAGAGCAAGGTGAAGCTTTGGAGTACAAAATGTACTTGCTATTGCACGCTGCATTCCCTCATGTGTACATTCCCCTACAATTTCATTTTCCTCTTCTTCCATACATGTCCGGCACAGTCCAAAAAGTAAGTGTCCACCTGCCACATATGGGAGAATAGGAAAATACATATTTTTAGGAGGCATAACGGTACATTTCACTAACCCATGAGTATTTTCCACTTCTGGAAATCCGGCCCCCTGTGAATCTTAGGCATTCCAATCGGCATTGGTCTACGTGCCATTACATAGGGGTATAGAGACGTAATATCGAAATAACGAATTGTCTCATTATCCTTGCAATTAACGTATGATCTGAAGACTTCAGTACGTCCACCTTGATATGCCATTCTTGGAACAATAGGATCCGCTAGATGAGTACAATGTTCTTTAATGAACTTTTGTAAACCTTTATCTGTCTTCACCTTATTGTCCCAAGTACATTTCCAGATCTCGTGTAACTTTACACCAAGATTTTGAATGTATTCTCGACGTCTCATGGTTTGTTCGTACCGTCTTGCATACGTATCGCAAGGATTCTGACAACCGTGAATGATTTCATCACGGTTATTAGGAATACATGAAACACACCCGTGGAAATTGCAACCATAAAATTCATACACTGTATTTGTACCTGGATCATATCCGTCAACCCTGTATTTACCGAAGCGTACCTCTGGACCAGTACCACAGTACTGGATATTCCTACCAAGTTGATGCTCAACATATTTTAACCACAAGAGTGCTTTTGCACTTTGTCGCTCATTATGTTGAAATCCCTTCGGTGGAATTACACCAATGGTATTCTCCGGTAAATATAGGGTGCGGTACGTTTTCATACTTAACCCTGCAATCGTGGAACAAGCAATAAAACATTGGAGACCATTCGTCTTCTCTTCTATGATATTACTAAATTTGATGATAGCTTCTGTAAGAATTCTAACATCATTTTCACAGTAAGCTAACATTTCCTTTTGGAGATCATACTCCTCGCCATTTGCAGCACGTTCTTGGTGCCAGGCGATTAGTTGTTGTCTTTCTTCCGTGCTTCGCGAGTCAGGATCAAAATATTCAATAGCGGGAACCGGACCTACATAATTTTGATCTTCCAAAGTGTTAAATAGATATGGGAAATCTCCCTCTTTCAAATTTCCAGATAGGCCTAACGTTTTAGGAATTTTGGATAATTTAATTCCAAGGAACAAATAAGTGTCACGGAAGAAGAATCTATTTGCAATATTCATACAAAATATTTTTTGACCCTGTATCAAAACATCAGGAATAATATGTTGCTCCTCAATTAGATTTCTTAAGCAGAAGATACCATCAAAAGCCCAGAATTATGAGCCAAAATTACTATGCGCTGAAACACTGGACGAGCCATTAACACATGTTTAATGAAGTCATCCATTCTTTTAAAAGAAAAGGATGGATTTCCATTTTTATCACCGCAAAAGTTGCAGGGATCATCCAGAGATTTACTCATACAGTATGAACATGTATGTCTGCTACAAATCAGGGCGACTTCATGTTTCCTTTCACCATTTTCATTTTCCGGCATTAACATCGTTTCTATATCATATGCAATGTACATAAACCTTTTGATATGTGTAGGCTTCAATTTTTGCACAAAGCATTGATGGTTAGGTCCTACGTGAACCTTACACGTGGCACAAAAATGTTCACCACACTTATGTGCAACTTTTCGAAGTCTACTGTCAGTCATACGATCACAATCGGGACAAACCTTTACATAATGACACTCACTAAAGCCAGCTTTATTACGTGCCAAATGATTATTAAAACATTCACCCTCAGGAAACTTTCTATTACATGCATCACACTTGATTTTTCTTAACGTTGGATTTTGATAATGCTGCTTTTTGCAATCCAAACACCGCAATTCACACTTATGTTTACGTATTTGTTCATTGTATGCTTCCAAACATTTAGTGCAGTACTTTCTATTTTGTAATGCACTTAATTGGTGCGAAATGGCCAACTGTAATACCTCTTTCATAATAAATATACATTTGTTTTGGTGCAGGAGTTCCAGGGACAAGTACCTTATATTTACGTTCATTAACGGATTCATTTCTTATATAAACAACAATTTGATACTTTCCTGAAAAATATTTCTGAAAAGAATCTAGATCGCTTAGATCGCAACCATTCTTTGTTTTAACATTAACATTTGCATCTCTACAAAATTGCTCTGCCTTACTTTTCCAAATTTTCTCATCATCTCTTTTCAAATTATATAAACTATATTTATCACCGTTTAGTTTCTCCAAATACCAAACAATACTCTTTGGCAGACAGAGCATGTCAGATCCGTTTATATAAACAATACGCCGGTTGAGAACTTTTTCCATGTCTTGATAACGGGCGGCATTACAATCATTCCTAATGCCTTGCCCGCTTACGTTTTTAACTATATGAAACCGAAATTGGAGTTCATTTCCGAGCAAAAATCCTTCATTGGAATTTAGTATATTTTCCAATGAAGTTAAAATGACCTCAGCACTTAAATCGCTCTTTCTTCTCCAAGGAATATACGCTGGTTTTTTGTTTCTACTGTTCGAACTATCGATACAGAGACCAACGTATTCCTCTGCTCGGGCGTCAGCGAGAACCTCGTCTAACGCAAAGTTAACTAATTTCTTAATATATCCTTCTGGATTTTGAATATTGTGATCACCAGAAGGACGAACAGCGATTTCTCTTCCACGAAGATTAAAATTCGTGAAATCTTTTGTGCTGTCTTACGATTTCGAAGTTAACATCATCTGATTTTTTAAATTGTTAGTGACCAACTTGGTCGCTCCTATGCGACACATTTCCATGAGATGGTCCTGGCTGAGGAGATACTGATCCATAGCCAATAGTATCCCGTGAACATTGCACATCTGGATGAACATTGTTTACAGGATTTGTCCCTTGAGTTATTTGAGCAGATGAAACTGCATCGATACCCAACTCTTCTTCTAAAAACTTTCCCAGTATCTCCATATAATCATCATTATTATCAACGAAATTTTGATTATATTGTTGTTCAGCATCATCAACAATCATTCTATTATCCATCATATTACCCAAGTTTGAATTTCCTTGGGGGTATTGACTATGGAATTATTACATGACGATGCTAGAACATGACGTTGGGCCAAAACAAAACGCGAGCCATACTGATAAAATTGGGATACCTCTCTATCATTTACTCTATCAAGTTGTCCTTCTCCCCTATTAAATTAATGAATAAACCTCTCGTGCGCTAAATGATACATGTTCTCCCCTCTGAAAAATCCTGCAGAAAAAAGATCTAACACATCTGCAGAGGAAAGACATGTATTCAAAACTGCGTGTTCATCAGGAGCAAAATACTGGTGTAATAATGAAAGCAAATACTCACACCTTTCACTCCCTCTATGGGCATCTTTCTGTAATTTAACAATTTTCTGCCAAGCCGCCAGAACTCTTTCAGCATTATGCAACCCCTCCAACTCTTCCTGGAAGAGGGTTTCATCCACGACATTGAACTCCAAGTTGAAGAACTCCATCTGTAATCAGGAATTGAATTTCTTCTTAATATAAATAGAATAATAATAATTTGGTGTTTCTGTATATCTGTTAATACTGTCACTTCAATATAATTAGTTGATTTGAATTGTTTCCGTTTTCCTTAACACAATAATTTCTTCTTATGTGCAATTCCTGACTAATAATATACAATACATTTAAATTTGAGGATGTAATAAAATTACGTCATGCAGGTATCGTCGTCAGCATTCAAATGATTATAATTGTACAACAATACAGTATATATACAATACAAAGTATGACGTCACACAATATAAAGTGTTAGAAAACAAGTATGAATATGTTTTGCAATTTTCCTTGGAGTTTGTACTGCAAACGTTAGGTAAAAGATATGAAAGGGGAGCAAATCAAAACCATGCCGCCTACAGTAGGAGAGGAAATCAAAGGAATGCCGCCTACAGTGGGAGAGGAAATCAAAGGAATGCCGACTGAGTGGGAGGGGAATTCAAATTTAAGCCGCCTGAGTGGGAGAGGAAAACAAAGGAATGCCGACTGAGTGGGAGGGGAATTCAAAGGAATGCCGACTGAGTGTAAAATAAAAACAGTTAAGCCGCCTGAGTGGAAGGGGAGATCAAAGGAATGCCGTCTACAGTGTAATTAAGAGTTGGAAAGGACTTACATAGACATCTTTCTTGAATGTTAGTGAAAATATTAAATTAATATGTTAAAGTTATTATAGGAACTCCAAAAGTCAGAAATGCAAAAAATGATGAAAAGAAAAAAGTGAACATGTCCACCTGGACATCAAGAATAAGAATATTTAAACACTATAGTTAAAATCACCATAGGGGCTGTGGAATAGTGGAAAAACTTAAAATGAAGAAAAGAGAGAAGTGAACATGTCCGCATGGACATCAAGAATAAGAATATTTAAACACTATAGTGAAAATCACCATAGGGGCTGTGGAATAGTGGAAAAACATAAAATGAAGAAAAGAGAAAAGTGAACATGTTCGCCTGGACATCAAGAATAAGAATATTTAAACAGTATAGTAAAAATCATCATAGGGAGGTCTGGACATTGGAAAAACATAAAATGAAGAAATGGGAAAAGTGAACATGTCCGGCTGGACATCAGAAATAAGAATATTTAAACAGTATAGTGAAAATCATCATAGGGACGCCAGGACATTGGAAAAACATAAAATGAAGAAAAGAGAAAAGTGAACATGTCCGTTTGGACATTAGAAATAAGAATATTTAAACAGTATAGTAAAAATCATCATAGGGACACCAGGACATTGGAAAAACATAAAATGAAGAAAAGAGAAAAGTGAACATGTCCGCCTGGACATCAAGAATACAAATATTTAAACAGTATAGTGAAAATCATCATAGGGACGCCGGGACATTGGGAAAACATAAAATGAAGAAAAGAAGAAAGTGAACATGTCCATCTGGACATCAAGAATAAGAATATTTAAACAGTATAGTGAAAATCGGTATAGGGACTGTGGAATAGTGGAAAAACAATGTCCTAATCTTAATAAATGAAAAATATGTAATAGTAGCGGTGAAATTTAACATTTCGGCTATCATGAAAGATACTTCCGTCAATACTTTATTATAAGTTCCCATAAAGTTTGTAATTTGCACTCAAATCTGTTAGTTGTCTTTTTAGTATTGCATAATAAGTAACTATATCTTCTGCGCATCTAACTTATTCATAATTAGCTTTTACGCATAAAGATTACTATAATTTGTGCGTGGCGAAAAAAATGTACAAGTCCATCTTATCATTGGCTACTAGCTAACATGTAATATACCTACTGCGCAACCATATCACGCACTGGTAGCCATCGCGCAAAAAATGAACAAATTTGTGCTTGGCGGGAAAATGTACACGTGCACCTGAATAGTGACTGTACACAAATCTAGCCTGTATTATCATTTACTGAATGTGTTGCGTACAAAAAACAAATACTACATATCGTACCTATATGAAAATCACTACTAATCTCTTGCGTACAGGAGCGGTGTGTATAGATACCATATGTTGTCTAAGCATTACGGATCTTCGCGTAACACGTACCTGTCCGCGCGCGTTACATTATAATGTTCGTCTTCGCATTTGCGTCGGCGTCCGGACGCGTTTTCCATTCGCGTAGCCCGCGCCGCGCCGCGTTTTCCGCTACCGGGCACCCGCGTTGCCGCAACCGGATATTAATGATTACGTATTCACATCTAAAACAGTTTCCTACTTGTGCAAGCAAATATGTTAATGCAGAAGCCTTTAGGTAAGTGGAAAAACTGTTTGTATATTCAAATGATATTAAAATTGAAATTGTTTGTAGGCATAATACATACAAGACAATATCATATATAAAAACATGTACACCATTGCAGGACACAAAACAATGTAAGTGCACATACATACATATGCATACAACATACCACAACATACAAAGTCATACATACAAAAAGCTACAATACACATCCACACATACGAACATGCACATGTACACACACCCTAATGCTTCACCACATACAAACTCATATATACGCAGGTCTAGAATAGTAAGCTCCCACAGATAGAAACATATGTACATACAGGTAGAAGTTGTCCACCATCAAAAGGATAAGGCAAAACCACACATACAGACACACATATGTACACACATGCATGTTAATATGTCACCACACACATCACATACATAGGCAAAATCATAATAATACAGCAGGAAACAAAACGGATGACTACAATTGCCTACAGAGGTAAACCTATGTACATGCACAATAATGCGTCACCACACACATCATATACATAGGCAAAGTTGCAGTAATACACTAGTAAACACAAAACGGAAAGCTACCGTTGCCTACAGAGGTAAACCTATGTACATGCACAATAATGTCTCACCACACACATCAGATACATAGGCAGAACCACAATAATACAGCAGCAAACACAAAACGGAAGCCTACCAAGGCCTACAGAGGCAAACCTATGTACATGCACGGCAATGCTCCACTACAAACATCACATACATAGGGAAAACAGCATTAATACGGCAGGAAACACAAAAGGGAAGCCTACCAAGGCCTACAGAGGCAAACCTATGAACATGCATGGCAATGCTCCACCACACACATCACATACATAGGCAAACAGCAATAATACAGCAGGAAACACAAAACGGAAACCTACCAAGGCCTACAGAGGTAAACCTATGTACATGCACGGCAATGCTCCACCACACACATCACATACATGTGTAAAGCCGCAATAATACAGCAGGAAACACAAAGAGAAGCCTACCAAGACCTACAAAGGCATGCATTTGTACAAACACAGTAATACCGCACCACACACACACACATACGCACACACACACACACACACAGAGAGAGAGAGAGAGAGAAAGACACACACACACACACACAAACAGACATACATACATACATACACATACAAACATGCACAGAAAGAGAGAGGGTAAGAGAGAAAGAAAGAAACGGATGTCTATAAACGCACAAACAAGTAACAGACAAATATACTTGTAAATAGATGCCTACGTACGTACATATATACATATAAACAGTTATGGCACGTACATATATACATATATACACATATACAAACAATATATACGGTCATAAACCAAAAAACATAGTCAAATACCCTCAAATAACGGATTCATATCAAAAGTTCATACAAAATATGCTACAAACTTGTCTTGATATCGTTCTCCTCCCCTTTCTCATTCCACCATTTCACTCATCATAAAGAAAACTAGAATAAAATAGCTCAACATGTGAATTCTTGGAACGTAAAACTATTAAGTGTCATTTACATGTATGTAAGATACAAATATACCAGTCACCCCACCGTAAAAATGTCTTACTACGCCCCTAAAATGCGTATAGAACGTTTTATCCTATCTCTTTCATGAATATTTAATCTTTCTAGCCTATTTTTTAAAAAAATAAAAAAGATTCTAATGAATGAATGAATACTGGTTCCATTTTATTCAGTCAAAACAGGAAAAGTCTCCCCTTTTACGGCCGACCGTCATAAAAACATCACTTGTCATTCAAAGGGATTCCGGCCAGGAAGGAAGAAGAAAAAAATGTCAACAATAACAAACAATTTAGCCAAAGCAGTTAGACTTGTCTCATTCATTGATAATTTCGTAGCCCGGAAAGGGAGTTCTAGGGGGGAAAGGGAGGACTGGTTCATTCACGATTTTTGCTACTATTTTTTTCTTTTTTTTCTATGAACGTAAACAAGCCATTATTCCTATTCCATTCACAAACTTAGAGGATTACCTGAGTCTCCGAAAAAAGAAAGTAAACCTCCTATCTGGTTAGAATAGCCTGATCTATACGAACACAAAAATGCCTGTAATTCACGTATATTTTAGCATAAAATGAATAAAATTAACATAATTTATTCCCGTTTTTAATCTTTTATCATTTCCAAATACTTCTCACATCTCAATGGAATGTAATAACCCAAAAATAGAACATATATTCGTCTCATAATAGTACTTTACTCTTATAGAAGTCCGTATTTACATTGAAAAGTCTGTTAAGATATGATTCTATCATTTATATTTCCAATACAAGAGTTCAAACACCGATACCTACAATCGATAAGTGTGTTTACTACAGTATTATTCTATTTCTCAATTGTACGTATAATAACTATTTGGTTTCTTTGCCAAGGGTGGTACGGTGGGTCAGTGATAAAACGTTTACTCTGGTCCCGGGTTCAATTTCTGTCCGTACAAAGTTATGTTAGACGACATTATGTCTAAATTTTTCTCGGAATTGCCCCCGCTTTCATTAACTGCAATTTATAATCTAATCTAATATGTTAGTCTAACTGACATAATTGTGGGACGTTACACTGATCAACTTCATTTTGTTTTTTGCATTCATTATATCCACTACCATTTACTTCAAACGAATTCCAAGTCGTAGCAATTTCATTCCATTAAACATCAAGAATATCACTTAGCCTCCCGCTGGTATCAAACCCGTGTCTCCCCTCATACAATCAAGTGTTATGCCCTCTAAGACATATAAACAAATACTCGTTAATTCAAAAATATGTCTGCTAAGAAAACTGATTCCCTCCCTATGTCCACATTTCAAATGCATAAAAATAATAAATATTCTTACCTTAATGATGAACTAATCACAGGAGTAATGAATATATCACCAGCAAGGTTTCATACAAAAACAATCACAACGAGTAATATCACACAAATAATATCAATCAGCCAAGAATTACCCACTCAAAGAAACAGAGATCAAGTCCGAACGGAATACTTGTTCAATAATAAAATGTTCGTTTCTCTTCCTATCAATTTTATAAACACTTCTTCCCGCCAAAACAAGTTTGGGCAACTCAGTTCACCCCTCCGTCCCTTCCGTTGCAACATGTGTTTTGGCGAGGATCTCTTTCTTTTTCCGGCGGTTTTAGGCAATAAAAGAAAGAATGTTTTTAAGTTTCGTTTCAATACAATCTTTACAAAAAATCGAAGAAAACAAATTCATGTAACAACCTAACTGTTACGTAAAAGGGGGACAATACATAAAGCTTTTCAAAGTTCAATGTCAACTTTGGGTTTTATTTTCTTTTTTCTGTAAGGGGGTAAAAAATTTTCATGAAGGACATCTAGAATGCAATATCCACAAAGCTCTCTAAAAAGTAGACAATAATCCCTAACATTTTCTTTTTTAACGGTAACTGAATTGCACAATTGTATTCCAAAAATCTTTTTTGAGGGGCACTTTGGTATTTATGTGAAGGTCACTCTCTAATTAAATCTGATGGTTGTATCTAACGGTGAATCCTAATTTTTTCACGGCTCCTTTCGGGTGAAGGACGGTATCTTATCATAAATACCAACACTGAATCACAGGTGTATCCTACAACAAAGATGGGTAAATCTTCAAAGAATTCTTCAAAGAATTCGTATATAGCCAATAATAAAGCGTTACTTGGCCTTGCATCAAGTCATAGAGTGCTCCGGGCTTCATTTCTGAGAATTCAGGTGTCAAGGATTTTTTCCAACATCGTTTCACATATTGTCAATAAAAAATGATTAAAGAAACGTGCCAAAACACATCAATAAAGTTTTATTTTTCAAGATAACCTTCAGTCAAATTGTATTTTCTACGAATTTTAACTTTCACAGCCATAAATTGTCAATAAACACATATTCCACTCAATAAATAACATAAAAAACACTCATAAATAGCAGACATCCCTCTAAAAGCTTTTATCTTCAAGTTATCCATTGTCTCGACTCGGAAATACCTCGTCTCGAACCCTAATTAGCATAAAAAACTTATTACCACTATTTTGAAAATTATCTACTCAGGAGATCCAGAGCTGAGGAGTACAGAACCATCAGTCCAGACATTCATCACATTACGAAGGTATGTGTGCCTCAGCTATGTATGTGTTGATCGTGATTCAATTTCCAGCCGTTTACGATTTGTGATCTGATCAGTTAGGCAACATTCACACAGAACATACACTCAGACGCTATGACATTATTTAGACAAATACATTAATGAAACGAATTATAGAGTTTCCTATAATTTTCTCTGACTTAAAACATTAACCTACTCATTCTGGATAATGAGTAGTAGCAACTTCTGAACGTCACTCTTCGAATATCCCCGTGCTTTATAGGCACGACATTAGGAGGTTGTTAATATATATATATATATATATATATATATATATATATATATATTCAATTTTCCGCCTCACTTAAGAACATCGCATGTTCACCATCACAGAAGCGGAGCATCTAGTCACTCTTAATCTACTTAAAAGCTTCCTATTTTGGAATGATTATACTTCATCTCCTCCTGATACACAGTATAATCTTACGTTACCTTCTGTCAACTTATGCGAAGAAGAAAGCGAAAGGTCTCTTCCATTTCCTCCTCGAGGCTCGATCTTCGATTGTCACTACACACGAAACATAACACAAATATCTAGGAACTCTAGCAAAATTCAGAGTCTTGCTAGAAAAGTATTCCAATTTTAATGTTGTACACGGACGACTCGAAAAGTCAGAATGTTATTGGTTCTTCCTTCGTTACAGATGACAACAGTTCGGAATGTAGTCTCCATGACTTTTGTACCGTATTCCATGCTCAACCAACTTGAGTTAAACTTCCTCATGCTTCATATTTTGCTGTGTCTTATGCTTATCGCTTGGAACTAGCAAAATATTAATAAAAATCCACAGAGTATCTCTTTCGTACTCTCCCCGTTGAAAACATTCTTCTAAGATATCATTAGTTACAGCAACAAGTTTTCGGCGTCACTGCCTGCTGAGTGCCGAGGCATGTCGATATTTGAAAAAATAAGACTCTGAGAAAGCCTGCACATCGATATAGATTCAATTGGATCATTCTCTCCCATAATCAAAACTCCATAGCTATTTTGTGGCAAGATTTCGCTCCTATGGTAAGAGGATTGTAACAAAGTAACAAGCGACACTCTGATAAACCATTCTTTGGCACTTGGAAACGTCGCTGTTTGCTAATAGCTAAATTATAGTGATTTTTTATGGTGGGCTGCAGTGAACGCGCTGGCATAGCCAGACTTTGAGGTGTGCGCATATGTATATGAACAAATGAAATACTTAAGTATTAGCACCACAATGGTGGAGTGCGCTTACCAGTCGCAAGAACTATTTAAATAGAGTAATTAACAGAAGTTATGTAAAGGAAATGTATTAATTATATGTGATTACTTAAAATTTTAGAAATATAAAAAAAGATGCGGTAGAATTTTTTAATTTAAAAAAAATGATTATGTGGTTTGTTAATACACAAGATAACCTTTACTTCAGGTAATCTGTGGTTTTTAACACAAATGCTCCATTAAAACGGTCAGATTGAAACCATACATCCTTTTCTGTTTATGTTCTTGGCATTCTGTAAAATAAAAAGAAATAACATTTGCGAAATTGTCCATTACCTTCATTGATGTCTGGAATCCGTACAAGAAAAAACTTTCATGTGATTTTGTAGATTTTTAATGGTGATAAAGTAGGCACTCCAGTCCCCCACATATATCATACAGGTCGGCCTTTATATATATTTTCGTTCATAGTTCGTGTACGTGTCGTTTTGATGTGTTCTTCATTGTCTTTTCTTCAGTCCTTTCGCTTCTCACTGAAGTTCGCTCGGAATCCTGGAATCTCCTTGACGATATTAATTGCTGCTACTGGCTGCCCTTCTGGTTGTTTCTTCACTGCACTGACCTCTCTTTCTTAACATCTCTGGATCTAGTCGATGACATCTGGTTTATGCAATGTTACTGTATGATTCTCATCTAGATTGTCTCAAAGTATCTGAAATGTGCTGCTTCTACGGTCCAGTTTCAAAGTTCACACTACACTGGTCACATATGACGCACTTAAAATTCCACTATTCGGATTTTATGGATATTTTACACGGCGAACTACATATGAGCGTTATATGCTAGTATTCTACATTATTACAAAAAATTCTAACTCTCCTTTTTAACATCTCGTGTAGTAACATGTGTTGCCCGTAAAGCATACACTGAGATGACGTTAAGTTCTGGGACAGGCTTACGACAATTGATATTTCACACCGAGACGAAGAATATACACTTAATCTCGAGTAAACTCGCGATTCTGTTATTTAGATGTGCCTATCTCACAAACAGACCTTTGTTACAATGAGTCTTGCACTAACTATTACAGAGGATGACCTCTGTGTATCGCGTCTTAACATCAACTAACTCACTCCTTCCCTGTCAAACAGTTTTCTTTCAGAGGAAAGAATATGATTGTTCAAAGGCTCGCTCCTGACCTACACAAAATTCAATGTATAGCCCCTTTTCGCGGACCCTAACGGTTTTGTCGTCAAGATGTCTCGGTAGTACACTTTCACGTAATCTTTCATTTATTACTTGATTATTATTGCTTGTCATTTGTATTGAGTTTGACCACCGAATAGAGGAAATACTAAGCTTTAAAACGGTGTATCATACATTGTTCTCCAATTGTTAAATACTTGCTTTCGTATTGTTTTCCCCGGCGTCGCTATCAATTTTCTTTGTAAACACCATTCCTTGCCGAACGCAGTACATGTGCTTTTGTTTACTTCGCCAGAGTACTCTACTGGTGATCTCTCGCAACCTCCGCACACACGCTTGCTCTTGGTTTTTCACTTTTTAGACAATAATTATAATTATAATTATCATGTATCAACATTATATTCTATATTACATTATGTCAATAATTCCTCTGATTATATTTACATCGGATGCCAGTGACATTCAATTTATAATTAATTATCAGTAAATATACAAATGTCGACTGCTATGACATTCACGGTACTGCGTCTCGCTGTTGTTACAATCACACCAATGTCAAAAACAAGCATAATAAAGTAATAAGCTTCTGTTTTAAAATTAAGATAACAACGGAAACTTCTTCTCTGACCCAAAATTACATCTTATTAAATTTCTACAATTCGAAAATATGTAATAACGCTAGGATATGACTGCATTCATTATTTTCAATGGGGGGAAACCCACTCGCAGGAAGAGCAGAACCTCTTCACTGTCAAAACCGCGCTTTGAAAAAAATTATAGGCTGGATTTGCTGGCGGGATCTAACCCAAGCTATCGAAGTTTCTTGTGTGAAAACTGGTCACTTAAAGTAAATCTAGCACCTTATTGTTCCCAAGCATTCTAACCCACTTGTTAAAATATCTAAGCAGAAATACACAAAGGTTTAGGAATAGGATATATGTCGCCAGAGCTCTATCTGCAGCAACATTAGCAACTCTGCTCACTTCGACCTAACTATGGTTAGAAGTATGATTTAAATATATCACCTAGATAAAAATTTCTCTCATACCATTATCCTTCTTAGCTGTAGATAGCAATCCTGTGCGTACGTACGCAGCTCTCAACTGCTACGGAACATTAGAAAAATACTCAGTGGTGCTTTTCCAAGTTGTTTTCTTCCCTACGTATAGATTCTTATATTCCAATTGGATATGTTTAATTCATCTATCTTATATACTAATTAACCTAACATTATATATATATGCGGTTATCCCTCACGTTATCAACCTAACCCTATGCATAATTCCAGAAATAATTGAAAAGAAAATACTCCTATCCTAAACTAACTTATACATTCTTAATTAACATATAAATATGTAAATTAATCTAATATTATGCAAATATTTCGGGTGAAATTACCATAAAACATAGCTATATGTGTGCCTCATATATTGTCCTGATATTATCATCTTGCACATACTATTTAATGCGTCATTCTAACCGTTCGCATTGTGATGACTGTGTAGTCCCACTAACTATACTCTATAACTGAATAGAACGTCCAGAATATTCAGGACTCAGAGGACTCATTAGGAGACCCTAATAATCTTGTTCATATATTAGATATACTATGGTGTTTAGTGACTGTAATCCCACTTTTATTTATATGACTATACTAATAAATATCGTCTGAAATTATATATATTTCCCTTTATATTTTTCCTGTTATGAATTTCTGTTATTGCTACTTTTTATTTTCTTGTGACTTATTTTATATTTTGTTACGCATTCTTTTAGCCTTTTCGCAACCTCTCTTTTATTTTTTATTACTTTTGATTCCTATATTTTATATTTGATATACATCTTTTAGAAGTTTTGTTGCAGACTTCAAATTTTAACCCATTTGGTGCCATAATTTTTCTACTGCGTATATTTGATGGCATGTTACATATTTTCTTATACATTTAACACATATTCGAAAAAAGAAAAGAGTACGGTTGTGTGTACCGGGGTACGTCTGGTACAATCTGTCCTATATATAGGACATTGGCCATTTAGGTTGATAATATTTAAAAAGTAAAAATTATACGTGATTTCGACTCACGCCAGTTTTATTAAACTACTATTTTTGCAAGACTACATACTGGTATATTATGTTCTAAAATCAATACACAGCATTTTTACATTAGCGATCATAATCATCAAAGCATGACACTATGCAAAAACCAACATTACATTGATGGTACGATGTTACCAGTTTCTTCGGTCTTGCATCTTCTTTGCTTTCTTTCGTGATTTCGTATTAACGTATGTTTGCTTACTTTTCGTGTCTGGACACTTTCTACAGAATCCCTGTGTTCCTGGGTGAATTCTTGTTGCTGGAGGCAACGAGAATAATGGCATAGTAATATTTCTGTGAAGGAATAGTAATGCATGCTGAAGGTCCACCTGTTGCTAATTTACGTTTTAAGTTTATTATGCTTTATTTTAGAATAAAAAATCTTGTATTTTATAATTACTGCATACATAAAGTTTACTTAGTATATTTAGTCAGAATTGAAAATCTTAAAAACCGGTAGGTCAAGTGTCCAATGTCCTGTATACAGGACACTAGAATAACAAGGTCTCTATATCAAAAGATTTTATGTTGCAGATTTAAACAATAATAAAACCAGAAAGAATAATATTTGGAGAGTATAAAATAATTGCTTACCTTAGATTTATTCGTTCTTTCCATGTTTTATTCATATGACAAGTTAATCTTGATCGACAATAAAAATTTCAGCTATTTCAGGGTACAATAGTTCCCTTTAAATTGCACCAATTTCCCACAAACCATATTGGAAGAAAGCATGTGCCTTTCCGATCATGCGCATACAGGAGCAAATTTTATTTGATTAATCAGTGTTGAATACTGACATATTTTATCGCTGTCCCTATATATAGGACATTGGCGCCAAATGGGTTAAACTTGTATCGGATACTGACCTTATCGCGACGGAGAGAAAAGCCTCGTTGCTGACGTCTTCATTAAATTTTACTCAAACAATTATTCAGTGAACAAAGTAATACTCATTGTACATTCAAACTTTTGTATTTATGTTTACTGAAATTATTTGACAAAGAATGTGTTTATGTAAGGATTTTCCGATTTAACTAACAAGGAGAAGGTACACTTTGATAAGTGAACTTCAGAGCCGTTTTTTGCGAGGTGGTAGTGCACATTTAAAGAGTTAATATTACAAACTGGGAGAGCACAATGCGCAACAGTGACAGAGAAAAACCGTCTTAAAGTTTTCTACTTGACGCATATATCTTACGACGCGCAAACTTATCAAGTGACGGCGTGGCAGAGTGAGAAAAATCAGCGATTCAAGTGCAAAGGGTTCTTGGTTCGTTCGAGCGTTTTGCTTCAACCAATAAAGTAGGTATTTGTAACTATAAGTAAAATATTAATTCACCATATGTTATAATGAATAAAACAATAGAAATTTTCAATCACTTGTAAATTCTTTTCATGTTCCATGTTAACTGGGAACAAAATTTAATCTCTTCCGTAAACATTATTGTTACTGCAGTCGTTGTGCAAAAGATGTTCTTGAAGCTTCGTGTCTACATTTATTGACAGTGTGAGAACTACAAGGGGAATGAGGGGGAAATCTGCTTTGGTTATAGCAACATCCAGTATTAGCAAAGGGGATTTCCCCCTCAACTCCTTTGTAAATCGCACACTGTCAACAGATGTACACAAGATGCGTCAAGAACATTTATTACACAACGATTGTTGCCAACGGCGCCGATCATGGGGAGCCCGTCGTCCCAAGCTCATGTGGGTCCCATGTATATTTATGAATATATATTTTCATATGTATTTTTTTATTGTTACATGTATTGTTGTATGTATTTTTATGAATGCCCCCTTCCAAAATTTACAGAGAAATCGGCGCCGTTGACTGTCGTAACTATAATACAACTCGTGATATCAGTATATTTACGGAATAGATTCAATTTTCTTGCTAGTTAACATGGAACATTGAAAGATTTTACAAGTGATTTTAAAATTTCTATCGTTTTATTCATTATAAACATCTGGTGAATTAATATTTCATTTATAGTTACAAATGGTTACTTTCTTATTTGAAGCAGAAAACAAAACAAGGGTTGACTCGAACGGGAATCGAACAAGGTACCCTTTGCATATGAATTGCACACTTTATTCGCTCTCCCACGCCGTCAATTGATAAATATGCGTTTCGAACAGTATATGTGGCCAGTACAAAACTTTTAAAGACGGTTTTTCTCCCTTATTTTTGCCCATTGCGCGCTCCCAGTTTGTAATATTAGCTCTTTAAATGTGCACTACCTCCTCGCAAAAAATGGCACCGAAGTTCACTTTCCAAAGTCTGCCTTCTCCTTGTAAGTAGAAATTTAAAATACAATTGCAATTGTTACATTATGTTCTTCACATTCTAAAGGTAAAACTTTAGTCTCAAACTTAGCGTAACATAAGGTTCACTCACACTCACCATGACAGAACACAACAGAAAAACGACTGGAGAATTATCTTGTAGCAATCCTATTGAGTAAGAATTGTTAACCCTATTCAGGGCGTATCTTGTTTCTTATTGTATATCCATTTTCTTCGAGATCTTTCCGAATGGTCCTAAGGCTCGTTTGCCAGGAAGATTTAAAGACACATTCTATCAACTTTGAACGTATTTCTATGCAAGCCACATGTCTCACTCAATTCAAAAATTAGATACAGGAAACCTGAGTTCGATTCATTGGTGGAGCTCATGTGGTTCGGATCCCACATTAAGCTGTAGGTCCACGACTTATATAGACTCTTCGTTGAAAGGAAAGCTAACGAGGAAGGTCCATAAACCGTGAGAGTTGAATTTTGATGAAAATTAGTGACAAGATTCAGTTCAAGTTGCTAAGTAATGTAGTAATAGTCACTCGATGCCCAAATGCTTTGTTGAGCTGCTACATCGACGCCATCTTGAAATCCAGTAGGCAATGTCCAAGAATACCCTTTTGGCACAAAAATGAAAAAGCTTTTGATAGATCTGACTCCAGTATTGTAAATCAAGGTAGAGCATCTATATGTGGGAGTACTTCCAGTGCATGATCGCCATTTTGATAGGCCCCATATTGAATCGCCGTCAAATATGATAAAGGGCAAGGAGGACATGTGGGGTATCAAATAGCACTGCAATTTTGACCTGAGTCCATTTCCGTGACCAAAGTTTACATATCTGTTTTCACTTCAGAGTTAAGAGCTCTCTAACCCACAGGAACATATAAAAGCTGTGCGAGTTAGACTTGTGTTATGAAACACGGTCGTGCGAGCTCTTGCAGAATTTTAACTAATGCAGTTGTTAATGCACTACAATAGCCACTATACCAATCAGATCTTGAGACTAGTAAGAGAAATCGTTAATTAAATTGAAATGCCTGTAGTGAAAAATGGAATAGCAGCATACTACAAGTTACACCTATTTCAAAGTGTGATGGAATAGACTCCTGGTCAATGAAACACATGCTTAATAGTACTGGCGAGCAGAAAGTACCAAAGTGATTGTTCGGATATATATTAGAAAAACGATATAAACTGGTGGATATTAGTTGAACGACCAAAATGGTTCGGATTCAACTATAATCAGTAGGTCCACGTTTCCTTTAGCGTAGCAGGCATAAGTATGGGACGTTGAACTGTATAAGATCAAAAATCTATTTTAGGCAATTTTACGTGGTCCATTATAGTGCGTTTAGTTTTCTTCTCCAATCTTGAAACCCTACGCAAAGACCATCATTGTGACAGCATATTGCATTCTTTCCTAATACTCATACTTGACAACCTATAATTTACCGTGTATATTACGAAGTTAAAATACTTTAATGTATTTATTGTCAGTTTGTCTAAATACAAAACACTCTAGATACACCTGGAAACTTAGAATTCACTTTTCTTGTGTGTTCTGCTATTAGTGATAAGAGAATGCATACACACCAGTTAAGAATAGATGGAAATAAAGATTATTACAAGATTCAATACCAAGTTGCAATCCATAAAACAAACCTCTTTCTTGCTTTTTCCTTCAATATTAAATAATTAAATATCTTCATCTTTCCACCTTTAACGATAAAACACTTGTTTATAATAAGGGCAGGACTAGTTTTCATATCAAAACTATGATAAATAACTAATTGTAGCAGGTATTCACTTCTTCGGTGTGCAAGTTATATGGCATAATTTTCATAAAGAAAATGCATTCTGTTGTGTATCATCAATTTTGTGCGCCAGTCCTAAAGGACATGCTTGCATATGCATGGAAGAAATGTGAGTACGTAACAGGAGCAATAGTCGGTTCATTTACAAATGTTCTGGAGACTAGTAGAAAATAGTGTCTGTAGTCATGAAGTTTGTGACGAAAGTGCATTTGTTAAGTGTTTGCACTGCTCCATGATGCTGTGTGTTAATCACTTCGTTTCCGATCTCCATCATCACAACTGAAGAGCAAAAGGCTAGTAGGTTAATATTTGCCTATGTGCACAAATTTATATTATTTTTCTGATAATTTTTCAGTTATTTTTCTATTAATTTCCTAATAACTTCAAGACATATTCTTGTAAAGTCATATGTGCCGTTGCACCTAACTTATGTTATAGCATTTAAATGCTATGCATAATCGCAATACACACAGACTCAAATATATAGCGCACTTTGAAATAGGTATAATTTGTTACAGTGCTGCTATTCCATTTTTCACTACAGGCATTTCAATTTAATTAACGATTTCTCTCACTAGTCTCAAGACCTGATTGGTATAGTGGCTATTGTAGATCAAGTGACTACTACTGCACTAGTTAAAATCCTGCAAGTGCTAGCACGAACGCATTTCATAACACAAATTTTACTTGCTCAGTTTTTATATCTTCCTGTGAGCAAGAGAGCTCTTAACTCTGAAGTGAAAACAGATATGTAAACTTTGGTTACGGAAATGGATTCGGGAGTAAATTTCAGTGCTACTTGATACCACACATGACCCCCTTGCCATTTATCATATTTGACGGCGATTCACCTTTCAGGACTGCGATCATGCACTGGAAGTACTCCCACATAGAGATGCTCTACCTTGGTTTACAATACTGAAGTCAGATCTATCAAAAGCTTTTTCATTTTTGTGCCAAAAGGGTATTCTTGGACATTGCCTACTGGATTTCAAGATGGCGTCGGTGTAGCAGCTCAACGAAGCGTTTGCGCATCGAGTGACTATTACTACGTTACTTAGCAGCTCGAACTGAATCTTGTCACTAATTTTCATCAACATTCAACTCTCACGGTTTATGGACCTTCCTCGTAAGACCTAAATCAACCAATCAATTAACTCATTTAAATATAATTCCTTGAGCCATACCTGGGGACGAGTATATCTTGCCGCATTTAGTAGTATTTTCCATAATTCACTTTACTACTGTAATTTTGCATAGAATCTTTTCCTGAATAGTTTTCTTTTGACTTCATGCACATTGCTTTTATCCTCACAAATATATAGCCCAACTTTCGCTTTGATACACTAAAATAAGTATAATTACTGTTAATTCCTTTTTAAATTCTTCTACAGCAGTCATTAAAATAAAAGAGTTTGTACCTCGTTAGAATTGTTGACTAGGCTAAAATACTTGCTGAATATTGAAAATCAGTCTATTGTATCCTCGAATTGTGAACACGCATTGAGGTTTATGCATTGTCTCTTTCTTTCATTTTAGTGTATTGTTATTCTTCTTATCTCGTTCAGTCTACCAGGCAGAACACGGGAAGTGAAACGCAAAGCGCGAGTACAATACAAACATTTTGACATTGAGGGAGAGAGAGAGAGTTTTATCAAAAAGAGGTTTTGTACATTTGGTATTGTCATTTAGAAGAGAAGCTGGTTGTTGTGATCAGAGGTGACCACTTTGACCTAACCTCACGCTCACATCACCAGTCTGACCTCACGCTCACTCAACCTCACATTTACATCACTAGTCTGACCTCACGCTCACTCAACTTCACACTCACATCACCAGCCTGATCTCACACTCACTCAACCTCACGCTCACATCACCAGTCTGACTTCACACTCACTCAACCTCACGCTCACCTCACTAATCTGACCTCACACTCACTCAAACTCACGCTCACTTCATGAGGTTGAGGTCAAGTGAGCGTGAGTTCCGAACTCGTGAGCGCCGATTTCGTGAGTTTGGACACAGCTCTTCCCGCTAGCCTATTGGCTATCACGGGTACCTTTGGTTCACAGGGTCGTGGGTAGGACTTGCGATAATTTCGATGTATTGATCGATAGTTTGAAATGTTCGATGTCGAAATGTTTGGATTTTTCGATGTCGATTTTTTGATAGTTTTCAGTACTTGGGTAGTTTTCGATGTTTTCTTGTTTTCAATATCAAGGTATACCGACCAATTTCTCAACATAACGAAAAGTATTCATATAATACAACCTAGACTTTCAATACTTCAACGTTTTCTGTTTCACATTATTACTACCTAATACAACCAAATATGACAAACACACGTCGATTTATCAGGATTACCCAAGTAGAATTTACAATATTATAATATTAGTTCGTACGCCCGTACGACTTTTGCTTCACACGCAAACTACTGAATGCAAGTGAATTATTGAATTCCGGCTCTTGGGATCGACAGCTAAAATAATTATTTCGGAAAGTTCGTTAATGAAGACGATTTACCATGGGTAGAGGTAGAAATTAGCTATTTTCGGTTTAACATTGATTACTATAGAGCAAAGACAGTAACATATAGCGAGACATGGTTTCTAGCAATTGATTCAACGTCCCAAAAAGACCTTTCATCTCCATCTTTAACAATGTACTAAAATTGGAAGTGATATATATTTACTACAACTTCCAGTCTCAGTACTGATCTACATAGATCAAAAACTATAAAAAAAAGTTTTTTTTTTGAATCGATTTAGTTTTCCAAGAAAAGTTTTCACATTCCCTCCTAACCTTCTATTCAAACTGAAAACGGCAGAAATCACCACATTCGGTTCTAACGTTGATCACTATCAAGTAAAAACTGTAATAGAGATAAATGGCGTTTTTTTTTGGGGGGGGCCGCGGTGGCTCAATGGTAGAGCGTTCACCTCTGATGCTTGGGGTCCCGGGTTCGATCCCATCCCCCGCCAAGTGAACTTTGTGGTGGACAAACACCGTGTGCGTGGGTTTTCTCGGGGTTCTCCCGTTTCCTCCCACTTTCTTCATTCCACCATTTCATTCATCACTCATCATCACAGTCTCCTTTAGCCTAACCGGCATAACCGTGGGACGTAAAACTCAAAGATTTCTTTTTTCTTTTTTTCTTTTTTTCTTTTTCTTTTTTTTTCTTTTTTTTTCTTTTTTTTTTTTTGCAATTAATGAAACATCCCAAGTATACCTTTTGATTTCATCCTTATCTTTCCACCGAAATCGGAAATGGTAGAAGTACAACTGTGAGCAAAATAAATTACGCGTCTCTTTATTTTGAAGTTTTTGAAAATATCTCCGTCTTCTTTATGTGTCTGAAATTTCGGAAGGTTTCACCAGCAGGAAATGTTAATAACAAACCCGTTTTTAATATTTGTGTTACATTTTAGCTTAAAATAAATAAATTAGAAGCAAAAAACATTAAATCGAACGAAATCATAAAAATTACCAACTCTGCTAAGGTGGGAAATTTTCAAGAACGCGAGGGAATTCTGAAGTTCAACACGAAGAAGAGACATGTATGTTATTGAGAGAAACGTGGGTTAAATCTACAAACGAAAATTTTAACGAAATATTTCTAATATGTCTTATTACGCGCATTATCTGCGAACTCCAAATATATAAAACTACGTAAGTATTAACGAACAGATAGAGTTAACAGTTGAAATTGCGTATCAAATAGGACGAATTGGTAGCGCGACCATAATGAAAATCGTGTTTACCGTAGAGCAGGTTCATTTCACGTAAGAAAGTGAATAGCTCAATTAGTTGCCCTCCCCGCTGGTCTAGTGGCTAGCACGTGCGCCTTTGGTGTACGAGATCCCGGGTTCGATTCCCGGTGGGAGAACCTTTGTGATTTTAACTGTCCTCGATGTTTCTGTGTTCGTTTCCCTGTCGTTCTAGGTGATTGAAAAAAAAAGTCAAGTAAACGAGTAAAGCAAGTAACATTAAGTAATAAGTAGTTCTAGTAAGTTACTGAGACACGTTCGGTGAGTCAGTTAACTTTTTTAAAAAAATAGTTAAAGCAAAGGGTCTGTATAACGGAGGTAGTTGGTTCGAGCCCCATAAACGTGCAATTTCCATTTTTGTTACTATTTTTATTTTACTTTTTTATGTGGGAAAGGATCAAATTGTAACATGTCTAAAACTCATAACGATACAAAAGTATGGTTGTCGCACTTGCATTGATGCCCCTAATTTTTGTTTGCAAACAGTTTCGTAATTATTTCCCCTGTGCTCACTGCTTATACATGCTCACTGGCGCATAATGAATGTTTTCCAGTAAATGTTGATTGTAATTTGGAGAATGTTATAAACTTTATCACTAGATAGTCTTCTATCTACTTTTTTGGTCACTTTGATAACAGATCTCCCCATTAAATATTTATTTTTCCGTATATATATTTAATTACGGAAAAGTTTTACAATGTATTTGTCCTAATGGAAATTGTTTTGAATTTATCACATGAGGTAACTAGCCCATAGGAGGAGAACTCCAGTAACTGATATTCTACGTAAAAGCAAACAATTATAGAATGATGATGCTTCTTAACTTCAGCACATAATCTTTACGTTAGAAAGTCAGACAGAAAAATCCTGTTTTTTCCTCTCCTATGACAACTCATCTTAAACCTCTACATACAAACACCGTGTGCGTGGGTTTCCTCGCGGTTCTCCCGTTTCCTCCCACTTTCTTCATTCCACCATTTCATTCATCTCTCATCATCACCGTCTTCTTTAGCCTATTCGGCATAATCGTTGGACGTAAAATTCAAAGAAAGATTTAAACCTCTACATGTAATAATTCGTGTCACATAATTTCGGCGCTCCAAAGACATTCATGTTTAATAATATTAATAATAATAATAATAATAATAATAATAATAATAATTATTATTATTATTATTATTATTATAATTATTATTATTATTATTATTATTATTATTATTATTATTATTATTATTCCTGAGTATGTCACCCTTACGTAATGTATTAACCTTAGACACCTTAATTTAAAGTGCTTTCTTTAATAATAATTTGAGCAACCACGTAACAAAATTAAAAATGTAGGAGAGGGTACGACATTTGCCCCTCTCTTTTCAGCACCCTCTCAACAGAAAGTATATAATATCTGACCAGCAAGCCAGACAAAATGAATAACAAATATATTTAGAGCATCCTTTCCTCCTTCGTGAATGGAATATCATGTTGCATTTTTTATTCTACCGAAGATGACCCTAGGCGGTTATCGTTAGGTAACAAAAGAAATATCTAATATATTTATAGCGCCCCTTGACTGTAATAATACCACTTCTTTATTTGATCAAGAGCGCCCTACACAACCAACAGTGACATAAAGAATAAGAAAAGTTTCTAAAGATTACAATGCAAAATCGTCAAAAGCAAGGTAGTGTATACACAACATTACTTTCGTTAGCAAGTGTTTCACTCTTGAGTCACTTATAAAATTAGGCAGAATAAACTTTACGCTCCTTCGCAGTCCCAAATATCTTCTACCAGAATTTAAAGAAGGACGCGAAACCCCCCTTAACCCCGTCATGTAACGCTCCTAAAATTAAATCTAACTGATTGAAAACAATAGCAACGAAAGTTAACAGGGTCTGCAGGAGATGACTTGGACATTTCCAACATATTTCTAGTGTTTCAAGTATCACAAGAAGCAACCTGTTTATAAAAGGAATGACTACTGAAATGATACTGTATTTCTAATTCAAACATAATTATCATAATGATAACACTTTAATATAAACTACTTTACAGTCGAATCAATGAAATTAATTTTAACATATTACATTATTACATCAATAAGAATAACAACGAATAATAATAATAATAATAATAATAATAATAATAATAATAATAATAATAATAATAATAATAATAATAATAATAATAATAATAATAACCTATAATCAGTTTTCCTGTCACTATAAATTTCTAAGTAATATTAGTGGTGTAAAAATAGTTGAAAGCGTATAAATAAAAAATTCTAGTATCTGAATGTAACAATGATACGTATGGTGACAATGTGTTGAGGTATTTAATTCTGCTATATTAAAGCCTGAGAATGTAATGATTAGATTCTGTACTAAATTAGCTCTGTACCAAATTAGAAGTAAACGTTTTAAATAAAACAAAACATTCATTGTAGGCCTATAATTATGTCGAAACTATCTCCAGTAATAAAAGAGTGATTTCAAGTGATATATTAAACAATAACTCCAATTAACTGGAAAATATCACTGTCTTTGTTCTGTATTTCATGTTCACAAGGAAAATTTCAGGTCTCTCCCTTTTGCCTATTCACAAGTGTATCACAAGATTTTAAAAACTTCTGGTTTCACAGAGACAGATAGAGAAAAGTACAAGTTTACTTATTTGATCTTTAGCACCGTCACCTGTGAAATTTCAAGAGGAAATGTCGTACAGCATTTGGGTATTGTTACCTAAAGGAACAAGAGAATAGAGTGCTGTAGAATCTCTTGCCTGAGTAATTAAGGTTATTTTTAACTGAAAGTAGATATTAGTTTGTAAATAACATTTTTGATTGCGTTTATTTGGAAGGAATGTATTAGACCGAAAAATGCGAACAAAATATATTTTATATATTTTAAATTAATGAAAACTGAAGCGTGTGCCTTTTCATCTTTTTCATTAGGTAGAGAAATGTAGAAAAGGCAATGTGCGCATGATGTTAATATAGATCTATGGTCTGAGATCAAAATGCTTGCTTGAAAAACTGTTTTTAATTTCGTAAAACTTTTAGTAAAGTAAGAAATGGAAATGTCGTGAAAGTTATGCGATTAATTTTGCACACTTAGATGTGATGAAATTTATTTTGAAAATGCTGGAGAATAAAATAATTGATGCAGGATGCTTGATATTACATTGTCAATGTTTTTTACTTTCATCAGGGATTGCCAACACCTTGACCGTGGTCTACTACTAGGACGTAAATCCTAACAGGTAGACCTCCGTGTACTGTGTCATACCGCCTAATCCAATCAGGCACTCCCATTTCGGTGGACAAATTATTAATTTCTGATATATTAACATTTTTGATCATAGAAAACAAAACAAATATATTTGTTTTAAATATTCTTCAATTTTATGGTATTGGCCTTTATTATTTAATTTTTATTAGGTCCTCGTTATTAATTTATATCAGTGATTCTCAACCTATTTCCTATAATTATCCCCCTTTATAACATCCTGTTGCCAGCAACTGTTATATCTAAGTTTCTGTTCTTAAAAAGCGTTTATGTGAGGTTTTTAATCTACCTATTGTAAAGGGATCATGATATTAGTTAGAAGAGGCAATTTAGACTTTTTTGTTTTAAATTGCACACATTACGGGGAAATGCTAACGAGCATAAGGACGTTTTTGTTTCACAAGCCACGTTTACGTTCGCTGGCCAACAGTCTTAACTAACAAGTAAGAGTTTTCGAATCTTTTCCGCTTTTCCACTACGAAAATTCTGGACAAGGACTATTAATGTAGATTCTCAGCGTTTTTTGCTTCCTCTTCCTATCCCATTGTTATTTGGTTTGATTTCAGTGTAGCCTTCCGTTCAGCAGAGAGACTATATGAGACGTGCACCTATAGCTTAATGTGAAATCCGAACCACATAAACTTTCGGCAGGAATTAAACCCGGTATACCTTTTCCATTAATATTGGTATCACTACTGTTCCCTGATTGCCAAAAAGTAGAATGCAATTCGGATATACACGTTGCATCAGCAACCCTTTAGTAAATAGAAATAAACAAAACCTTCCCTATTAAATTTCAGTGAAACAACAAAGAGAGTGTAAGTGAGGAAATAAATCGACTTTGCAATGAAGATTTCATTTCACTTGTAACTGTAGTTCCTATATGTTTTTTCCGTAATATTCATTATCAGTTCATTTCCCTAGACTTAGTTTTAGAATATACTTGGTATAATATGTCACTAAATTACTAAAGGGTTCTCAGTCTGTAGGGACAGTGTGAGGGTGTTACTTCATAGAAAACTTTGTTGGTCTAGTTGCTAGCGCGTGGGACTCTTCAGCGAAAGATCGGGGGTTCGATTCCCAGTCGGTAAGTATTATGAGAATTTTTGTTAAATTTAAGATTTCTACATGTCGCGCTTCTTGTTAGAAGTTACAATATCTATTTCTAATTTTTTGGAATTTATTTATGTTGCCCTCAAAAGGGCTGTTTTACATAAATTCATCTCCAAATTAATAAGACGTCCAATGGCCATCTGCACCAATAACCGCTTGTATTCTTCGCGGCATCCCATCAATGAGACGACGGAGGTAGCGTTCGATTTGCGCAATCTTCTCCCATGCGTCTTCTACTAAGTTCCAGAGATCTTTCCGTAATCACCCTTTTCACCTCAGCCCACATATTTTCGATTGGGTTCATGCCAACCCACGTGGAGGTCAATCAAGAACATACAGATCAGCCTGTTCTCCTTGCCAATTCTCAACTACCCAACATATGTGGACGGGAGGTATGTCGTGCTGAAAGTTGAATACGCCATCAGGATAAAGTTCTTTAACAGATGGCAGCATGACATTCTGAAGAATGTGCAAATACTGGGCACCCCTCAAACGTCCTTCTATCCGATGGACTACTCCTGGGCCCTATTATGTTAAGAATCCCCGGGCCGACACCGACACACGACCACAGAGTCATCTGTGATGGATGTATCGTTGGTCTTAACTGGTTTCACGCGGACAATACACAACGACTGGTACTGAATTTTCAGAGACGAACACGCACTTGCCGGTGAAAACAACATCGTTCCAGTTGCGATGCCTGTTCGCTTTTGCAAATTCAAGTCGCAGTCAAATATGATCTTCCGAGAGGACATCCTTTTGACCCGCACGACGAGCGAAAAGGCCAGCTTCCCTAAGCCGTCCTCGAGCAGTGAACCTAGAAGCTAGAAATTTGCTATTCGTATCAGTTTTTGAGAGGTCGTGTGAGGTTGTTGCTGTGCAACATCAATGAGCTGATGGTCTTGCTATTCTGTTGTCACAGTTTCCTTCCGCAACCAGGGCGTCCACCAGCTGCCCCAGTTTCTCGGTACTGCTTCACGCACTGTTGAGCTCTTCTTGGGTTAATCTCAACACTTGCTGCTGCTTGCAATACACTGTACCTCATGTTAACAAGGGCAAGAATGCTTTTCATTGCTTTCTCTGCCATTGCACTCTATCGAATGATTGCACCTCCAGCTTAGGTTTGTAAAATATTACTCCTAGAAACAAACGTGATTGGCAGATAGCCAATCACTGAACAGAACACCACAGAAATGCATGCTAAATTTATGTTTATAGCTACCCTTTTGTGATTTGGCTCAAGGTCAATCGATGGTAATTCAGTTCCATGTGTGTTCTTAAGCCGTGTTCGTATTGCTTCGAACAGTTTTGACGTATTTGTTTCAAAAAGAATAAATTTACAGAACGATCATAATGAAAAGAATGTCTCGTTATATAACAGATTTCTTTCGCGTAAGAAATTGAAACTCAGTTGATCATAGCAACTAGTCTGTACGAATGAGGTTGTTGATTCCAGCCCAGTAAAAGTAAAGGTTTTTATTATGATTGGTTTTCTTTTTTATGTCACGAAAAATCAAATTGTGACATCGCGATAACAAATGTATTTGGTTAGGTAACTCTGTCTTAGCTAAACTTTCAATATCAGTAACCGTCTAATTTATTTCATTCAGATAAATGTGGATTAAACCTACAAACAAAACTTTTAACGAAATAACGACATATGTGTTAACTACACCAGGTCCATATTGCTCTGATGTTTACTTTGGTTACCTCAGTCATTCTGCTCACGACATTTCTCATGTTCATAAACGAAACTATTTTGCAAATTTTACCTATTTTACCTTAAGTGTATAATGTTTGTCCGACTATATTTATAATGTATATTTGTCTTCTTTTCTGTTTGTTTTTTCTTATGCATGTCCTATCTTGAGCTATTATATCTATGTATAATTGATTTCCAAATAAAGAGCTTTAAAAAAGTTAGTTAGAGCAGCGAGTCTGTAAGCAGGAGGTAGTGGGAAGTGGGTTCTGAGTCCTGTAAAAGTGAGATGTTCATTTTTGCTTGTTCACTGTTAATAAACAAATGCTTTCCAGTAAATTGTAATTCTAATTTAGAAAATTTTATAATACTTTTCACACTGCTTATCATTAAATTGTCCTCAATTTATTTGTTGGGACAGTTTGGTATCATATTTCAATATTAAATAGTTATTTATCTCTGTTTTGTCATTCTGTTACGGGATTGCCCCAAAAGTGGGAATTGCCGAAAAGTGGGGATTTCCCAAAAGTGGGAATTCCCCGAAAAGTAGAGACTTCTAGGAAGTTGGAATTACCATAAATTGGGGATTCCTCAAAAAATGGAAATTCCCAGAAGGTGAGGATTTCCCAAAAACTATTGACTCTCCAGAAAATGAAGATTCCCCAGTAAGTGCGGATTACCTAGAAAGTGGGAATTGCCTAAAAAGAATGGATTCCCAGAAAGTGAAGATTCATCAAAAAGTGTGAATTCCCTAGACAGTGTGCATACTCTAAAGTGTGAGGTTCCCCAAATCAACGGGACTCCATAAGAAGTTGAAATTTCCCCAAAGTGGGGATTTCCCAGAAAGTGAAGATTATTTAAAAAGTAGGAATTCTCAGAGAGATGAGATCCCCAGAAAGTAGGGATTCCCCTAAATGTGGAATTTCCCCAAGTAAGTTTCGCGCAAAAAGTGGGTATGTCTAAGAAATGGGTTTATCCCAATAACAAAAGTATGGACTCCGTAGGAAGTGGAAATTCGCACAAAAACAAGGACTCCCTAGGAAGTGGGATTTTCCCTACAAAGTGGAATTCCCCAGAAAGTAAGGATTCCCCATTAAAGTGGTGGTTCCCAGAAAGTGGGGATTCCCCAGAAAGCGGGTATTCGCAAAAGTGGGGATTTTCTAAGAAGTGGGTATTGCCCAGGAAAACGGAATTCCTCAAAGTGGAGCTTGCCCAAAAAAGTGTGTATTCCCATTAAAATATGATTCCTTATAAAACGGATTTTCCACTAACATGGAGGTTCCCCATGCAAACGGGATTTACCATAAAAAAGGGGCTTTCCGACAAAACCGGGGTTTCCCAGGAAAACAAAATTCTTCAAAAAAAAGTGGGATTGAACAGAGAAAGTAAACGGGCATTTTCCCTAAATAGGATATCGCAAGCAAGCCTGATTTCCCCAAAACGGAATGCAAAGGAATAGAAGTGGAGGGAGGGGAAGGAAATGGCCGGGACGCGAAAACGCCCCTCGTGCCAGCTAATTTGGTTTATAAACTGTTTTTACGGAGAAGTTTTGCAATATTTTTAGTTATATAGTTTAGCTTTGTCTCAGCTAAACTTTAAATAACAGTAACCGTACAAAACGCGTAACTACTGATCAATTAGTGAACACATCAATCACTCTCTGACTCAATTCACTGGCAGTTTCAATAATTATAATACTAGCCTGGAAACGAGAATATTTTTTCTAGTAATCCAGTCTGGGTCAGGAGCGCAAATTATGAAATTTAATATATAGTTTATATGAATACACTACAAACATGTTTCTAATCTACAAAAAAAGATGGTCCTAATGTGCCGTAGTGATCTTTACATTGGTATTATAGAGTAAAATGCATGAAAAAGGGATTTAATTTAAGATTAGAAACAGCGCTGTTTCCTTCTATACTGTTTCCTTCTATATTATTATTATTATTATTATTATTATTATTATTATTATTATTATTATTATTATTATTATTATTGGTAACCTATTCACCTTCCTTTTTCCTCCCTGTATTCCACTACAGTATATTTTTGCGATAGAGAGTTGGTGTTTTCTTAATTTAAATGATCTGGTATTATGATTAGTCTTTTGTCAATGTCATGTGATTGCTATACTTAAATTTGATTGGTTATTTATCCTTCCGATGAAGGAGCTTTGAAATTAAGTGATTGGGCCCGTCACTTGTTCTCTTCGCTAGGTATGTGTTACATCATATGTAATTTTGTGTATAGTATATTTTATTTTGTGAATTTAAAGTTATTCTGGGTTTTTCCGTGAGTATATATATATATAAAAAAACATGTAGATAGAAAATTGATAAATATTCTAATTGAACCTTCAGTTCATATATTGGTATTGAATTTCTATAATATAAATATGTGTATTTCAAATATGGTTTATGCTGAATATGTCTTGTGATAAGGCAGGAGCCATCTTGGACTTTTACTTCATGCAACATGTGCCTGATAAATTTTTCAGTAATTATAAATTTCTTGTGGTTTTTGCATGAATCGAAATTGTTTAAATCTACTAGTAGTTGAAAATATTTTTCAAAATCGGACAAAGTTTTACGAACTTTACAAATTCGTTGTTAGATTCAACATTACGTTTATTTAAAAAAAAAAATAAAATTTGTTAGTTATCTGAATTTTTTTGTGTTGTTTATCAAGTAGAGTTATGTTCCAGCAACCTTTGAAGACTTATTATTATTTGTTGAACTTTAGCATACCATTCTCTTCAGTAGCTTACATTTTTACGTGCGTTAAGCGGCGTTGTAAACCACATACCTGGCCCGGGAAACTCTTCTCGGAGGGGCTACTTGTTTGAGTAGAGGGAAGGGAACGTAAAACTTTCTTTCCTGATTTTCAAAGATTTAGTTTTTCTGGGAAGGGACGGTAATGGCAACATTACCCACCTTGGCTGTTACAAAAGAAGAGAACAAGTCTTATTTTTTTTATGGTATGCTTTAGAAGTTTAAAGTCAGTTATAGTCTTCATTGGTAAAATAAAGCAGGCGGGATTGAACAAAATTCTTGGCACATGTTAGTCAATATCCTTGCTTACTTGTTTATAGTCATCATGGCTTTTGGTGGTGATAGTTCCTTTTTTATGGATGAGATACCACTTTTTAAGGAAAATGAAAATGTAGAACACGCAGAGCAAAGAAAGGTCGAATCAATATTTTTAAAAGAAATTGTTACAATGAATCCAATTGACCAAAGACAGGTCGTAGAAACGTTATCAGAAGGAGAAGCAAAATTACTACTCTATAGATTCCTTGCAGATAAAACAGCTGACCCACAGTCGTCTGTTGACCTTGATAAGCAGGAGGTAGCTAACGTAGTACCTGTGAGTAATACAAACACGGTGCCTGTTGTACCAAGTGTTCATTCACCTTTTGCTGGCTCGCTAGTTGATAAGAATGTGCAAGGTCAGCAATGTAACTTAACTACTTCTTCGAATGCTTGTTTTTCAAAACTAGAACAGAATTCCGCAGCTTTGGTACTTCGATCTTTCTTTGATAATTTACCAAGTTGTGATGGATCTAACCCTATAGTGTTATATGAGTTTGTTAAACAAATAGATGAGTTTTATAATGTAGACCGTTTTCCCTTCCCGGCATTACTGTATTCCTTAAGAGGAAAAGTATCAGGTCCTTTAAAAAATGTATTACTGGAATTGCCTAGTCAGCTTCGTACCTGGGAGCTCACGCGAGATTATATTTTTCATAATTTATTATCGGAATGTGCTATACAATCCATAGTTGTTGAATATATGTATAAGCCCCAAGGCCAGGCAGAGAACTTGAAAGACTTTGTTAAACGTTTAGTCACAGTGGATCGCTTGCTTAAATTAAATTGTGGTGATGAGAGATTAATAAGTTTCATTACCAGTGGCGTTCTGCCTCGAATTAAAGGGAGGTTATTTTATAACCAGAAACCTAAAACTATGAGTGAATTACACCGATTGGTTAACGACTATACTTTTCATGAACTCTATTCTAAGCAATTTGATTTTAAGGTGCGTTCTCAAGTAGGGTTGCCAATTGTGAATAAAAACTTTACAAATAAACAAAAACAAAAAACTGTTGCGTGCTTTCTTTGTGGCGGTCCGCATTTAAAACGGAACTGTAGTTTAAATAAAAATTCGTCTTCATCTATGTCGTTTGTTGGAAATAATGAAAAGAAAGTGTGCTCTGTAGAAGATAGTGGGGGCGTTGCCTTGGTGAACCTTAAAGTTGGGGATTTTTCAGTCGTCTCTGCCTTACATTGTGGGTGCACGGCTAATTTAATTAGTTTGGACCTTTTTAATAAAGTTAAGAACTTAGATGGAGTCCGTGTTAATTATAAAGGCTGTTTTCATGGAAAAACTATTAACAGAGAAGCATTAGTGTTATGTCCTTCAGTGTTGCTACCCTTGGTTATAGATGGATATAAGTTTCAGTGCAAGTTTTATGTGATGAAAAATTTTGAATATCCAATTCTTTTGGGACTCGATTTTTTTCGTCGAGAGGGATTATGTATTGACTTTGATAAAAACACGTTATATTGGACTAAGTCAAAAATAGAAATTCCCTTAGTAAAATCTTCTCCCCCCCTCCCCTCTTACTTATAACAAAAGGAAATCTGTTGCTGGTTTTTATCCTTCCAGGGAGGGGAGTGTGAGCGAAGCTGCCGCCAAACTTTTCTTGGGAGATTCTTCGCCTCATTCCCGTAGGCCCTGGACTTGTAAGAGAAATTTTGACAACGGAAGTAAACATCCTAGTAGGGAAGATTTGGATGCGACCAGGGCACCGCAGATAAGGAGCCGTAAGCCTTCTAAGCCGACCAGGAGCGACACAGTGGGACTACATGGTTACAGGTACTCTTACAGCGAAAATTTTTCTTCCAGGACATTTCATTTGCCTTCATCAAATTTAAAAAGAAAAACAAATGTTACTTCGGACTCTAATTTTGAGAAAAATAATATTTCTATGTTAGAAAATGAGCCCGTGCCTGGGCCTTCTTCGCGACCTGATACTTGTAATGTAGTAAATGACGATAACGTCTGTGGGAAACGTGTGAATTTTGATGTCAATAGTGTCAATTATGATAATGAAATAGGGGGCGATCCATTGTTATGTATGTTACAGTCAGGTGATGAGAGTAAGTGGGATATTACTGTAGAAGAGAGAAAGAAAATTATAGATGGTATAGATAAAAAGTTATTGGAACAAGACAAGAGTTTAGGGGCTTATGTAGATAGGTTATTGAGTAAATATGATAATGTGATCACTCATCGTATAGGCTGCATTAGTGATTTTGTATACCATATCCAAAGAAAATCAGATGAAGTGATACGTGAGAGACAGTACCCTTTTTCGAGAACTCAGCAGAAGGAATTATCCCATATTATTGAACAATTATTGGAAAATAATGTTATTCGTCCTTCACTCTCTGAGTTTAGATCTCCCTGTTTTCTTGTTAAGAATAGGGATTCATCTTCCAGGCTAGTAGTAAATTTCGCTCGGGTGAACAATATCATTTGTGGAGATGGGGTCCCTTGTCCGAACCTCGACGAGTGTATTAGTTCGCTTTCTGATGCAAAAATTATGTCAATATTCGATGCCCGTCGAGCTTTCTTCCAGGTCCAGCTGTCCCCTGAGAGTAGACAGCTCACCGCCTTCGCTGTACAAGACAAATTATATGAGTACGATAGAGTACCGATGGGAATATGCATTGGGACACAGGCTTTAATGAGGGCTCTTAACGATATATTGGGAGACTTGAGAGGAAAGGGGATTGAATTCTACGCGGACGACATTGTCGTATATGGACGTTCTATTGAGGAACACAATTCCATGCTTGAACAAGTTCTCTCTCGTTTTTCGAACAGAGGCCTCACTCTCTCTCCCGACAAATGTAAGATATTGAGGACAAAAATTGAATTTTTAGGCTTCTTGATCGAGGATGGTGAAATTAAGATGTTACCCGAAAGGCTACAAGCAATTAGGGATATTAAACCCCCTCAAAACCGACGTGGCCTTGTGAAGATTTTGAGCTTTTTAAATTTCTATTCTCGTTTTTGTAATGACTTCGCGGGACTTATCGAACCCTTATCGAAAATGCGTTCTCCACGTGAGAAATTTGTTTGGGGTCCCAGAGAGGACTCTTGTTTGGAGCAAATAAAGCGAGTTTTTGAAGAACAGATTATTTTGTCCATCCCCAATTTAAATAAAAGATTTTATTTGCATGTAGATTCGACGTTGAGATCTCAAGCCGCAATTTTGTCTCAGAAAACGGACGAGGGCTTGTTGAAACCTGTTTGGTTTTTCAGTAAGACTTTAAAACCCGCTGATTTTAATAGAACAATATATCAATTGGAATTACTTGACATATATAATGCGGTGATGCGGTTTCGTTCATTCTTGAGTAACGAATTTACTATATTTACAGATAATAATGCTCTCGTACACATGTTACGTAATCCGAAGAATTTAGGTCGTTATGATAATATAGTACAAAATTTATTTGAATTTAAATTCAAAATTGTGCACATTTCGAGTGCGAAGAATTTTCAAGTGGTTTTTTTGACGCGGATTTATGAAATCAATCCCACGGATGTAGACGTTGATCCTTGTTCCATTAATTCCGCGGAGAATTGTATGTTTAGTCTATGGAGTTTACCTCTGTCACATACCGATATTGTACAACATCAACGAACAGAAGCTGATACTAAAGATATCTATCGGGAGGTGGTTGAACATGGTGGGGAATACCAAGATTATAAGATTGTGAAGGATATCTTGTTTCAAAATACTAAGGCGAAATATTCACCTTATAAGGTTTTGGTTCCCCGTTTACTTGTCCCTATGTTATTAAGTTATTATCATTCGATGTTACCCAATGGGGCTCACCTTGGGATTTTGAAGAGTTACAAGAAAATTTCCAAGTATTTTACTTGGAAGAACATGTACGATGAAGTTCGAGAGTATGTGAGAGGGTGCCATGAGTGCCAACTCTCGAAGGCTCGAAATTATCTACCTCAAGGGCAGTTGATCTCAGAATATTGTTCTGAGGTGAATGGCCATAACTACGTTGATTTGGCTGGGCCTCTCCCGTGTAGTTATGGATACCGGTACATTCTACTTTGTCTCGATAATGCGTCTCGATTCCTTCATTTAGTTCCTTTACGTAATGCAACGAGCAAGCTTGTTATCAAAGCCCTGAATGATATTTTTTGTCGTTTCGGATTTTGTCGTTCTCTTACGAGCGATAGGGGTCCGTGTTTTTCTTCCGTAGAATTCAAGAATTTCCTTTTTGGAAATGGAATAAAACATATTAGGAGCTCTCCTTACTTTCCTGGTGGAAATGCAGTTGAGAAATACGTGAGATTAGTAAAAACTAGTCTGAAATCCTATTTGAATGGAAAACAGGAGAAATGGGCATATTTTATAAACCAACTGCAGTTTTCTCTAAATACTGCTGAACATTCAGAGTTGAAATTTTCTCCATTTAGATTGTTTCTTGGGAGGGATCCCATTGATAACTTGATGGTTAAGTGGAAAATTTCCTCTGAATATATTGATGGCCCTAATAATGCCACTATATGGGAACAAGCTTTAGAAAACATGCACAAAGCTTGGGAAGAGAGACGAAGGATATATAATAAGCGTACTGTTCCTGTCACCTTTGCTGTCGGTGATCGTGTTTTGATCAAATCACAGCAAAAGTCATCCCTACAGGATAAGGTTACAAAATCATTAGCCTTTAATTGGTGGGGTCCTGTTACTGTGATTGCTAAACCTACGGCAAATACATTAAAATGCAAAACAAACGATAATAAAATAGTCGTGACACATACTACTTTAGCTAAGCTCTACAGAGAGCCCAGAAATGTGTGTGGTGGAACCATGTAAGGAAAATTGTTGTTTCTTGAATTGTATATTTATTGTTCATGTTCATCATCATTCATCCGCTACTAACCCTTTTCATCATCATTTCATCTCATGCTCATTACTATATTGTATTATATATATGTGTTTTTGGTATAAAATGAAAAATATTCTGAAGAATTTTTTTTGGAGGGGGATGTTGTGCCGTAGTGATCTTTACATTGGTATTATAGAGTAAAATGCATGAAAAAGGGATTTAATTTAAGATTAGAAACAGCGCTGTTTCCTTCTATACTGTTTCCTTCTATATTATTATTATTATTATTATTATTATTATTATTATTATTGGTAACCTATTCACCTTCCTTTTTCCTCCCTGTATTCCACTACAGTATATTTTTGCGATAGAGAGTTGGTGTTTTCTTAATTTAAATGATCTGGTATTATGATTAGTCTTTTGTCAATGTCATGTGATTGCTATACTTAAATTTGATTGGTTATTTATCCTTCCGATGAAGGAGCTTTGAAATTAAGTGATTGGGCCCGTCACTTGTTCTCTTCGCTAGGTATGTGTTACATCATATGTAATTTTGTGTATAGTATATTTTATTTTGTGAATTTAAAGTTATTCTGGGTTTTTCCGTGAGTATATATATATAAAAAAAACATGTAGATAGAAAATTGATAAATATTCTAATTGAACCTTCAGTTCATATATTGGTATTGAATTTCTATAATATAAATATGTGTATTTCAAATATGGTTTATGCTGAATATGTCTTGTGATAAGGCAGGAGCCATCTTGGACTTTTACTTCATGCAACATGTGCCTGATAAATTTTTCAGTAATTATAAATTTCTTGTGGTTTTTGCATGAATCGAAATTGTTTAAATCTACTAGTAGTTGAAAATATTTTTCAAAATCGGACAAAGTTTTACGAACTTTACAAATTCGTTGTTAGATTCAACATTACGTTTATTTAAAAAAAAATAAAATTTGTTAGTTATCTGAATTTTTTTGTGTTGTTTATCAAGTAGAGTTATGTTCCTGCAACCTTTGAAGACTTATTATTATTTGTTGAACTTTAGCATACCATTCTCTTTCAGTAGCTTACATTTTTACGTGCGTTAAGCGGCGTTGTAAACCACATACCTGGCCCGGGAAACTCTTCTCGGAGGGGCTACTTGTTTGAGTAGAGGGAAGGGAACGTAAAACTTTCTTTCCTGATTTTCAAAGATTTAGTTTTTCTGGGAAGGGACGGTAATGGCAACATTACCCACCTTGGCTGTTACACTAAGAGCATAAAGAGTAGAAAGATTTTTTTTCAAAATAACAATAGTTATTTACGGGGATGAGGGGGAAATGCCCCCACCATTCTTGGAACTGATGGGGACTGTTCCCCCAATAATTCGATTGGAAATGTGTTTTTTTTTGGGGGGGAAATGTGATGATTTGTGTCCGATGGCCACAAAGGAAAGTGAGATGAAATTGATGTCCCCCCAGATAAGCCTCAAATCTGCCCGCCTCCCAGTATTAAAGACAAATCTGCTCCCTGATCCTCCACTGGATTGTTTTTCAACTTCACAAATATTTTGAGCATCGCTTAACAAAAAAGGAAGAAAAAAGAAAAAGAGAACAAAAAGAAAAAAAGAAACTTTCTTACTTGTTCCCCCAATGTTGAAGACAGATTTGCTCCGCAGGCTTGTCTGAGACAAATGTATTATTTATGTTCACACCAATAGAAAGAGTTGTATTCATTGACTGTTGTTTACACCAAAGACTGTTTTCATGGACTCTTGGTTCAAGACGTCGCGTCCAACGATGTATTTCATTTTAACCTACGCATTCTATCACTTTCGATACTTTTACTGATTTATGTGTGTCTATAAATAAACTATTTCGCAAATTGTAGCCAACTGCAGCATTACAAAGAAAAAGAAAACGGGGACTTGAATCTATGTCCATTAGATTACAAGAATAATGCCTTAAATGCTTGCGCTATTTTGTTGGTCTACCAACAGTTCGCATAAACCGTGAAGTATCGAAAATAGTCTTCCTTTTCCCTTGTCTAGGCAAAGCGTTTTGTAATGTATGGTTTACTGTAGTTTCCGTTAACTCTTCAAGTAAATGTATAGTGCATCCATGGATGCTTTCGTGTTTTAATTAATGTTTCTTTCTTATCTATTTTTATTTCATTTCTCAATCCAAATACATTTCAACTATTTTTATTTAAAAAATGAGGATTGTTCATCGCAACAGAGCAAACAACTTTGTCTTAGCTAAACTTTTAATATCAGTAACCGTCTAATTTATTTCATTGAGATAAATGTGGATTAAATCTACAAACAGAACTTTTAACGAAATAACGACGTATGTGTTAACTACACCAGGTCCATATTGCTCTGATATTTACTTTGGTTACCTCAGCCATTCTGCTCACATTTCTCATGTTCATAAACGAAACTATTTTGCCTTGGAATGATTATGCTTAACTTGTCATCATGATATGTTTTATGTATAATCGTTTCCTGTGAAAAGGGCGTATGTGTCCAAAATTTGATATTTTTCTTGTAAGTTAACAATAATTTAGTTATATCCTAACAAGCTTATAAACATTGAATGTCTATATGCACCCTTTATATATACTTTTCTTTTTTCATAAGCCAAACCAAATCGTGAGAAACCAGTTTTTTGTCATTTAACGAAACTTTTGTTTATTGCACATACGTTCTTTTAACAGAAAACTATTCAATGCAGTATATGCTTCCTTTACCCTTTTGTCAATTTCTCTGAAAGGGAAAGATGTTGTATGAGAGAAACCCATGCCGTGAACGTCGGAGAACCACCGATAGGCAATTAGCGACATGTCGCTAAAAAATTGGAGGCCCCGCAGCGACGATCGGTGGTGGCCCCACTTGCGTTTAGAAAATTATACCACCAGCGGCAGAGAAGCGACGGAACGCCAACGAACAACAAAATTATTTCCCAAAAATACGTTAAATCGCCTATACGCTTAATTTGTTTTCAAAGGTGAGTCTAAAAGCAAAAGTGCCCCGAGCTGGGCGCGAACCAACAACCTTAGGATTACTAGTCGCGTGTTCTTCCGAACTCGCCACTGTGGCGATGAAACCAATACACTTTGTAGAGTGATAAATCGTTGAAGTCTTTTTAATATTTCTAATCAGAGAGCTCCTTTAACCGTGTATATTTGACGATAACTCTTTTGAATCAGAGCAAATGCACTTGCCATGTAATTTTATGACAAAATGGCAAGCGTCTATTTACTTTTTTCATAGTTCTCCCATATTCATTTGCTAGCGATCTGCGACGGTTGCCATCTAAATTCATACAATTATACGCACCCATCTCAAGATTTGTCACTTCATGATGTAAAAGCAGGAGTTACTCTTGACTCCCGGAGCTCAAGTATTGTCCGTATAATAACAATTCGTCAGGGTAAAATAATACAGTGAAACCTCTCTAAAGCGGACAGCCGTGGAAAATCAAAAATTATCCGCTATAGAGAGGTGTCCGCCTTAAAGAGGTTTCAATATTTTCTTACATAAATTAGTAAACAAGGTAATATGCAATTAGAAAAAAAAAAATTTTTGCACGAATCATGTATCTATTTATCAATAGTACTAAAATGTTACTATACCTGTATTATTCTCCGCCATCTATGTTCGAGGCACAACATGGAAATAAGATTTTATAGTTTTCTGCACTTTACACTTATCACTACTTATTACATTTTCGGTATGTTGTTTTAATTTGTAGATTAATTGCAGTCCAGTAGCGTCTTTCTTATACAAATAGAAATTTTCCAAAATCGACAGATGGCTTAGTGTATCCGTGTAATTTTTCACATCGCACGGTTTTTCTTCTTCCTTATCCTCCTCGATGTCTTCCACTTCTGAGTTGCTCCTGTAGTTCTTTTACGATAGCACTCACATCAGTACTAGTAGTTTCCGTCGAAATCTGATCGTCGATAAAACCATAATCAGTTGCAGCAACATTGGTGCTTCCAACAATCGTAAGCAAGCTAGCAACATCTTTTACTGCCAATCAGTTGATGTATCTTCGATTAAATCATTATCTGAAGGAAAGCCTGCTTTGCGGAAATACTTCTGAATTGTTACGTGGTTGACTTGATTCCAGGCGGCTTGGATCCACATTATTGCTTGCAGTGTGTCAATTTTCTTGCTTAACAACTCACTTGACGTCTTTTCCATTTCCGCATTCGTAATCAAACTTTTCAAGACAAGCTTGCGATAGTTCAGTTTGAAATTTTGAATGACACCTTGGTCAAGCGGTTGTGAAGTAGATGTAACATTCGGAGGGAAGCAAACAATTTCAACATTTTGAAGTTCAATATTCGGATGTGATGTTGCATTGTCTAAACATAAGAGCAGCTTTTTGTTTTGACGAATCATTTTCTTATCAAACTGCAACAGCCATTCGGTCATAATGTCTCTAGTCATCCAAGCCTTCTTATTTGCTTTCGATTCTACTTGGAGATTGTTCAAATTCAGTCCTTTGAAACACCGAGGTTTTGCAGCTTTACCAATAACAATTGGTTTCTCTTTATCGCCAGCCATATTAGAACACAAAAGAATTGCCAATCGCTCCTTTGCAATTTTACCACCGGAACACGCTTCCCCCTTCAAGCACATTGTTTTTTCTGGAAGCACACGAAAAAATATCCCCGTTTCATCTGCGTTAAAAATGTTTTCCGGACGGTAATTACGAACTATCGAAGGTAATTCATCCAACTATTCTGTGACTGTGGGGATGTCGACATCTGCGGATTCTCCACAAATCGCTTTAAAAGAAATTTTGTGTCTAATCCGAAACTTCTCTAACCACCCGTTCGAGGCTTTGAAATCTGTAACACCCATTTCTGCTGCTACCTCCAAAGCATCGGCCCTGACACAGGAATTGTTTGATTTCGCACTCTACAGAACCATTCAAAAACTACTTTATCCACTTGCACACCAACACTGTTCAAAGCACTGCGACACTGTTTTTCATTGCCATTTTCACACCACAACTTCATTAACTTGTCTTGTTTTTTTTATTATCTCAGCTGCTTGTGTTTTACCGATACGAAAATGTTCAGCAATTCTTCGCACACCACACTTTTCTTTCTTCGAAAATTCAATCACTTCGATTTTTTCTTTTGACGTTAGCGCTTTTCGTGGCATTTTGAAAGCCTACAACAACTGAACACCTTATTGCTTATTTGATGCCGAATGACAAAAAGATTTCTTTCTACAAACAGAGGCAGTGAGACAATATGCGTAACTGAGGGCAAAAATGACCAAACTTGTGTTCTGCTTGGTTAGAGTTTCCAGCGGGACAGTACAATGACGTGTCATCCCAAACAGCGGGCAACTGACAATCACTTTTGTTTCTGAAACAGGTTGGGTGGGAGTAGAATGCAAAGAAAGAACATGAGGGTATTGTAAAACAGAGACGCTTCGTCTGGGTTGTTGAGCAGCCAGTCGAGGGGGCAAAATGTTATCACAATGCCTCCTTGGTAACATATGTATGTATGACAAAGAAATAATTCTGAAAATATACTTTTCATGTACTTTTCAATTTGTTTCTAGAGAAAGTGTCCGTAATACGGAGGTAAATAATACCTATAAAATACAAGAAAGACTGTCCGTGTCCGTACTAGAGAGAGTCCGCTTTAGAGAGGTTTGCCAATATGGTTTTTCCTATTACAGTGTACGGGAATTACAAAATATGTCCGTTATGGGAGGTGTCCGCTTTACAGAGGTGTCTGTTAGTAGAGGTTTCACTGTATATAATAATAACCGCATGCACATGACTGGCGATAGTTTGTGTTGCTCCCTTCGCGATTCTCTGTGACAAATCAAAGGAGCGCGGACCAAAATTAAGTCCTCGCTGTTACGTGGTGAAAATTTCAATAACCGCAACTCTAGGTATCTGCTTCGACTCGACGAATCCCTGATACTAATGGCACACTAGCGGCAATCCTTCGAAGCGTCGCTATATCGACGATCGCCATTTACCGGCAAGTGAGCAACTAGGTGTTGGAGACGTTTACGGCATAGGGTAACTAACTGAGTGTAAAATGCACCAGTAGACAAAATTTCCGGGTCACTCATGGGTAGTGCTCTCAACGGGTCGGGTCGGGTCAGGCTGAAGACCGACCCGACCCGACCCGACCCGTGACCCGAATTGACTGACCCGACCCGTGACCCGAATTGACTGACCCGACCCGATGACCCGAACCGTGATCCGATCTGATTGACCTGATCCGATAGCCCGACCCGAGCTGACCCGGTTGACCCGACCCGAACAACCCGACCCGAGCTGACCCGATTGACCCGACCCGACAACCCGACCCGAATAACCCGACCCGAGCTGACCCGATTTACCCGACCCGAATAACCCGACCCGACAACCCGACCCGAGATGACCCGACTGACCCGACCCGACAACCCGACCCGAGTAGCCTGACCCAACAACCCGACCCGAACTGACCCGACTGACCCGACCCGACAACCCGACCCGAGTTGACCCGACCCGAACCAACCCGTAACGCAACCCGAACTGACCCGATCTGAGTCGGGTCGGGTCGGGTCACGGTTCGGGTCGGGTTGAGAGCACTATGGTCACGACACTGGGTGAACGCCAAAATGCACTCACATTGGGAAACTAGTTTAAAAGCATAAGTTTAGAAAATAAAGCATAAAGCATAATTTAAAATATATAGCACAATTCTTGGAAAATTCTCTTTAACTGAAAGTTTAACATACTGTGTTAATATTTTTTAAAGCCAATATTTACAATGCAAAATCATTGAGAACATAACAATGCAACAATGAAAAAGTTATTTTCATTTCTGTAAACTTTTCGGTGTAATCCTTTGATGTGAAAAAAGAAAGTAAAAGAAGAAAATTTTCCGCCAACAATGAATAGTATGCAAGAACTCCATACTATATTGTTACAGTGACGACGCCAGCTTTAAGTTCTTAGGGGGGCAAAGGAGGGGCATATACATTTTCGGGGGGCGGCTATTTGCCATACCAAAAATGACATATTTATTACGTTTGACTTATTTTACATTACATTGTGTATTTCGTTGCTGTTTTTATGTTAGATCTATATGATTATAAATTAAACTTATTTCAAATAAAATTTTTAACTAACAAATAAGTAACGTCCGCACATGAAATATTTTTCAATGAAACTTTTGAAGCCTAAACATAAATTGAATTACTTTCGCGTATGCTACAAGTAACACATTCGTCTATATGCTACGTATCTCTCTCTCTCTCTCTCTCTCTACACACACACACACACACACACACACACACACATATATATATATATATATATATATATATATATATATATATATATATATATATATATATATATATATATATAGAGAGAGAGAGAGAGAGAGAGAGAGAGAGAGAGAGAATTTACGAAGAGCTGCTGAAAATGTCGTAGTCCAATCCAGAAGGAGTGTAGGTACTAGATAGAAAAATGAAACCGTAGTTTAGAAAAATATATCTCTGTATGTACAAATATAAATTTTCATATTAATAATGAAATTCTTATTATTTCTCAGGCTTCTGAAGTGATTATGTGTGCCTAAACAGGTAATTTCACGAACATCCAGATCCTTACTGTTATAACATTTTTGTTCCACCAAGGAAAGTCACCGAAGTAAATTAATTAGGAAATCAGTGAAACACCACGGGTAGTGCTCTCAAACGGGTCGGGTTAACCCGCGGGTCGGGTCAGCTCGGGTTGGGTTACGGGTTGCGTCGGGTCAGGTCAACTCGGGTCGGGTTATCGGGACGGGGCAGTCGGGTCAGCTCGGGTCGAGTTGTCGGGTCAGGCTAATCGGGTCGGGTTGTCGGGTCGGGTTATTCGGATCGGGTTGTCGGGTCGGGTCAATCGGGTCAGCTCGGGTCGGGTTATCGGGTCGGGTTGTCGGGTTGGGTCAGTCGGGTTATCGGGTCGGGTTGTTGGGTCAGGTTGTCGGACTTTGGTCAACTGAGTTTAGGTTGAGTTTAAACTCGGCTGGAGTCGAAAACTGCTGTTTTTCACTAGCTGCCTAATTAAAAATAGCAATTTTCAATTGATTTTATAGAAACCATAAATCTATTTTGAACACTTGCAGCTAGTGTTTTTATGATAAATGCTTATTTTTCTACTTGTGTGAACTTTAATTTTTAAATGTGGAAGATTGATTTTACCAATCGACTGTAATATTAATATCTACCCCAATATGGAGTCTGGATTTAGAACAAAACTAGAAGTTGTTTAATTAAGGCCAAAAGAGAGATTGGATATGGACGACCAAGCCCAAGCAGGGCCGCGGTGGCTCAGTGGTAGAGAATTCATCTCTGGTGCATGGTGTCCAGTAGCGTAGCTAGAGTTTTTTTTCAGGGGGGGGCAATGAAGGGCCGAAGAGGATTTTGAGGAGGACATCTCCAATATATATATATATATATATATATATATATATATATATATATATATATATGTGTGTGTGTGTGTGTGTGTGTATGTGTGTATTCAAGGTGAATGTTTCCATCTCTATTGTTAATGATTTTACTCTTTGGAAAACAGTGAAAATATAAGAATTTAGTACCTCAAACAACTAGGATTCATTAATGCAATTGATTTCTAATATAAGTAAATAGTTATTTAATCATGGCGTTTAAAATATGTGTAGCTGGTTGACTTAAGTGGAAGCAAATACACTTTTACAGGTAAAGAAAATAACTTATAGGTTCATGCCTCTACTTGAAGAGGATCTTTCTATTCGTGTGGGCTGCAGCAAACATATCCAAAACTTGTTAGAGATCTAACGATTTAGCAATTTTCTTTTCAATTTAAAGTAACACTAAGTTTTTCAACCTATCATGAGTCATTGACTTGCGTATACAAGTCTTTAATCTTTTCAAAGAAGAGAATGACCTTTCACATGTAGCACTAGAAACTGATATAATCACAGGGATGATACCTAGCTTGTAGGTTTCTAGGAATGCGTTTTTGTAGACACAAAGAAGATTAACGAAATTCGTTAAGGAATCAGCTTTCGTTTTCTTCTCGTCTTCATACAACTTAATTGTTAGAGCAACCCGCATTATGCTTTATTTCTTGTTTAATTATGCTATTTTAAAATTATGCTTTATTGTTAATTTCAATGATTATTTTACATTAATCGTGTATAATGTATATTTATTATACATCAAATGTTCTAAATATCTTGATCTATTTATTGATATTTTTTTGCAACTAGTTTCTCTCATATTTAATGAACTTTCTACTTAATTCATTGTAAAGAGATGTGCTTTGCTCGAATAAATTTTTTCTATAATTTGTGTGCGCCTTACAGGTACATATATATAGAAAGGGAAAGTAAAAGATGCCACCAAAAAGTACAGAGAGTGCTTAAGTTCAAAAAGTAAACATAACAATACAGTGACGACGCCAGAGGGGGGCAAGGGGGGCGAGCGCCCCCCCTAGTAGCTACTTCTGCCCTCCCTGACTGCCACCTAGACTGCCCCCCAGACTCGTACAATCTTTAAACATTCTTCATGTAGTATTATATATCAGTATCATAACCAAACTCATTGACAAATTGTAGTCTACTTTCCATGAATTTACTATGTGGCAGATTAATCCTCAAGCTTTCTTCTTTGAGCGTCTGGGTATATTTGTTTTCTAATTTAGCCCCTTTCTTATGATACTACTTCTTTCTTATATGATAATACTTCTTTCTTATGATTTTTAATAATTGTGCCTAGCGAACAATAGTAGATTTGGTCGACTTGTTTTCTTCTCATTGGATCAACTTCGATTGGAAACAAAAGAAAGGTAAAACCAGTTACGTAACTTGTTTGTGTTTGTCCAGGTTTGAAGTTTTCAGTTTCATATTTTGTTTTATTTAAAAGTTCTATATTCTTTTTTCCGAAACATTATTCTCGGCTTCCAATATTCAGAGGATGTGCTTATAACAGCTTAGTTTGCAACTACCAGGGCTTAATTTTTTTGAAGGAGATAAAAAGAGTTGTGTTTTCCCTTCCTGCAAATGATAATAATAAAATTATGGAATGAAATTGATTCCTAATAAAATGTATTGTCAGAGTGCTGATCTTTAGTTAGTAATTGATTTATACTAGTGCTCCTTTACTTATTTTGTTTCAAAGAACTGACGTGACGTCTACCATATTGACTAGGAACTGCTAAAAAATTCGTAGCCCAACCCACAAGGAGTGCACGTGGATTGGTGAAGTTTTACTTCTTCTTCTCTTCCCCCGAGAGTCAATATACTACCTTGTACAGTGCTCCAGCTTTTGCAGAAAAGTTAAAAAAAATCTAGATTTTCTCGCACCACTGTTCGTAGCACTACCGCTATCAGATCTAAAATGGCGTCTTTCAAGAGTTATTTAAGTTTGGGAAATAAGTACACGTAATAGTTAGACGGAGCTAAATCTGCGGAATGAGAATGATGATATAGACATTGAAATCCTAGATTATGCAATGTCAGTTATGTTCGCAGGGACTTGATGGACAGGTGTATTCTCCTGAAGGAACAGAATTCCTCTCTTTTCATTTTCCGCAGCGTTGAACTCTGAATTTTTCTTTCAGTTTTGTAAGTAATGTAGAGAACTGGATTAAATATCTGACCATTGAGGAGGTAGTCTACCACTCCATACTTATACCAGAAGAATGTTCCAAACAATTTCTCAACCTACCTCTGTGTCTTGAACTTCTTGGGGCGATGGAGAAATGAGTGCTACTACTCCATTGACTGTTGTTCCGATTCAGGATCATAGTGGTACAACCATATTTCATCTATGGTTACTATTCGTCAGCGAAATTGATCAGCATTACGGTCAAATTGGAAGAATACTTCTCTTAATGCCGTTACCCTTTTATTCTCCTGACATATATTTTGGGAACCCATTATGCCGAGAACTTGCGCATACCCAAGCCATTGTGAATTATGCTACCGACGAGTTCCAAAGAAATGCCCAGAATCCCTGACACAAGTTTTGCTGAGAAGGTAAAAACTGAGAAAGCGGGGTGCAGACCTCAGACTATAATAAATATAAATAGCTTAAATTATTTTTGTCACACAAAAACTGGGGTGGCCTAGGCCCTCCGGCCCCGGGCTATATCCACCACTGGCTGAAATGCTGCAATTTTCAAGAATAATGTCACAAATTGCATCCATGATTCCAGGAAGAGTAATTGCTTTTAATCATCCTGGATGTAAAGCATAATTTGTTGAGAAATTGCTACGTTTATACTAAGCCACTTACTTCTTCACCACTATATATAACGGAGGAGAGTCCCGTGGTGTTTCACTGATTTCCTAATTAATTTACTTCGGTGACTTTCCTTGGTGGAACAAAAATGTTATAACAGTAAGGATCTGGATGTTCGTGAAATTATCTGTTTGGGCACACATAATCACTTCAGAGGCCTGAGAAACAATAAGAATTTCATTATTAATATGAAAATTTATATTTGTACATACAGAGATATGTTTTTCTAAACTACGGTTTCATTTTTCTATCTAGTACCTACACTCCTTCTGGATTGGACTACGACATTTTCAGCAGCTCCTCGTAAATTCTCTCTCTCTCTCTCTCTCTACATATATATATATATATATATATATATATATATATATATATATATATATATATGAGAGAGAGAGAGATATATATATATATATATACGTAGCATATAGACGAATGTGTTACTTGTAGCATACGCGAAAGTAATTCAATTTATGTTTAGGCTTCAAAAGTTTCATTGAAAAATATTTCATGTGCAGACGTTACGTATTTGTTAGTTAAAAATTTTATTTGAAATAAGTTTAATTTATAATCATATAGATCTAACATAAAAGCAGCAACGAAATACACAATGTAATGTAAAATAAGTCAAACGTAATAAATGTCATTTTTGGTATGGCAAATAGCCGCCCCCCGAAAATGTATCTGCCCCTCCTTTGCCCCCTTAAGAACTTAAAGCTGGCGTCGTCACTCTAACAATATAGTATGGAGTTCTTGCATACTATTCATTGTTGGCGGAAAAATTTCTTCTTTTACTTTCTTTTCTCCACATCAAAGGATTACACCGAAAAGTTTACAGAAATGAAAATAAGCTTTTCGTTGTTGCATTGTTATGTTCTCAATGATTTTGCATTGTAAATATTGGCTTTAAAAATATTAACACAATATGTTAAACTTTCAGTTAAAGAGAATTTTCCAAGAATTGTGCTATATATTTTAAATTATGCTTTATGCTTTATTTTCTAAAATTATGCTTTTAAAACTAGTTTCCCAATGTGAGTGCATTTTGGCGTTCACCCAGTGTTGTGACCATAGTGCTCTCAACCCGACCCGACCCGACCCGACTCGGATCGGGTCAGTCGGGTCGGGTTGTCGGGTCAGGCTACTCGGGTCGGGTTGTCGGGTAGGGTCAATCGGGTCAGCTCGGGTCGGGTTGTCGGGTCGGGTTATTCGGGTCGGTTGTCGGGTCGTGTCAATCGGGTCTGCTCGGATCGGGTTGTCGGGTCGGGTCAACCGGGTCAGCTCGGGTCGGGTTATCGGGTCAGGTCAATCAGATCGGATCACGGTTCGGGTCAGTCGGGTCGGGTCAGGTCATCGGGTCGGGTCAGTCAATTCGGGTCAATTCAACCCGACCCGACCCGACCCGTTGAGAGCACTAACCACGGGACTCTCCTCCGTTATATATAGTGGTGAAGAAGTAAGTGGCTTAGTATAAACGTAGCAATTTCTCAACAAATTATGCTTTACATCCGGGATGATTAAAAGCAATGACTCTACCTGGAATCATGGATGCAATTTGTGACATTATTCTTGAAAATTGCAGCATTTCAGCCAGTGGTGGATATAGCCCGGGGCCGGAGGGCCTAGGCCACCCCAGTTTTTGTGTGACAAAAATAATTTAAGCTATTTATATTTATTATAGTCTGAGGTCTGCACCCCGCTTTCTCAGTTTTTACCTTCTCAGCAAAACTTGTGTCAGGGATTCTGGGCATTTCTTTGGAACTCGTCGGTAGCATAATTCACAATGGCTTGGGTATGCGCAAGTTCTCGGCATAATGGGTTCCCAAAATATATGTCAGGAGAATAAAAGGGTAACGGCATTAAGAGAAGTATTCTTCCAATTTGACCGTAATGCTGATCAATTTCGCTGACGAATAGTAACCATAGATGAAATATGGTTGTACCACTATGATCCTGAATCGGAACAACAGTCAATGGAGTAGTAGCACTCATTTCTCCATCGCCCCAAGAAGTTCAAGACACAGAGGTAGGTTGAGAAATTGTTTGGAACATTCTTCTGGTATAAGTATGGAGTGGTAGACTACCTCCTCAATGGTCAGATATTTAATCCAGTTCTCTACATTACTTACAAAACTGAAAGAAAAATTCAGAGTTCAACGCTGCGGAAAGTGAAAAGAGAGGAATTCTGTTTCTTCAGGAGAATACACCTGTCCATCAAGTCCCTGCGAACATAACTGACATTACATAATCTAGGATTTCAATGTCTATATCATCATTCTTATTCCGCAGATTTAGCTCCGTCTAACTATTACGTGTACTTATTTCCCAAACTTAAATAACTCTTGAAAGACGCCATTTTAGATCTGATAGCGGTAGTGCTACGAACAGTGGTGCGAGGAAATCTAGATTTTTTTAACTTTTCTGCAAAAGCTGGAGCACTGTACAAGGTAGTATATTGACTCTCGGGGGAAGAGAAGAAGAAGTAAAACTTCACCAATCCACGTGCACTCCTTGTGGGTTGGGCTACGAATTTTTCAGCAGTTCCTAGTCAATATGGTAGACGTCACGTCAGTTCTTTGAAACAAAATAAGTAAAGGAGCACTAGAATAAATCAATTACTAACTAAAGATCAGCACTCTGACAATACATTTTATTGGGAATCAATTTCATTCCATAATTTTATCATTATCATTTGCAGGAAGGGAAAACACAACTCTTTTTATCTCCTTCAAAAAAATTAAGCCCTGGTAGTTGCAAACTAAGCTGTTATAAGCACATCCTCTGAATATTGGAAGCCGAGAATAATGTTTCGGAAAAAAGAATATAGAACTTTTAAATAAAACAAAATATGAAACTGAAAACTTCAAACCTGGACAAATACAAACAAGTTACGTAACTGGTTTTACCTTTCTTTTGTTTCCAATCGAAGTTGATCCAATGAGAAGAAAACAAGTCGACCAAATCTACTATTCTTCGCTAGGCACCATTATTAAAAGTCATAAGAAAGAAGTATAACTAAAATTTACCTCAAAAGGGGCTAAATTAGAAAACAAATATACCCAGACGCTCAAAGAAGAAAGCTTGAGGATTAATCTGCCACATAGTAAATTCATGGAAAGTAGACTACAATTTGTCAATGAGATTGGTTATGATACTGACATATAATACTACATGAAGAATGTTTAAAGATTGTACGAGTCTGGGGGGCAGTCTAGGTGGCAGTCAGAGGGGCAGAAGTAGCTACTAGGGGGGCGCTCGCCCTCTTTCCCCCCTCTGGCGTCATCACTGTATTGTTATGTTTACTCTTTGAAGTTAAGCACTTTCTTTACTTTTTGGTGGCACCTTTTACTTTCCCTTTCTGTATATGTGTACCTGTAAGGCGCACACAAATTATAGAAAAAATTTATTCGAGCAAAGCACATCTCTTTACAATGAATTAAGTAGAAAGTTCATTAAATATGAGAGAAACTAGTTGCAAAAAATATCAATAAATAGATCAAGATATTTAGAATATTTGTTGTATAATAAATATACATTATACACGATTAATGTAAAATAATCATTGAAATTAACAATAAAGCATAATTTAAAAAAAGCATAATTAAACAAGAAATAAAGCACAATATGGGTTGCTCTAACAATTAAGTTGTATGAAGACGAGAAGAAAACGAAAGCTGATTCCTTAACGAATTTCGTTGATCTTTGTGTGTACAAAAACGCATTCCTAGAAACCTACAAGCTAGGTATCATCTCTGTGATTATATCAGTTTCTAGTGCTACATGTGAAAAGTCATTCTCTTCTTTGAAAAGATTAAAGACTTGTATACGCAAGTCAATGACTCATGATAGGTTGAAAAACTTAGTGTTACTTTATATTGAGAAGAAAATTGCTAAATCGTTAGATCTCTAACAAGTTTTGGATATGTTTGCTGCAGCCCACACGAATAGAAAGATCCTCTTCAAGTAGAGGCATGAACCTATAAGTTATTTTCTTTACCTGTAAAAGTGTATTTGCTTCCACTTAAGTCAACCAGCTACACATATTTTAAACGCCATGATTAAATAACTATTTACTTATATTAGAAATCAATTGCATTAATGAATCCTAGTTGTTTGAGGTACTAAATTCTTATATTTTCACTGTTTTGCAAAGAGTAAAATCATGAACAATAAAGATGGAAACATCCACCTTGAATACTCACATACACACACACACACACACACACACACACATATATATATATATATATATATATATATATATATATATATATATATATATATATATATATATATATTGGAGATGTCCCCCTCAAAATCCTCTTCGGCCCTTCATTGCCCCCCCTGAAAAAAAACTCTAGCTAGCTCTAGCTAAAGTTCACACAAGTAGAAAAATAAGCATTTATCATAAAAGCACTAGCTGCAAGTGTTCAAAATAGATTTATGGTTTCTATAAAATCAATTGAAAATTGCTATTTTTAATTAGGCAGCTAGTGAAAAACAGCAGCTTTCGACTCCAGCCGAGTTTAATCTCAACCTAAACTCAGTTGACCAAAGTGAACTGATCCGACTGACCCAACCCGACCCGAGTGACCCGACCCGAGCTGCCCCGATTGACCCGACCCGACAACCCGACCCGAATAACCCGACCCGAGCTGACCCGACAACCCGACCCGAATAACCCGACCCGACAACCCGACCCGAATAACCCGACCCGGGCTGACCCGACTGACCCGACCCGACAACCCGACCCGATTAGCCTGACCCGACAACCCGACCGGAGTTGACCCGACTTACCCGACCCGAGTTGACCTGACCCGACCCGACCCGTTTGAGAGCACTACTCATGGGGCCCTAGTAGTTTCCATATCGATCATGTACAATTTAAATGTGTCCAGCAGAGCCCAAATGGATCCCCTTACAGACCATGTCCATAAACAATACGACACATATTTATTGATTTGTGTAGTTTCTGCCGAATTGGAACGTAAATGACTAATTTCTTTCGGAATTTGTGTGTTAACGTAACTATAAGACGATTTCAGTCAATGTAGCCGTCGATATGGGATAATGTCGTCCAATGTCGTTTTGCCTAGCCTGCATCATTCTTAGTTATTTGACATCGCGCCATCTGTAATGGGACGACTTGTTAACCGTTCTAGGAGGATCAACCTCGAGATCCATATGGATCGATGTCGCAGTTTTCCATTTACCCATCAACGGCCCACCGACATGTGCTACTGGGGTGGTTTCGGCTTGTAGTTAAGGAGTAAAAATTGCTTTCTCCCTTTGACATAGTCATTATTATTTCAATTTTATTCTTAGTAATTTAAAACAGTACTTCTCAAAGTGAGCATTAAAGCACCACAGGGTGCGTTCGCATTTCCAAAGGATACACTGGAACTAAAAAAAGAGCAATTGGGAGCGTTTGAGATTTCGTTGCCTTTTAGACTTTTCCTTATTAATGGACGAAAGCAATTATGTATTACAAATTATCTAAAGTTTAGATTTCTTTAGTAAATCTAATGTGAGTGATAGTATAGCGTAATTACATGATTTGTATGACAGCAACATGTCACTCATTGACCGTTTGACGTTGAGAATGAACATAGATAGTACTGTTCATTCGGTAATTCTACTGCTGATAAGAAAACATGGTTAACTTTGTAAATTTACCAATATCATCAATACAATACGATACCCATTGTGCAGTTAAGTCTACAGGATTAAGCTAACCGAAATGTTGTTGGAAAACCTAGGAAATAACATTAATATAAATGTGATTCTCCACGATTAATTAACTAACTAGCTCTATGGTCTATGGAACCCGAAGGTTCAATGTCGCGTTCACAAAATATCTCCACTGACTTTTATCCTTATCCAATTGGATCCAGTTTCTACCCTGTATTCCTATTTCTGCAACATCCATCTTAATGTTGTCTTCCCATCTACGCCAAGGAATTCCTAATGGCCTTTTTCCAATTGGCGTTCCAGTTAAAATTTTGAAAGCGTTCATACTTTCTTCCATTCTGACTATATGGCCTGCCCACCTGAGCCTCCTAGCTTTAATGACACTAATGATGTTAGGTGAGCGGTATAAACAGTGCAATTCCTCCACGATTACCACCAACCAAAATAAAGAATCAAAGTACATATTTTCTACCTGTTGTTCTAAAGAATCTTATAAAATTAATAGTGTTGTTATAATTTAAGGCGTAAAATTACACTATCTTAAAAAATGATACAAATATTAATCTTTAATACCAGACTGTAGGAATTTATTTCGGGATGGGCAACGTTAAATTGAAAAGGAGGGAAAAGAACTATATAATTAAATGCATGCTGAATGCGCTAAGCTGCGAGAGGGCGCCATCGCCCAGATTACAACTTTTTCCGACCGTTGCGTTAGAGGGATTTGTCCAGGATCGTTCGGTGTCGGGCTAATAACGATGAGTATGTTCATTTACAACACTGTTAAAGAAATAGCAAACTTTCTGAAAGGAACTTACTAAGGAAACATCAGATAATCCTTATACTTAGCCAGAGCCCTTTCACCCGGGCAAAGTGACTTTTTTGTGTCCTCCCCCTATCTCTAGCCTACATTTTAAATATTACCATTGTGTTTTTAATATTTTCAACCCATTTTTCAAAAAGACATTCATTACTTACGAAAACTTCACAAAGAATATGGTCTGCTATAATCAATACCATCTCCGCCCCCCCCCCACACTTGGTCTAGTGGCTAGTACGCCTGCCTTTTGTGGTTTCGGGGCAAATCGCGGTGGGTTACTGTTCAACAATAAAAGTTGTTCTGATTACACTATAATCAGTATCCACATCTCCTTTCGCCATTAAGGCATAAACGTGGAACGTTAAACTCAAGCAAGCAAACAAACAATACTTACTCCCCCTCCACTCTTTATTCTATATGCCATATCTCCATTTGACGATACAACCCTCTTAGTACTATGAAACCTCTCCTTCCATGGTGAAATGGAAATGATTACGTATTTGCTGCTGCTTTACAAGAATATAAACCAAAATGTCAGTAGAAAACACATTATAAAATTTATTTTTTGACGCTCGTTTTGGCGCCCCTCTGACTCTGGAGCCCCGGGCAGTTGTCCAGTGTGCCCAGCCGTTGGACCGCCCTTCAATGTACGGACGGATAACTAAGGGCTGCGAGGAGAGGTTACACTTAATGTTATGCCACTGGTTTGACGTGTTTGAAATGTTCAGTAAATGATCGGTTAGTGAAATAATTTCGACGGTTACAGATATTTAAAGTTTAGCTAAGACAAAGTTACCTAACCAAATACATTTGATATCGCGATGTCACAATTTGATTTTTCCTCACATAAAAAAGAGGAAACAATAGTAATAAAAAACCTTACTTGTACTCGGCTCGAACTAACAACCTAATTCGTACAGACTAGTTGTTCTGACTACGTGAGTTTCGATTTCTTAAGCGAAAGAAGTCTGTTATATTACGAGGCATGGTTCTCATTGTAATCGTCCTGTTAATTTATTCTTTCGATAGGTAGTTTCCACTGTTTGCTTTATCTATATAAATAAATGTATAGATTCATATATTAAGAGTCTTTGGGTAATGTGTGTAATAATTTCTTGCTTAAATGTATGCTGTGATTGGCCCTGATTGTCTGTTCCTATGAAGGTTGAAAAAAATACGTCAAAACTGTTCGAGATAATACAGGAACTCGATTGACCTTGAGGGCAAATCACCAAATCATCAATTTCTGTGGAGTTCTGTTCAGTATTTCTATCTGCCAATTAGGTTTGTTCTTAGAAGTAATATTTTACCAACCTAACCGTTTGATAGAGTGCAATGGCAGAGAACCAAAGGAAAGGAATTCTTGCTCTTGTTAACGTGGGATACCACCATGTGCAATAAAAATGTCGCGTCTCCTTGAAGTAATACTATAGCCGCCACCAGGTTATAGAAGTATTTTTGTGGACGCTCTGTATATTTTGTAAAAGACAGTGACTATTTTTTTCGATTTATACTTTATTCTGCGAAGCATATAAGTTCTTTCTTCGGTGGAAATTACTTCTTTCCCACACAACTGGGGAAAGAAGTTTTTCATTATTTTTCATAGATATATTTCATATATATATTTAAAACATTGTTTTTTGGTGAGAATATTTGTCAGCGACGAACCTTCTCAGTATTTCTCCCTGACTTATTATTATGCACATTATATATACTGCAGTTATTTCGAACTAAATTAAGTGCTCTCTTTAATCGCTTACGGAAATATTGTAGTAGTTTACAGAAATAATGGCTGACCAGATGTTCAGGCAACCAAAGTGACACCAGTCACGTTGGTTTTGCAGTTCTATATCTGTACTTTCTCACGCCCGTGTTATCGCAGAGTCTCGTGCATCGTAGCCAGTAGACTAAAATTAACATAAATTATTTTCTGTATTCCGTTTGCATGTGCATACAGGTGATCTAACTGAGTGGTTTTTGGAATGAACTGCCAACACTCTTCAGTCAACCATTGCAATTTGCATCTTAAACTTTTGAGCTCGGGAAGTTTGACTCCGGTATTGTGTGCAGCCACCACGCACGTTGCGTCGGGAATTAAGTATGATTTTGTGTTAAGGGGCACAAGCTATTAGCCGGCGAAGGACGTTTTCTTACGGCTAGCTGAAGTCCCAGGTCCGCAGACCTTGTGCGTACATGTCAGTTATATACGCACCCTCCAACATCAGCATTCTACTTTGGAGGCTCTCTATTTTAATTTGCTGAAGACTCATCTTTACGCTTGAGAATTGTTTGGTGCAGCAATTTTATTTTTACATGGGATTATCCCGGAAACTTTTCCCCAGTGCTAATCCCCAAGTGCGTCAATGGTGTGAGAGAAGCATTCATAGTGAAATCTCAGATATAATATCATATATATATATATATATAAAGCTACATTGCATTAAAAAGGCAAAGTGTCATTTCAGTGATGAAAATTATCAACCATATTCTGTGTTAAGTGTTGTGTTCCTTTCTCTTCGTTATTTTTTATATATAAGTATTCTAATAAATAAGTATAGTGTTATTTAATCCAGTGTGTTTTCGTTGTTTGTGAGAGTAATGTTTGCGTGCGTTATGGTCTGGATGTCCGTCTGATCGTCTGTGAGGTTTTCGAGACGAGACACCCGAACCTCTCGGTGTCTAACGCTCGTCTCATCATTGAGACCGACGACCTATTTGGAAACAATTTGTAACCCCTTCTCGGAGAGGTCTTTCATCATCCTATCCAGGTAAGTTCTGGTCTCAGGAGAATACTTATTGGCAGGACCACGGAGGACAGAACCACGAACAGAGACCCAGATTACATGAAGTGGTTACAAATAAATGGAAGCCCGAACAGTGACTTGACACCCGGGTGGTTACAATACTTTATCGAAAATAACTCTTTTCCTTTATATATTCGAAGTTTCTGAGGGTTTCAAAATGAGGAAATATTACTGACAAACAAAGACGCATTTAGGAGTGGGTTCAGGGGGTCCTGATCCGCTCTAAATTCCCAACTTTTCTGTAAATTTAAACTAATTTTCGGGGTTATTTTTAAAAACTTTATTATAATTTATCCTAATATTGAAGTCGGATCCACCAAATAGCTTTGGACCGCTTTTGAAATAAATTCCTGTATACGTGCCTCCTGACAAATATATTTTCAATACTTTCGTTAAATAATGAAGTAAAATAAATAAATTAGGAGCAAAATGCCTCAGCACGTCAAACGTTTGTCCACTGCCAATATTGTCAGAAGGGATATTAATAGCAAAAACTCTTAGTCAATACTGAACCTTGGAACTTCACCCCGAACAACAAGCATATATTTTGGAAATACACTCAGCCCTAGTCAGAAGGCATTGTAAGCGAGTTTCGTTTGGCAACATCGCACGGAAACAAATGAATCCCGAATTGCATTCTAACACGTTCCTACTACCACTACTACTACTATTACTACTACTTTTACTACTACTACTACTACTTTTGCTACGGATCTGTATCGTACAAGGGCAAACTTATTTTAATGAAAGACGTTTAATGAAATTTTAAAAAATAATCGTTAAATCACTTTTTGAATATTATTTTAAATCTTATTTTAACGAAAGAAGTGTTTTAAAAAATTTTAAAAATAACTCTCCGCAGGCAGGGTTTGAGCCCACCCCCCCAAAAAACTTTCCGTAATATCATGTTGCGCTAGCTCACTCCGCTGCGAGAACCGACAGCATTTGACGTTTACTTTGTGCTATATTTAGTTCAGAACTCGTGATGTCACCAACAGGATCATGATATAGACGTCATTATTTTTCCTGCATTGCAGAGCAATCCGAGATTTGATCATTGTCTACTCGGACTGAAATTGTCATTTCGAACCAACATTTTAATATGAAGCCAAAAATTCCTTTAAAATAGACGAAAACTGAAAGTTTCAAGCATTTTAATATTTTTGCCATTTCCCATAAGGGGATCATAGGCTCTACACCGAAGAGCCACCAGAGATTTGATCATTGACCACTCGGACTGAAATACTCATTTGGAACCAAAACTTTAATATGAAGTCAAAAATTAAACTTTTACATCAATTTGAACTGACTGGGTTCCAGTTCACCCCACTCTTATGTTTAGTTTAGTTAAGTGGTAATTTCTGACAGCTTCACATCATCGAAAGAATCTTTCACTTTCCCCTAGAAGTCTGTGCTGTATCCGCCACTAGAATCAATAGACACTTCTCCTACTTTTTATGTCACCCTCGAACAAATAAAGAAGAGGTAATATTACAATCAAGGGGCGCTACATATTAGGTATTTCTTTAGTTACCTACCCGTAATCGCACAGGGCCATCTTCGTTAGAATAACAAAAAAATCTACGTGATATTCCAATCAGGAAGGGAGAGAGGATGCTCTAAATATATTTATTATTCATTTTGTCTGCCTTGCTTATCAGAAATTTCTTTCTGTTGGGAGGGGCTCTGTTGAAATGAGAGGGGCAAAATAAAACGTCGTGCCGCCTCCCACATGGTTCCTCAAATTATTACTAAAGAAATCATTTTAAACTAAGATGTATAAGGTTACTACATTATGTAAGGATGGCATATTCAGGAATATTACTACTACTACTACTACTACTACTACTACTACTTATTATTATTATCATTATTATTATTATTATTATTATTATTATTATTATTATTATTATTATACGAATGCCTTTGGAGCACCGAAATTGTGTAAGGTGAATCATGGTATGTAGAGGTTTAAAATGGGTGGTCATAGGGGAGGAAAAAACAGAATTTTTCTCTATCTCACTCTCTAACTTAAGATTATGTGTTGAAGGTAAGAAGCATCATCATTCTACAATAGATTGCTTTTACGTAGGATGTCAGCTACTTCAGTTCTCCTCCTTCGGGCTACTTACCTCATGTGGTAAATTCAAAACAAATAAATTGTAAAACTTTTGCGTAATTAAACATGGAATGAAAATTAAACATGTAATAGGGAAATCTGTTATCGAAATGTCCAAATAAGTGGATAGAAGAGTGTTTAATGATAAACATTGTGAAACTTTATAAAATTCTCCAAATTAGAATTAACGTTTAGTGGAAAACATTCGTTATTCAACAGCGACCATATTGTGAGCAGTGAGCACAGGAAAAATAATTACAAAACTGTTTGCAAACAAAATTAGGAACACTAATACAAGTACGACAACGACTTTTTTCTTTTTTTGGTACCGTCATGAATTTTACACATATGTTACAGTTTGATTCTTTCCCACATAAAAAGTAAATAAATAAAATAACCATTGTAATAAAAATGACAATTGTACTTTTATGGGGTTCGAACTTGCTACCTGCGGCATACAGGCTCCTTGCTTTAACTAACTAAGCTATTTGTTTTTTTACGGGAAGTGAGCCTGTTCTAGGGTAAAGACGATTTTTCATTACGATCGTGGTACCAATTCGTCCTTTTCAATAGGTAATTTCCACTATTTGCTCTATCTATACTTTAATACTTGGCATAGAATCATATATTTGGAGTTCCCAGATAATGCACGTAATAAGACATACTAGAAGTGTTTCGTTAAATTTTCCCTTGTAGATTTCGCTTTTCTGCTTCGTGTTGAAATGCAGAATTCCCTGGCGTTCTTGAAAATTTCCCACTTTAGCAGAGTTGGTAATTCTCGTAATTTCGGTTGATTTAATGTTTTTAGCTTCTAATTTATGTATTTTAAGTTAATATCTAACACAAACATTAAAAGCGGGTTATTATTAACGCTTCCTGCTGGGGAAACGTTTCGAAATTTCGAACATATGAAGAAAACGGAGATATTTTCAAAAAAAAAAAAAAAACTTCAAAATAAAGAAACGCGTCTTTTATTTTGCTCATAGTAGTACATTACAACTTGCAGATTCAATATACTGCAAAAAAGGTAAGAACTACCGAGAAATAGGTTTTGAAATCTGGTTAGGCCTCTAAGAATAGTTGTCATCTCTCGTAACCCTCCATTCTAAATGAAATTTTTGAGTTTAATGTCCCTCGGTTACGCCGGTTAGGCCAAACGAGACGGTGATGGTGAAATAATGGAATGAAGAAAGTGGTAGGAAACGGGAGAACTCCAAGAAAACCCACGCGCACGATGTTTGTCCACCGCAAGGTTTACTTGGCGGGGCTGGGATCGAACCCGAAACCCTACGCACCAGAGATGAGCGCTCTACCACTGAGCCATCGAGGCCCCTAACCCTCCATTATAAACAGGTGTAGCAGAAATCAATTATGTCCGGTTTTAACGTTGATCGATGTGGTGTTTAAATGATAATAGATAGCGAGAAGGGGTATCTATAATTGATTAAGTTCCAAGCACATGTTTCATTTTCACTCTGATCCCTTTACTGAACAAGAAGTAGTAGAAATGTTAATATCATTTCCGGCTTCAACACTGCTTGAAGAAATATTGATTGCTTTTCTTTATTGTCACTACCAGAGTTTGTTTAACAGAATATGCACATAACTTCACTACGATGTAATTTTAATGGATAAACCGCAGTCCCTTTAATTTTTCTTGTTACAGGCCAACCTCGGCAGTTCGAACTCCGCGCTACTCCGAGCGGCCTTTAGTCATCATCTGTATATACATACATTATTTTTAGGTTGTCATGTCAGAATATTACAACCGTAAACTAATGAAAAAAATGGAATTAATCAGGTCAAGATTCCAAGTAAAGAAAAAAAACTATACAGATGGTTGACGGCGTAAAGAGTGAAGGGAAGGTCAAGTCTATTTGAAGAATTTAGGATGGAAAGTGGTTTACTCTTGTCCTTTCCGCGTGGGCGAGAAGAGATGAGAGTCCAGCAAAATAGCAGCAAATAGTCCAGCAGAAAACGATTAATGACTTTTCCAAAGTACTTTTTTTTAACGTAGAGTTACTGTACTGTATGTAGTATTTAAAGATAGAAATGTACAAATTTTCATTTTGTAGTAGGTCTTTATCGTGCACTTTTTCAATTTATTGTACGTGCGTACATACTATCAATAAATTTATGTATGCGTGTATTTTAAGCTTGGTTTAGGCTTTTTCTTAGCATTCCTTCGTAATCCAAACGGCTCGAGCAAACAAGGTTGGACTGTATTAAAATAAATAAGATAAAACGGATTGTTAGTACGTTCGTTACTCCGTACAACTCATGAAGAAGTTTTTTTTTTCTTTGGGCAATCGATAGCTAGCGTAATTATCTCGGACGAGTTCGTTAATAGAGCTATTCCATCCACCGAAAGAGGTAGAAATCAACCTTTTTTCCGTTTAAGGTTTATCACTATAGAACTGAAACGGTAATAGATATAGAGAATTGATTTTCTGTAATTGATTACCCACCTTAACAGCATATTTCATATCCATCCTTAATTATATACCTCTATAATCGGAAACACACTTAATTGTTTGCGTACTTCCACAAAACATACAAACACCAAATTTTGCATACTTGTTCTTCATGGGATGTGAGTAATGGGAAAATTCCGATATCACGAAAAAGGCGACATTTTCCATGTAAATGAAGTATCGAAATTTTTCGTCGTTTTGAAATGCTGGTTTTTAGAGTAGTTCCGCACACCATAGAAACGTCATATTTTGTCAGGCAGTGAAGCTAGGAACATAGTTTATGATAGAAAAATGAGCATTAAAATTCGTTTTCGTTTCGCGGCGCAAATCGAAAAAATGTGAAATTTGTAATGGCTGTATCTAGGAGGTAGAAATTTCGAGGTGATGTTTATTCTGATGCGTAGTTTGCGAATCCGCCCTTAAACTTGAAAAAATAGTCATGTTCGGTGTAAGAAAGTGCTAGGAATATTATAAGGGGGCGTCTAATTCTACACAATTTGTAGATATGGTGGAATCACGAAATTGCGTTCAAGTGTGTAGAGTACAGCGCATGTGAGGGGAAAATTCCGACATGTTGGAAAAGTCGTCATCTTCGATTCAAAATGGCGGCTCAAAAATTTGTAACCATGAAAATTGTAAGTTGTGCTCTTGGTAGGTAAGCCAGGTTTCGCTATGTTATTAAGGACGTAGTTCAGTTTAAGTGAAGAAACAAATCATTGGAGAAGTCGCCATCTTGAATTCAAAACTGCCATATTTTTGAATTGCCTTAATTTTTCCTCTTATGTGGTATATTGAGGAGAATAGAACAAGCAGGATTCAACGTAGTAAGTTAGCTCCGCGGTAAAGTGTCTGGTTTCTGAGTAGCAGGTCTGGGTTCGAATCCCCGCCGATCTTGTTTTATCTTGCGTTTTTTTTTCTTATCACGTTGCTTTGTTTATGAAAATAATTTCTGTTGGCATTGCGTGAACAAAATATTTTCGTTATTACAGACATAGACGGAAAGGATATATTTATACGCTAACTGTTGAGATGGTCTCGAAACTAGGCAGTATGTTCGTGTAAAGTTTCAAGACGATACTGAAGTATTTAATATCAAACATATGTAGCATTGGAAATGGAGCATCACCAGTGTCTCTATCGGAAGCAATGTTCGAGGGGGGGGGAGTATTACCCCGGGGGCACTGCTGATAACATTCTATTTGTTATTGTATTATATACGTATTATTTTGATCTCGCCAGGGGCGCTCTGAGGAGGCGGTGTTCCCCAAAAAGAGTCTGAAAGAAACAATGGGCATCTTTTTCACGATATAGTGTCCATACAAGACAACAATACATTTTGTCTCGCGACAACAGTGTCTACTTCAAACCGGAAACGATTGCAAAATATCTCTCTCCCCTTTTATGTCCCTCGTTAAGATACCTGCGTATACCAAATTTGGAGTGAATACCACAAATGGAAAGTATAAAATATTAATTTTAAGGAAATACACACACATACAGGGTCGTACGCAGGGGGTGGTTCCTGGGGGTCCGGACCACCCCCGAAATTCCAACTTTTGTGTAATTGTAGTCTAATTTTTGGGACAAGTTTAGGAATTTCAATATAAAATACACAGATATTGAGTTTGGACCCCTCCCGAAATAAATTCCTGCGTACGCCACTGCACACACACGCTCATACACACACACAAATGGGCCCCTCTTGAAAATTGTCTCGTCGGCAGCGTACATATTTATAATATATAAGATACGTGGGAAAGTGCCCCTTTCGATTTAATAGTTTTAGTTGCGGGTCCGGTTGGAATGAAATGCCGTATATGATAGAGTCAAGCTTATTTTCAATCACCTATGCTATAAAAATAAACTTTCCAAGAAAGAAAAAGTGACACAAAAACTTGGTGGGAATCGAACCCAGGTCTCCAGCCTAGTAGGCTCACGTCGTTCCCCTACACTACTCAATTCCTTAGATTCTGGAGTTCCTACCTACTGCTCACATAGTACTGGTACGTAGCGGGCCCGCGTCTCTGGAATTATATACCTCTATAATCGGAAACACACTTAATTGTTTGCGTACTTCCACAAAACATACAAACACCAAATTTTGCATACTTGTTCTTCATGGGATGTGAGTAATGGGAAAATTCCGATATCACGAAAAAGGCGACATTTTCCATGTAAATGAAGTGTCGAAATTTTTCGTCGTTTTGAAATGCTGCTTTTTAGAGTAGTTCCGCACACCATAGAAACGTCATATTTTGTCAGGCAGTGAAGCTAGGAACATAGTTTATGATAGAAAAAAGAGCATTAAAATTCGTTTTCGTTTCGCGGCGCAAATCGAAAAAATGTGAAATTTGTAATGGCTGTATCTAGGAGGTAGAAATTTCGAGGTGATGTTTATTCTGATGCGTAGTTTGCGAATCCGCCCTTAAACTTGAAAAAAATAGTCATGTTCGGTGTAAGAAAGTGCTAGGAATATTATAAGGGGGCGTCTAATTCTACACAATTTGTAGATATGGTGGAATCACGAAATTGCGTTAAAGTGTGTAGAGTACAGCGCATGTGAGGGGAAAATTCCGACATGTTGGAAAAGTCGTCATCTTCGATTCAAAATGGCGGCTCAAAAATTTGTAACCATGAAAATTGTAAGTTGTGCTCTTGGTAGGTAAGCCAGGTTTCGCTATGTTATTAAGGACGTAGTTCAGTTTAAGTGAAGAAACAAATCATTGGAGAAGTCGCCATCTTGAATTCAAAACTGCCATATTTTTGAATTGCCTTAATTTTTCCTCTTATGTGGTATATTGAGGAGAATAGAACAAGCAGGATTCAACGTAGTAAGTTAGCTCCGCGGTAAAGTGTTTGGTTTCTGAGTAGCAGGTCTGGGTTCAAATCCCCGCCGATCTTGTTTTATCTTGCGTTTTTTTTCTTATCACGTTGCTTTGTTTTATGAAAATAATTTCTGTTGGCATTGCGTGAACAAAATATTTTCGTTATTACAGACATAGACGGAAAGGATATATTTATACGCTAACTGTTGAGATGGTCTCGAAACTAGGCAGTATGTTCGTGTAAAGTTTCAAGACGATACTGAAGTATTTAATATCAAACATATGTAGCATTGGAAATGGAGCATCACCAGTGTCTCTATCGGAAGCAATGTTCGAGGGGGGGGAGTATTACCCCGGGGGCACTGCTGATAACATTCTATTTGTTATTGTATTATATACGTATTATTTTGATCTCGCCAGGGGCGCTCTGAGGAGGCGGTGTTCCCCAAAAAGAGTCTGAAAGAAACAATGGGCATCTTTTTCACGATATAGTGTCCATACAAGACAACAATACATTTTGTCTCGCGACAACAGTGTCTACTTCAAACCGGAAACGATTGCAAAATATCTCTCTCCCCTTTTATGTCCCTCGTTAAGATACCTGCGTATACCAAATTTGGAGTGAATACCACAAATGGAAAGTATAAAATATTAATTTTAAGGAAATACACACACATACAGGGACGTACGCAGGGGGTGGTTCCTGGGGGTCCGGACCACCCCCGAAATTCCAACTTTTGTGTAAATGTAGTCTAATTTTTGGGACAAGTTTAGGAATTTCAATATAAAATACACAGATATTGAGTTTGGACCCCTCCCGAAATAAATTCCTGCGTACGCCACTGCACACACACGCTCATACACACACACAAATGGGCCCCTCTTGAAAATTGTCTCGTCGGCAGCGTACATATTTATAATATATAAGATACGTGGGAAAGTGCCCCTTTCGATTTAATAGTTTTAGTTGCGGGTCCGGTTGGAATGAAATGCCGTATATGATAGAGTCAAGCTTATTTTCAATCACCTATGCTATAAAAATAAACTTTCCAAGAAAGAAAAAGTGACACAAAAACTTGGTGGGAATCGAACCCAGGTCTCCAGCCTAGTAGGCTCACGTCGTTCCCCTACACTACTCAATTCCTTAGATTCTGGAGTTCCTACCTACTGCTCACATAGTACTGGTACGTAGCGGGCCCGCGTCTCTGGAATTATATACCTCTATAATCGGAAACACACTTAATTGTTTGCGTACTTCCACAAAACATACAAACACCAAATTTTGCATACTTGTTCTTCATGGGATGTGAGTAATGGGAAAATTCCGATATCACGAAAAAGGCGACATTTTCCATGTAAATGAAGTGTCGAAATTTTTCGTCGTTTTGAAATGCTGCTTTTTAGAGTAGTTCCGCACACCATAGAAACGTCATATTTTGTCAGGCAGTGAAGCTAGGAACATAGTTTATGATAGAAAAAAGAGCATTAAAATTCGTTTTCGTTTCGCGGCGCAAATCGAAAAAATGTGAAATTTGTAATGGCTGTATCTAGGAGGTAGAAATTTCGAGGTGATGTTTATTCTGATGCGTAGTTTGCGAATCCGCCCTTAAACTTGAAAAAAATAGTCATGTTCGGTGTAAGAAAGTGCTAGGAATATTATAAGGGGGCGTCTAATTCTACACAATTTGTAGATATGGTGGAATCACGAAATTGCGTTCAAGTGTGTAGAGTACAGCGCATGTGAGGGGAAAATTCCGACATGTTGGAAAAGTCGTCATCTTCGATTCAAAATGGCGGCTCAAAAATTTGTAACCATGAAAATTGTAAGTTGTGCTCTTGGTAGGTAAGCCAGGTTTCGCTATGTTATTAAGGACGTAGTTCAGTTTAAATGAAGAAACAAATCATTGGAGAAGTCGCCATCTTGAATGCAAAATTGCCTTATTTTTGAATTGCCTTCATTTGGACTCTTATGTGGTATATTGAGGAGAATAAAACAAACAGAATTCAACGTAGTAAGTTAGCTCCGCGGTAAAGTGTCTGGTTTCTGAGTAGCAGGTCTGGGTTCGATTCCCCGCAAAACCTTGTTTTATCTAACGTTTTTTTTCTTATCACGTTGCTTCGTTTTATCAAAATAGTTTCTGTTGGCATTGCGTGAACAAAATATTTTCGTTATTACAGACATAGACGAAAAGAATATATTTATACACTAACTGTTGATATCGTCTCGAAACTAGGCAGTATGTTCGTGTAAAGTTTCGAGACGATACTGAAGTATTTAAAATCAAACATATGCAGCTTTGGAAATGGAGCATCACCAGTGTCTCTATCGGAAGCAATGTTCGGGGGGGAGTATTACCCCGGGGGCACTGCTGATAACATTCTATTTGTTACTGTATTATAAACGTATTATTTTGATCTCGCCAGGGGCGCTCTGAGGAGGCAGTGTCCCCCAAAAAGAGTCTGAAAGAAACATTGGGCATTATTTTCAGGATATAGTGTCCATACAAGACAACAAAACATTTTGTCTCGCGACAACAGTGTCTACTTCAAACCGGAAACGATTGCAAAATATCTCTCTCCCCTTTTATGTCCCTCGTTAAGATACATGCGAATATCAAATTTGAAGTGAATAGCACAAAGGGAAAGTATAAAATATTAATTTTAAGGAAATACGCACACACACAGGGACGTACGCAGGGGGTGGGTCCTTGGGGTCCGGACCACCCCCGAAATTCCAAATTTTGTGTAAATTTAGCCTAATTTTCGGGACAAGTTTAGGAATTTCAATATAAAATACACTGATATTGAGTTTGGACCCCTCCCGAAATAAATTCCTGCGTACGCCACTGCACACACACGCTCATACACACACACACAAATGGGCACCTCTTGAAAATTGTCTCGTCGGCAGCGTACATATTTATAAGATACGTGGAAAAGTGCCTTTTTCGATTTAATAGTTTTAGTTGTGGGTCCGGTTGGAATGAAATCCCGTATATAATAGACTCAAGCTTATTTTCAATCACCTATGCTATAAAAATAAACTTTCGAAGAAAGAAAAAGTGAGAGAAAAACTTGCTGGGAATCGAACCCAGGTCTTCTGCACAGTAGGCTCACGTCTTTCCCCTACAGTACTCAATTCCTTATATTTGGTACTTCCTACTTACTGCGCACATGATACTGGTACGTAGCAGGCCCGCGTCTGTGGAATTACACCTCTAAAAATCGGAATAGTAATCGTGTTATATATGTGTTTTTTAGGATGATTAAGGAAATGATGTCTTCTTATTTCATTGTAATAAGAAATTAGAAAGACGCGATTCTAGTACAATGTTCTACTGCAGTGTAGAAAGTGGTGTTGTTTAAGTTGCTATAAACAATTTTTTTAAAAGCCTCCAATAATATTCATATTCTAAATTACGTAGTAAATAAACGTCTTCATTGAAAATATAAGAGGAAAGATACAGGAAGACTGTATGTAATTGTCCAGTATAAATAAACATTTCAGCAAGTCCTGCTGCCCAATTATTACTTTTGTAACAAAGGACAGCACTATAATACAGTGTACTACGTTACTGTGCAAGAACTGGTGTTCAATCAAATATTATGAACTAATGTTTAAAAAGCCTTAACAAAATTCATATTTGTAAATTACGAACACATTTAGTCTTCATAAAAATACAAGACGAGAGATACAGGTAGACTGCAAGAAATTGTCCAGTAAATATGAAATATTTCAAAAAGTCTTGCTGCAGGTAATATGTACTACTATGCCGAAGGATTCAATTATAAGGGACTTTCTATATTACAGTGCAAAAGTAGTGTTCTCTCAAATGTTACCAACAAATGTTTAAAAAGCCTCTAACAATAATCATATTTGTAAATCACCTACAAATTGTAGTCTTTATTGAAAATACATGAATAAATATACAGGGAGACTGCAAGAATTTGTGCAGTATATATGAAACTTTTCAAGAAATCTTGCTGAGGTAATATGTACAACTATGCCCAAGGTTTCCATTATAATCCACTGTACTACATTATAGTACAAAAGTAGTGTTCACTCAAATGCTATGAAAAAAAATTAAACAATCTCCAACAATATTCATATTTGTAAATTATCTAGTAAATTGTAGTCTTCATTGCAAATACAAGAATAAATGTGCAGGAAGCCTGAAATATTTTCCCACCCTTATATCACAGATATGAATTACTTTTCCTGCAGGTAATATGTACAATTAACTTCAAGGACACTATTATAATACATTGTACTAAAAATCACTGCAAAACATAATATTAAAAAATGCTACGAATAAATATTTGAAAGGTTGCAAAAATCACATTTGTAAACAGTGAGTGTTTTCGCAAAATGCAAGGTTTAATAGGTAGGCTATTGGAAGGCAGTGTCCGCTGTTTATGTTTGAGAAAATAAATTCTGTTATTGTCTCTAACATGTATAGGTGAGCGCAAAGTGTACATAATAAGCCATGCACATGATTGCCAGAGTAGAAGTAGTAATAGAGTTCTTTCTAATAAATTGTGTGTTTGTTTTTCAAAGTTACATGGAAGGAATAATACCGGTTGAATTGAAGTATGTGTTCGTAACAGGTGTGTGCTGTAAAGGGAAGTGAATTCCTGAAGGAATAGTTTTCTAGAACATGACACCTCATGGCAAAGGCCTGACCGGGGGTCTGGGGGCGGAGCCCCCAGCGAGCTTTAGCGAGTATTCTACTAAAACCGGAAATGCTTGAAATTCACTACAACTTATGGTTTCAATATTGATCTACATTAAGAAAAAAACTTAAGAAATTACTAGAAGCTGTTCTCCCACAATCGATTCAGCTTTTTAAGGATAGCCACCAACTTTACTTTTAGCCATATATTCAAACTGGAGGTTGAAGAAATCAGCAACTTATGGTCTTAACGTTGATCGCTCCAGATTAAAAACGGAAATAGATAATGAGAAAAGGTTTTCTGCAATGAATTAAGCCTCCCAAGAATATATTCTGTCTCCATCGTTAGCTCTCTATCAAAATCGAAAATGGTAGGAATACTACAACTTCCGATCTCAATACTGATCTACCTAGAGCCAAAATGGTAAGAGATAGCGAAAAGCTATTTTGTAATCTGGTTAGCGTCCTAAGTATATAGAGAATACTATGTTTTCTCTACTAATAGGCAAATTCAAGATCAAGAACAGGGTGCTCTGAAAAGAGAGAACTCGTATAGATTTAGGATTTACTTCATACTTTTCTTTTCTTTCTTCCTTTTCTTGCGTGTCTCTTTTCCCAAAATGACTGAGATAATTTTGCTTATATTAAGTACTAGCCTCCGGCTAGCTGAGGATTCCCGCCCCGTGTCCACGAGACTGCTCGGCGAGAGACTGCTCATGACTCTGTAAGCATATTGAATTTCAGTTGAAATAGCCTGGGCCTTTGTTTCCAGTCCTCATACCCACATCCCAGGTTGCTCGGTCTACGGCCTCACACCTCGTAAACCTCCAACGGTGCCGAGTTTTAGTTCAAATACGAAGTTCCATTTCTCTAACATTTCTGAATTCCAAGATATAAACATGTTATTTTAATTTTTCTGTCCCCGCTTCTTTTCTTCCCTTCTATTACATATATAAAAGAGCTGAAATACGTATCTAATTATTTTAAATGAAAAGTACAACTACCAAATTCCATGTCTCTAACCTTCAGAGATTCCTACATATTGACATTTTATTTTAATAACCCTTTCGTGGGCAATGGGAAGAAGAGTTCCCGCCAAGGAAACATAAGTATGATCTTATTTGCTCCGCTGGGAAGCGATATTCCCATTGGTCATGAGTCGTTTTCACCATGGAAATAGTAATTGCACTAGAGAATCATTTGTTTGGATTGCTTGGTTGTTTTGAGTGCGTGTTGGGTAATATGAAGGATGTAACGTTCTATCACTTGTAGAAAAAATTGACCCACGAAAGAGATAATTGGAGTCCTCATTCTCTTTTTCCTTTCCACTTCTTTTCTTCCCCTTGTTGCTAAAATATCAAAAAACGCTTAATACCCTACGTGTCTTTTTTTTTAAATAATTAACTCAAATACTAAATTTCAAATCTATAACCTTAAGGGTTGAACATCTTACTATAATAATTGTGATCTTCACCTATTTTTCTTCTCGTTCTTTTTCTTTCCTTCTAAGTCACATATCAACGCGTGACTAAGTACTTTAAATGAGAATTCTAAATACCAAATTCCATGTTTCTAACTCATAGTTTCCGAGACATCGGCATATTATTATATTGATTGCAATTTCTACCCCCTTTTTTCCTTTCTACCTCTTCCCCACCCCCTTCTAATTAAAGTATGGAAAAACGTTGAAACATATGTCAAATAATTTTGGATGAGAAACTTAAATTTCAAATTTGAAGTATCGAACTTGAAGGTATTCGGAGGTATGCTCAATTTGTAGAAATACTTCCCAGCCCCTTTCTCAGTCGAATTTCCAAAAATTCTTCCCTAGCGGAACCCTACTTCACATACCTAAGAATTATCCAAATTTCAAATTTCTAGCTTAAGCGCTTTGGGCTGTAAGGTGATCAGTCACTCACTAACTAACTCACTCAGTCACTCAGGACTTTGGTTTTTATATATAGAGAGATATCAATACTTCATTAACAACCTTATTCTGTTACATAAGTCATTTAACTGGTAAAAATCTACGATGAGTGCTTTCTCTTTGAGGACAAGGTCTTCTCGGACGAATCAGCTCTGAGGACTGCTGTAGAAAGAAGTGAAAAAAGAAAGACGAACGACATGCTAAAAGAATGATATTGCTTATACATTTTTAATTTTACACAATTAATTTCAAGACTATGAAGACGAGATCCAAACTTGGTGCTTGAGACCAAGATTGAGATGATAGGAGACTGAGATACGATTTTTGATTCGATACGAAACCAAGACTGAGACTGTTGTTTGTCAACCAAGACGAAACTGAAAAGGGAAGGGTCACTCAGATCATTCCGAAACCTTACTTCAAATTTTGTACACATGTAGATCAGCCATAAAGAAAGTACCACACAAAATGTTAGCGGCTATCTTGCAGTACAAGGCCTTTGAAAAAAGGGTAAAGTTTAGACGCAGTCTCTTATACAGTGTTTGTCAAATTTCAAAAATTGCTAAATATCTCGATTAGAATGCACTTTACGAAAACTTAAAAAAGCAACTGAAGTTGAAAACTATCAACAGAGCTATCGGATGGGTTAGCCCATCAAAATATGTGGGCACTCTTTGGTCCCCAACTTTGATTTTTTTTTTAAATTTGAGACAAATTTGTTATTGTAGGTCTATATCTACGGATAAAACTAAATCAGAATATGTGTTTCTCAAAACTGTAGGATGTAAGTCCTGGATCCTACAGTTCTCTCCCTGCTATTGGAAGAACCAAGTGTCTACTTTGATCCAACCTCACTCAATCTCACGCTCACAAACTCATTTCGACCTCACACTCACTCGACCTCACACTCACTCGACCTCACAATCACTCGATCTCACGCTCACATCATCAGTCTGACCTCACGCTCACTCGACCTCAAATCATCAGTCTGAACTCACGCTCACAAACTCATTTCGACCTCACGCTCATCTCACCGGTGTAACCTCACGCTCACAAAACAGTCTGATCTCACGCTCACTCAACCTCACGCTCACTTCGTGAAGTTGAGGTCGAGTGAGCGTGAGTTTCGAACTCGTGAGCGCCGACCTTATGAGTTTGGACACCTTTGGTTGTGATATAAGTTTTTTTACTTTTATTTTCCTTTTTATTAGCTCTTATGACTGTTTTATATATGTAATTATATATTTGTTTAGTAGCAACATTCTGATAGCATTCTTCACTTATGCACTACATATAAATGGACTCTCTTAGGCACAAAGCAGGGAAAATGCATTCCCATGTGTATAGACCTATGGGAGCTCGAAAGGATGTAGGTTGATGCTTGAATTTGAACTCTCAAACTTTGTGTAGATTTTTATGACCAAGAATGTGCAAGACAACTGCATAAATAAATAAATAACAAGACATTATATGAATTGGGAATATTTATATTGTAACTAGGATACAGAACGTATATTTACCTCCAAAATCAGGACGAATACTGTTGTCATAACCACTTAACAAATTATTGAGTAAATCTGATACATTTCTATGGTTATTTCTTTGTAACTGAAAACCCTCGGCGCACCTAGAACAAAGAAAACATACAGTAAATTGAATGAATATCAATCCATTATTTATATCTACAGAAGTAAATGTTGTGTCTTTATAGCATGTATTCCTTACAATACATTGAATAGCGAATCTTCGGTATCATTTAACCCTTTTAGGATTTCAATTTTTTTAAGGTACATTTTAGACTTTCACTCAAACAGCTACTGCTTCCTTACTATTTATTGTAGGATCATGGTTCACACCTCGCTTTCTTCAGGATAGAGCATCCTATGCGACGGTACCACTCACTTGTCCGTATTATACACCAGAAAAGGGAAAACTGGAAGATTTTTCTTTTTCTTTTTTTGAAAATTTTGCACTCTTCTGCCCCGGACATGAGTTCATGTAGGGACCTGAAAATTTCTTGAAAAATACGTACTCATGTACACAATGCACGCGCAAAATTTCAATCTTGTATTTTGGAAACAAAGGGCGGTGAAAGTTTTGAAAATCTGAAATGAAATCTTTGAGTTTTACATCCCAAGGTTATACCGTCTAGGCTAAAGGAGACGGTGATGATGAGAAATGAATGAAATGATGGAATGAAGAAAGTAGAAGGAAACGGAAGAATCCTGAAAAAACCCTCGCACACAAAGTTTACTTGGTACGAGCTGAGATCAAACCATGGGGCCCCATGCACCAGAGTTAAACACTCTACCACTGAGCCACCGCAAAATTTGATCCATATATATATATATATATATATATATATATATATATATATATATATATTAAAAATTTAGTGCGTTGTTACTATTTCGTCTAGTCATGGTTCAAACGCCATTTTCTTCAGTATAACGAGCCCTTTCCAACTGTATGACTCACATGTTCGTATAATACATCTAAACCGGGATTTTTTTAAAAAAAAAAAGTAAAAAAACGAAAATTTTTCTGAAAATATTACCTCTTGGATTAGTTGCGCCCTCGAGGTCGGGCCCAGGTTTACGTAGGGATCTAAAAAAATTAGAAATACTCAAACGTGCACACAATCCGTATGCAAAGTTTGAGGCTGGTATCTTAAAAACTAAAGACGTGAAAAATTTTTGAAATTTGCCTTAAGAAAAAAAGTCTGGAATTTCCGCCTAGACTTGGGGCCGCCAAGTTGGTCATCCGGTTCCAAAATTAATTGGGAGAGTTCTTTGATCCACTCTTGTCTTGACCAATAAAAAAAACCGGCTTAAATGCCTGTTACAGAACCTAAATAAGCGGTCAAAGGAAACACTACGCCATCGTATCTATAGATATCACAAATCCTAAAAGGGTTAAAAATCATTATTTTGTGGTGTTTTTTTTATTATCTACATTTCATTATCTTGTAAACAATAACCAATAAAATAATAGACTAGTATTTCTTTGTCCATCATATACTCTCTTCGACCACAGACCACCTTTCCAGGTATGAAGCTCTGAAACATAGACGACCAATACGTCATCCTTCTCTGTACAGAGCAATTTGAATAGACGCTTCTGCGTGGGTATGAGAGTGAATAGTGAACAAGTGCATCATCGCATTAACTATATTCGAGGCAAGACTTTGCCTCGAGGCTTATCGCCAGTCAGGAGCTGCGGAAGTTTAACACAGCAGAAAGAGTCGCTCAGACAAGGCTCAGGCTACCATCGAATTTTCACTTTTTGCATTGACCTACAAGCATCCGTTTGACTTCTCTAGCTATTTAACGTGACAGGAAATCCAATCGTGAAGATCATTTTTGCTTTCATTGCATTTGCGCCATTACATTTGAGTAGTAATTTCTGAGAATCATCGCCATATTTTAGAACAACTAAGAACATGAGAGAACAATGAAACAAGAAAAAGGCAAATTTTCTGCCCTACCTTAAAGTTCACTTTATTTCTCTCATTCTTCGTTTTTTTATCTTCCACCTCATCAAGTCTGTATTTCATAATTTTGTAACCGCTGAATTTCAGTTATGCAAACTAAGCATAACTCTTTTCACTTAAGTTATATGGTAACTGACAGCTTCCATTCCCAATGATATTCCTTCCCAAAGGCCTGATCAAAGAACTGTTTTGAAGGGATATCTTTGATTTGTGAAAATAATATAATTCATCCTTGACAGAAAATCAGTCTATTCGTTTTTCTAACATACCTTGTATTTTATGAGGAATGAGGAATATTGTTTTGCTTGATGAATCTCTTGCCTTTAACCTTCGGAAAATCGAGTTAAACTATTGCTTTTGCAAAACTCCACTTTTTTTAAGCCGCAAACGGAAACATGATAGCAGAAAATTTCGGTAAATGTTGCTATTTTGGCGGTTAGCTTCTCACTTTAGATAGTGTATGTTTACGACGAAGGGGGTGCACATGCCTGCTCTAGCACCGTACCTGTCAAATTTCAACAGGAAATGTCATACAGCATTTGGGTATTGTTACCTATAGGAACAAGAGAATAGAGTACTGTAGAATCTCTTGCCTGAGTAATTAAGGTTATTTTTAACTGAAAGTAGATATTCCGTGTAACGTGGTTTCCTGTCACCACTGCATGGCGCGTCCCCATGTTGCGGATCGAGCAGAAGGCCTCTAGATATAGAGGTTAGCTGCAAATATACTGAAAAAGCAGTCGTGGACAGCCGACTAGGAGTGGTCCTCCAGCTTGGGGATTTGGGTAAGGCTAACAACCTCATCCTGTAAAAAAAATCACTTGTTCAGAAATATTCACAAAAACCTCGGCCAAGGACTGATAACTTGGCACGACCTCAGCAAAAGAAAATGGACATGAGATTTGGAACTTGGAATATTAGAAGTCTTTATAGGGCAGGCGCGTTAAAATTCGTAACGAGTGAGTTAGAGAGATACAGGATGGATCTAGTAGGAGTTCAGGAAATTAGTTGGGAAGGAAATGGATCTATGAATTCCGGAAATCTTGCGTTCTTTTATGGGGAAGGAAATAAAAATCACCAGTTAGGAACAGGGCTTTTCGTTCACAAACGAATATTCCCAGCAATTAAACGAGTTGAATTTGTTACTGACAGACTTTCTTTTATTACTCTTAAGGGACGGTGGTGTGATATTATTGTTTTAAATGTACATGCTCCAACTCAAGATAGGGATGACGATATAAAAGACAGCTTTTACGAAGAAGTGTAGCGGATATTTGACCAACTCCCGCGATACCATATGAAAATTCAATTAGGGGATTTCAATGCGAAGGTAGGACGAGAGGATATTTTCAAACCGATTATAGGGAACGAAAGTCTGCATAAGGAAAGTAATGACAACAGTGTTAGACTCGTGAATTTTGCAACATCCAAAAACCTAATCGTGAAGAGTACAAAATTCCCACATCGCGACGTTCATAAATACACATGGACCTCACCAGACGGAAAAACACATATTCAAATTTCATGACGTTTTAGTAGATAGAAGAAGGCAATCTAGCATAATTGATGTCCGGTCGTTTAGAGGGGCTGATTGTGACACTGATCACTACGTGGTAGCAGCGATAATACGAGAGAGATTATCGTTGAACAAAGGTAATATGCAATATCCGAAAACGGAGAGATTCAATTTTAAAAAAATTAGAAGATAGCCAGGTAAGAGGGGAATACCAGATTGAAGTTTCCGAATATATTCTCGGCTTTAGAAGATTCGTAGTACACTAGTGTTGAGGACACCTGGATTTAAATTATAGATAGCATTAAAAGTTCAGCGAAAGAAAAATTGGGGCACGTTAAAATACCTAGGAACGGACCATGATTCTTGTTCGGATCGGAAAGATTTCTTTGACGATTTCCTTAACACACAACCAGAAATTAGTGTGTGTGTGGAGAAAAGGAGACACACAATGCAGAACCATATATTCCAGAAGCCAACCGAATAGAAGTAGAAACCGCCATAAAGAAATTAAAGAAACACAAATCTCCGGGTGTAGATGAAATACCGGCTGAGTTAATTTTAGCTGTAGGCGACAAATTGTGCAACAAGATACACAAACTCATTCCCCATATATGGAACAAGTACGAATTGCCACAAGAGTGGAAAGAATCCATCATTGTTACAATTCACAAGAAAGGTGACAAAACTAACTGAAATAATTATAGAGGCATTACTCTTCTGTCAACATCCTATAAAATCCTTTTAAATATTCTATTAGTAAGGTTGACCCCATACGCAGATGAAATTATTTGAGATTATCAGTGCGGATTTAGACGAAATCGATCAACTATCGACCAAATATTTACCATTCGCCAAATACTCGAAAAAAAGCGGGAATACAATACCCCGGTACATCAACTATTTATTGATTTTAGAAAGGCGCACGACTCAGTTAGAAGGGAAACATTATATATACAACGTTCTTACAGAACTTGGAATACCGAGAAAGCTAATTAGATTAATTAAGATATGTTTAAATGAGTCACAAAGTAAAGTCCGGATAGGAAAATTTTTGTCCATGAGTTTTCACGTCCAAAATGGCCTGAAAGAAGGAGATGCGTTGTCGCTATTATTATTTAACTTTGTTCTCGAATATCTATAAGGAAAATCAAAGATAGCAACCAGGGCCTAGAGTTGAGCGGTATTCACCACGTTATAACATATTCTGATTATGTACATTTAATAGGGGATGCTAGGAGAACAATAGAGAGAAATGCAGAGATCTTATTATTACCTTATACATGGTATAATGTAACATGGCCCGGAAGTTTTGGGCAACCACTGTATATATAGGAATTATATATTTATTTAACTTTTGTAAAATATATAATTAGTCGTTTACTCGATTTTAGGTAGATCGCAAAATTTGCGTTAAGTTGCTTGAAATGATAATTTTAGTGTATTTAATTGAATATATATATGGTTAAATATATCTACATTGGACAATATTCGTATATTTAGCCATAAATCTAATGTTATTTTATAAAATAATGTCATATCCGGTCGTTTTGAATCCTTTTCTGTGTATTTTCATGGATATTTTCGGTTTAGGGGATCCTCAAAAGAAATCAAAATTTTTATTTCAAAAATCTTCTCTGAAATTTTACATTTGTAAAGTCAGCCATAGTAGCTTCTTGAAGCATCTCTTTGTTTAATCTAAATTATCTGTGATTGGATCTTCCGCAATCACAGTTGTGGTTGAGATTTTCGGCTTTCTTTGATCTTGAGAGATAAACCTATCCTCATATAGTTATGTCACAATGATCCTCCAATGTTCTTCCCATTGTCTTTGTCTTTTACCGGAAGCAGTGTTAAGAGGTGGACGTACAATTATCCTCGTCGATATAAAACGTGGAAAATAGAAATTTTAAAACTAACAACACAAAATTGTTGAGGCTTTTCATGTCTTTGGACAGTATACGTATGCAGTGAGTGGTTGCTGTGCTCAATGGACGATGGAGTTTCGACAGTGAGAGCAAACTTATACGTCAGAGCGTGAGTGGCTGACATAAGCCATTTTGGTGAAGCCTCGTTGTCTGGAGTCGAAGCAGCGGCCAGAAAATTTCATTTTAGGAGTCGCCGTGAAACTACTCAGCCGAGTAGTGGTGAAGAATATTTCCTTGAGAAGCCTGGCAAGGACTGAGAGACCAGGAAAGTAAACATATTTTTTTTCCATGGAAGATTTCAACAAGTAAGTGTTGTAGAAAGTAATCCAAATTGTTATTTTCGGACGAACTAAACCTACAAAAATTTTATCATTGGATTGAAGATGCAGTATTCTTTTGGTGTTGTGATGTCTGACATAATGTGCTAATTTTGCGTCGTTTTTCCCTGAGTTACACGGTACACAAATCCGAGATGTGATAGGAAATGTCGTTCAATGGGGGTTTTCTTTCTTTGAGTTTCAGTGTTGACGATTGTCATAAACAGTCCAAGAAATGTGTGTACTTTCGAGTTCACACATTCTCCTTAATATTTATATTTATTTTGGAAAAGTAAACCTCAAAATTTTTCTCGTACTACTAAATAATGCAAGGTAAATTCATTCACTGGTTTTAGCTCACATTCACTTCAGATTGGGTACGATGAGACAAATGTTTACAAAAGTTTCGGCTCACATTAATGACAAGGGTGCCACGTATGACTATTGATAATGGGAGATGTTCATCAACAGTGAAATATTCGCTCTGTATTTTAAATTCCCTCAATTAGTAAAACAAAAGCTCAGATTTTAAAACACATTCAGATTTTTTTTTAATCTAAAAGAATTTGAAGCTGAATGATAAGTGTTCTGTACGTCCTTCGTAACTGGCTGTGCATGCTATACTCCGAATATGTCTACTAAAAGTGAATATTATGTGTTAGGTTAAGTTAGTTTAGATAGTTAGGTTAGGGATTTAGGATAAGTATATTTTATTTATTGAATATTTCCTCATGTGTATTTTCTCTGTGTCAAAATTTTGTTTTGGTTGTGAAAGGTAAATGCGGATAGGCCTGAGCTTATATAAAGAGGTCACCCTATTGGTATAAATCCTCTGTGCCAGCCCCACTTGCACAACATTGACCGAGAGAAATGCGAAAGAAAGAAATATGTATGCACACAGCCATGGAGAGTAGTACATATGTAATATAGTATTTTTTTATGTAATCAGTTTTCCTCGTAACAAATGTGATAATATACGATTTGTTTTATAGTCGATAGAAATTTAAAACACATGAAGGTTACTCACGAGGTGTGAAGAGAGAATGTGATTCTAATAAATTTGTATCCAACCTTATCCATTCAGCTATGAAAAATATTCACATTTCTAACCATTGCAACCTTTTTTTTATTCTTTTGGTTTTGTCACTTTCTTGTCATACATAAAATCTAGTGTAAATAAAGTATACGAGCCGAAACACAATCTTTTCTTATCCAGTACAAAGTTCATCATTTAGAGCTATGTAGTAAATTAACTTCAGTGGTATTGTTAGTACGTAGTATACAGAGTTTTGACAAGCAGTACGTGAACAGTGTGACGAAAGTAAATTGTAGCGTTTGAAAACATACAGAATTGATTTCACTTAGTGTGACCGGGGTTGTAATCACAGACCTGACAGAAAAAATTCACTTCGTTAATAAGATCAACAAAATTCATTTTTGGCATCCAGGTTTACAAAATCCAATTCTGTTGCGCGATTCAGAATTCAGTTTGAGATTTTTTTTTATCTGGGTTAATAAATACAAACATTCAGATTTTCGAAGCACTCATTGTCAGTTTCACTCTTGGGTCAGTGTCTTGTTTCTTTTAGATTTTGGTTTGCAACCTATCCCGTGATGGGATGCAGATGATGAACTGCAGATCTGGATACTGGACTGCGAGTGAGAATGAAGGAGGCTTAGAAATCTTCACATTTTGGGTCAATTTGAGTTCTATTTTCCGGAGATGATTGGTTTGGTGGATGGGTCAGTGAGTGTTGACAGCTTGCCCAACCTGGGCCCGGTGGGTTCGCGGTCACCAATCAGTGACACATTCACGCAACCATAGTCGTAAGGAAAGTGAACATCATACAAAACACATCAGTATCACTATCAGCATCATTTATTTCATTTATTATATTTTATTTTAAATTTTTATTTTATATTTTTATTTATAATTTTTTTGTAAAATTATTAAAAGCTTGCAAGGACATGGGTTTAGAAGTAAATGCAGAGAAAACTAAATACATGGAAGTGGGTCGGGACCGTAATACAGCAAATTATGGATGCGTTATAATATTAAATAGTATTTTTGATAAAGTGGATAGTTTCAAATATCTACTATCAATATTAAGAGAAGAAAATCATATTCACGAAGAAATTAAATGTCGACTAAATGCAGCGAAATCGTGTTACTTTTCGGTTCAAAATCTCTTCTATCGAGGAATTTCAAGCTTAAAATATACAAAACTACAATTATGCCTGTGTTTCTGTATGGTTGCGAAACATGGTCGCTTACTCTGGGGGAAGAACATAGACTGAAAGTATTTGAGAACAAGATCCTGAGACGAATATTCGGACCGAAGAGGAACGGGAACGGGGAATAGCGGAAACTCCATAACAAGAAACTACATAATTTATACGGTTTACCCAACATTGTTAGGTCGTGAAGTATAGGAGGCTTAGGTGGGCTAGTGATGTAGCTAGAATGGAAGAAAGTAGAAACGCTTTCAAAGTCTTGACTGGAAGACCAATGGGAAAACGACCATTAGGAAGAACTAGGCGCAAATGGGAGGACAATATTAAGATGGATCTCGCAAAGATAGGAATACAAAGTAGAAACTGGATGCAGTTAGCTAAGGATAGAAGTCAGTGGAGAGCTTTTGTGAACGCGGCATTGAACCTCCGGGTTACATAGGCCATAGAGTTAGTTAGAAAGTAGATATTGGTTTGTGAATAATATTTTTAATTACGTTTATTAGAAAGGAATGTATTGGACCTAAAATTGGGAACAAAATATATCTTATCTATTTTAAATTAATGAAAACTGAAACACGTGCCTTTTCGTCTTTTTCATTATATAGAGAAATGTACAAAAGGTAATGTGCGCATGATGTTAATATAGATCTATGGTCTGAGATCAATATGCTTGCTTGGATAACTGTTTTAAATTTCGTAAATCTTTTAGTAAAGTGAGAAACGGAAATTTCATGAAAGTTAGGCGATTAATTTTGCATACTTAGATGTGATGAAAAATATTTTTAAAATGCTGGAGAATAAAATAAATGGTGCAGGATGCTTGATATTGCATTGCCAATCTTTTTTACTTCCATCGGGGATGGCCAACACCTTGACCGTGGTCTACTACTAGGACGTAAATCCTAAGAAGTCGACGTCGGTGCACTGTGTCATACTGTCTAATCCAATCAAGTACACCCATTTCGATGCACAAATTGCTAATTTCTGATATTAACATTTTTGATCATATGAAACAAAACAAATATGTTTGTTTCAAATATTCTTCAATTTTATGGTATTGGTCTTTATTATTTACTTTTCATTATTTCCTCGTTATTAATTTATATCAGTGATTTTCGACCTATTTTTTACAATGATCCCTGTTTATCACATCCTGTTGCCAGCGACTGTTACATCTAACTTTCTGTTCTTAAGAAGCGTTTGTGTGTGGTTTTTAATCTACCTATTGCAAAGGGATCACGATATTAGTTAGAAAGGCAATTTGAACTTTTTAAAAAGTTGCATACATTACGCGGAAATGCTAACGAGCATAAGGACGTTTTTGTTTCACAAGCCACGTTTACGTTCGCTGGCCAATAGTCTTAACTACCAAGTAAGATTTTTCGAATCTTTTCCCCTTTTCCACTACGAAAATTCTGAACAAGCACTATTAATGTACAACCTCAGTGTTTTTTGCTTCCCCTTCCTATCCCATTGTTATTTGGTCGGAATTCAATGTAGCGTTCCGTTCAGCAGCGAGGCTATATGAGATGTGCACCTATAGCTTAATGTGAAATCCGAACCACATGAGCTTCCGGCAGGAATAGAACCCGGTATTCCTTTGCCAAATATTAGAATGCAATTCGGACATACAGGTTGTGTCACCAACTCTTTAATAAATAAAAATAAAGAAATCCCTCCTTACTAAATTACAGCGAAACAATAACGAGAATGTAAGTGAGGAATTATATCAAGTTTGCAATGAAGATTTCATTTCACTCGTAACTGTAGTTCCTGTATGTTGTTTTCCATAATATTTATTATGAGTTTATTTCCATAAATTTAGCTTCAGAATATACTTCGTATAACATGTCACTAACTTACGAAAGGGTTCTCAGTCTGTAGGAACAGCGCGAAAGTGTTACTACAAAGCGTACTGCCTTGGTCTAGTTACTAGCACGTAGGACTATTGAAAGAAAGGTTGGGGGTTCGATTCCCAGTGGGTGAGTATTACGCATTTTTGGTTAAATTTAAGCTTTCTACGTGCGGTGCTTCTTGTTAGAAGTTACAATTTCCATTTCTATTTTTGGAATTTATTAATGTAGCCCTCAAAAGGGCTGTTTTATGTAAACTCGTCTCCAAATTAATAAGACATCCAATGATCATTTGCATCAAAACCGCTTAATTCTTCGCGGCAAAGAGACGACGGAGGTAGCGTTTGCTCTGCGCAGCTTCCTCCCATGCGTCTTTTACTAAGTTCCAGTGAACAGCTTGTGTCGTTGGTGGCGGATTAGGAAAGCTTTCCTTAATCACCCTTTTCACCTCAGCCCAGGGCCGTGCTGGGATACTAATGAGGGCGGTGGACAAGTCTACTAAAAGGGCGCCGATACAAACGGGAATATATATATATATATATATATATATATATATATATATATATATATACACTTTGAAAGAAAGTATGTATGCCTTTCTATATCAAAATCACCACCAAATTTGTTTTAGTATTAACGTAAGTAGCTAATTTGTGGAAAACTTGAATCGAAATCCTCTTCAATAGAGAAAAAACTTTTTAGTTCCTCTAATAACATCTCTGTCAAATAAAAAGAAGCTAAATGTATCAATAATTTAATATAGCTCTATGGCCTATGGACACAGGAGGTTCAGTGTCGCGTTTACAAAAGCTCTCCATTGATTTCCGTCCTTAGCCTACTGGACCCAGTTTCTACTTTATATTTCAATTTCTGCGACAACCATTTTAATATCGTCCTCCCATCTGCGCCTCGGTCTTCCTAATTTTCATTTACCTATTTGGATTTCCAGTTAGAACTTTGAAAGCGTTTCTAATTTCTTCCATTCTGGCTACATAACATGCCCATTTGAGCCACCTAGACTTGATTACCCTAACAATGTTTTTGTAAATGGTATAAAATTATGCAGTTCCTCGTTATGAAATTTCCGCCATCCCCATTCCCGTTCCTCTTGGAGTTCGAATATTGGTTTAAGAATCTTGTTTTCAAATACTTTCAGTCTGCGATTTTCCCTCAGATTCAGTGACCATGTTTTGCAACCATACAACACAACAGGCATGATTATTGTTTTATATTTTAAGCTACAAATTCCTCAACAGAATTCGCTACAACAAAAGATTTTTAACTGAATAATAACACGAAATCCCTGCTTTCTATTGACATCAAATTTTTTAGTTATTATGGTTTTAGGTCTGTTAATAATGATTCTAGATATTTGAAAGTATCCACTTTGTAGACAGAAAATATTATTTCGTATTTTAACGTATCCATAAAATGCAGTATTACAATCCCGACGCACTTCCATGTATTTAGTTTTCTCTGCATTTACTTTTAAGCCCATATCTCTGAAGGATTAAGTAAGATTTCTGCATTCCTTTCTATTGTTCTATCATCCCCTATTAAATTTACATCATCAGCATACGCCATAACCTCCTAAATACAATTCAGTTCTAGAACCTGATTCCTGTCTTTTATTTTCCTTATAGTGTTCTCCAGAGCAAAGTTAAATAATAATGGCGACAACACATCTCCTTCTTTTAGGCCATTCGCAACGTGAAAGCTCGTGAACAAGAATTTCTCTACTCGAACCTTACTTTGGGATTAATTTAAACATATCTTAATTAATCTAACTTTTTCGGTATTCCAAATTCTGTAAGCATGTTGTTCAATATTTCCCTACTACCCAAGCCTAAAGTCAATAACTGATGTGCCAGGATATTGTATTCCTATTTCTTTTCAAGTATTAGTCGAATGGTAAATATCTAGTCGATAGTTGATCGATTTTAAATAAATCCGCTCTGATAATCTCCAATAATTTCATCTGCGTATGGAGACAATCTTTCTAATAGAATGTTTAAGAGAATTTATTGGATGTTGACGAAAGAGAAATGCCTCAATAATTATTAGCCAGTTTTGTCGCCTTTCTTGTGAATTGGAACAATGATTGATTCTTTCAACTCTTGTGGCAATTCTTCCTTGTTCCAGACAAGGAGAATGAGTTTGTGTATCTTGCTCTACAATTTTTCCCCTCCAGCTAAAATTAAGTCAATCAGAATTTCGTCTACACTCGGAGATATGTGTTTCTTTAATTTTTTAATAGCGATTTCTATTTCTGTCTGGTTAGATTCTGGAAAATACTGTTATGCTGTATGCCTTTCACTTTCTCCACGCACATTAGTTTTTGTCTATGTGTTAAGTAAACCGTCAAAGGAATCTTTCCATCTATTAAGATGCTATCCTGATCAGAGAGAACTGTTCCTTTAGCTTTACTTAATATATAAACACGAAATTGATAGCCTTTCTTAAATCCGTTAATGCATTTATACATGTCCCGAATGTTTTTATTTTTACTATTATCTTCAAGTTAATTAATTTTAGCTTTCAAAAATCGCGTTTCTTTGTTCTAAAAGTTTTTGAAGTTTTCCCCCAGATGACAGTGAAGTTTGATGTAGTTTTTTTCGTTCGGATTTTGTAGCCAACGCTGTTTCTTCTGTTTTCTCTTCTCTGCTACTTTAGTGCATTCCTGGTTGAACCATGCTTTGTTCCTACGTATTTCTGCGTTTCCCAATATTTCTTTTGCTGAAATCTTAATGTTATCTCTAATTTCAACCAAGTATCCTGAACACTAGTGCACTCCGAACTTTTTAAAACCGAGAATCTATTCGACACTTCATTCTGGCTCCCCTCTCATCCGACCCTCCTCTAATTTCTTTAAATTAAACCACTCCGTTTTCAGATATTGAATATCTCCTTTATTCAACGATAGTCTCTCTCTTATTATCATAATCAACTCCTCTGGACGACCGAACATCAGTTGTGCTAGGCTGTTTTCTTCTATCTACTAAAACGTGATCGATTTGATTATGTGTTTTCCCGTCTGGTGAGGTCCATGTATATTTATGAACGTCGCGATGTGGGAATTTTGTAATCATCGCGATAAGGTTTCTGTATTTGCAAAGTTCACGAGTCTTACGCTGTTGTCACAACCTTCCTTATGCAGACATTTATTCCCTATAATCGGTTTGAAAATACCCTCTCGTCCTACCTTCGCATTGAAACCGCCTAACAGAATTTTCATACGGTAATGCAGGAGATGATCAAATACCCGTTCTATTCTTTCGTAAAAAAAACTTTTTTTATTGTCATCCTTATTTTCTGTTGGGACATGCATTTAAAACAATAATATTACACCACCTACTCTTAAGAGAAATAAAAGAAAATTTATCATTAACAAATTCAACCCATGTAATTGCTGATATTACGTATTCGTTTGTGAACGAAAAGTCCTGATCCTAGTTGGTAATTTATAATTCGTTCTCCGTAAATGAACGTAAAATTTCCCGACTTGACTAATCCATTTCCTCCTCATCTAACTTCCTGATATCCCACTAGGTCCATCTTCTATTTCTAAACACATTCGTTACACATTTTAACGCGCCTGCCCTTATAGAGACTTCTTATCTTCCATGTTTCAAATCTCATGTTGATTTTACTTTGCTGAGTTCGTGCCAAGTTATCAGTTCTGATCCGAGGATTCTGCGAATATATCTGAGCAATACTTTTTTTTTTTTTTTTTTTACAGGATGAGATTTTTAGCCCCACACCAAATTCCCAAGCTGGAGGATCGCCACTTGTCGTCTGTGCGCGACTGCTTATTCAGTATATTCGCACCTAAGCTCTATATCTAGAGACCTTCTCCTCGACCCACAACCTGAGGTGACAGGAGGACCACATTTCACGGAAATAAATATAACTATATTTTAGAAATACAATAGGTACTGATAATCTGAACACTGCTTTAAAACCTACAGGAACAATCGATATGCTCGGATATATAGATGCATATTAAGACTGTGAAGGCTTCGATGCCGTAAAAATCGTAAGTTAGAGACTAGTGTCAGTGTAGTATTTCATGAATACATCGTATGTTTGACTATCCAAATTATTCTTGATGTATTACATTGTTTCGTTTTATAGCTACATAACTTTATAATATTTTTGTAAGTGATTATACTCTTTACCTGTTCTGCCAATAGCAACTGTATGAATTTATAATACAAAACTGAAATACAGAAGAATATATATATATATATATATATATATATATATATATATATATATATATATATATAATGTGATATTTCGCAGAGCATCTCATGGAAAGAGCGCCTTGCATTCTTCACAGCTTCTTTATTAACAATCATTATTCGAATTTATTATACAAAGCTGGCACACAGGATAACTAAAACCACTTAGTATCTATAATGTGATGTTCCGTAGGGCGCCTTATGTAGAAGGCGCACTGTACCTGTCACGGATTCTTTACCAATAGTAACTGTATGTATTTATTGTACAGAACTGTGGTATACAGAAGAGTAAATAAAATCGTTCATCTTTGGTGTGGACTCGCAAGGGTGCCTAATGTAAAGGGCGCACTGCACCTTTCACAGGTTCTTTACCAATAAAACTGTACTAATTTATTACTAAATCTCGTACCTTTATTTATACTGTGATGTTTCAGAGGGCGCACCGGGACACGTCCCGGTATCCCGGTGGGCCAGCACGGGCCTGCCTCAACCCATACATTTTCGATTGAGTTCATGTCAGCCCAGGTGCAGGTCAGCAGATCTAGATCAGCCTGTTCTGCTAGCCAATTCTCAACTACCCAACATATGTGGACGGGAGATATGTCGTACTGAAAGTTGACTACGCCATCAGGATAAAGTTCTCTAACAGATGGCAGCATGACATTCTGAATAATGTGCAAATACTGCACACCCCTCAAGCGTCCCTCTATCCGATGGAGTATTCCTAGGCCCTTTTATGTTAAGAATTTCCAGGCCGACACCGACACGTTATGGATGTATCGTTGGTCATAACTGGTTCCACGAGGACGATACACAACGACGGGTCCTGAATTTCCAGACAAACACTCACTCTTCGTTCCAGTTGCGATTCCTGTTCGCTTCTGCAAATTCAAGTCACAATCGAATGTGATCTTCCGAGAGGACTTCCTTTCGAGCCGCACGACGAGGAAGCCGTCTTCTAGCACTGAACCAGAAGCTAGAAATTTGCTATTCGCATCAGCTGTCGAGAGGTCGTGTGAGGTTGTTGCTGTGCAACATCAATGAGCTGATGACGTTACTCCTCTGTTGTCATTAGTTTCCTCCCGCAACCGAGCTGTCTACCACCTTCCCCAGTTTCTCGGTACCACTTCACCGACTGTTGAGCTCTTCTTGGGTTAACCCCAACACCTACTGCTGCTTGCTAGACGCTCTACCCCACGTTAACAAGGGCAAGAATGCCTTCCATTGTGTTCTCTGCTATTACGCTCTATCGAATGATTACACCTCCAGGTTGAGTTTGTAAAATATTACTCCTAAGAACAAACGTCACTGGCAGATAGCAATACTGAACAGAATTCCACAAAAATTCATGCTGAATTTACGTTTACAGCTACCCTTTTGAGATTTTCCCTCAAGGACAATCGAGTGGAAATTCAGTTCCGTGTGTGTGCTTAAGCCGTGTTCGTATTCCTTCGAACAGTTTTAACGCATTTGTTTCCCGGCCACCATAGGAACAGACAATCTGGTCAAGTCATAGCATACAATACATTTAAGCAAGTATATTTCTCGTGAAATTGTTACACGTTACGCAAACACTCCTAATATATGAATCTATAGATTTATTTATATAGAGAAAACAAACAGTGGAAACAACCTATCAAAAAGAATAAATTTACAGCACGATCATAATGAAAAGCATGCCTCGTAATATAAAAGATTTCTTTTGCGTAAGAAATCAAAAATCAGTTGGTCAGAGCAACTAGTCTGTACGAATGACGTTGTTGGTTCGAGCCCAGGGTTCTGATTACCATTGTTTTTTTTTTATGTGAGGAAAAATCAAATTGTGACATCGCGATATCAAATGTATTTGGTTAGGTAACTATCTTAGCTAAACTGTCAATATCAGTAACCGTCTAAATTATTTCATTGAGATAAATGTGAGTTAAATCTACAAACAACTTTTAACGAAATTACGACGTATGTGTTAAACACACCAGGTCCATATTACCCTGATGCTTACCTTGATTACCTCACTCAATCTGCTCACGACATTTTTCATGTTCGTAAACGAAACTATTTTCCAATCTTTTTAACTATTTTACCTTAAGTTTATAATATTTGTCCGACTATCGCAAATGTATATTTGTCTTCTTTACTGTTTGTTTTTTTCTTATGCATGTCCTATCTTGAGCTACTATATCTCTGTATAATTGATTTCTAAATAAAGTGCTTTAGAAAAGTTAGTTAGAGCAGCGAGTCTGTAAGCAGGAGGTAGTAGGAAGTGGGTTCGAGTCCTCTAAAACTGAGATGTTCATTTTTACTTGTTCACTGGTAAATAACAAATGCTTTCCAGTAAATTGTAATTCCAATTTAGGAAATTTTATAATACATTTTCACATCGCTTATTAAATTGTACTCAATCCATTTGTTTGTAGAGTTTGGTAACAGGTTTCCCTATTAAATAGTTATTTATCTCTGTTTTGTCATTCTGCTACGGGATGCCACAAAAGTGGGAATTGTCGAAAATGGGGTTCCCCCAAAAAGTGGGAATTCCCCGAAAAGTAGGAACTTCTGGAAGTTGGAATTACCATAAATTGGGGATTCCCTCAAAAAGTGGAAATTCCCAGAAGGTGAGGATTTCCCAAAAGAATAGGGACTCCCAGGAAGTGAGGATTCCCCAGAAAATGCGGATTACCTAGAAAGTGGGATTTCTTCAAACTCAAACGGTTCCCAGAAATTGATGATTCATCAAAAAGTGTGAATTCCCTAGAAAGTGTGCATACTCCAATGTGTGAGCTTCTCCAAAGTGTAGAGACTCCATAGAAGTTGGAATTCCCCCAAAGAGGGAATTTCCCAGGAAGTGGGGATTTCCCAGGAAGTGGAGATTGTTTTAGAAAGTAGGAATTCCCAGAGAGACGGTACTCCCAAGAAAGTAGGGATTCCTCAAAAAGTGGAATTCCCCAAGTAAGATTCTCCCAAGAAATGGATATAACCTAGGAAAACGGGATTTCCCCAATAAGGAAAATGCGGACTCCTTAGGAAGTGGGAATCCCACAAAAACAAGGACTCCCTAGGAAATAAGATTCCCCAGAAAGTGGGGATTCCCATTAAAGTGGTGGTTCTCAGAAAGTGGGGATTCCCCTGAAAGCGGGTATTCGCAAAAGTGGGGATTTTCTAAGAAGTGAGTATTGCCCAGGAAAACGGATTTCCCCAAAAACTGGAGTTTACCCAAAAGGGAAGGGACTCGAAGGAAATGGCCGTGAAGCGAGAGCGCCCCTCGTGGTAGCTAATTTTCTTTATAAACTGCTTTTACGGGGAAGAGTTTGCAATATTTTCAGTTATGTAACTTTGTCTTTGCTAAATTTTAAGTGTCAGTAATCGTGCAAAACGTTTAACAACTGATCAATCAGTGGGTATATCAAGCAATCTCTCACGCAATTCACTAACAGTTTCAGTAATTATACCACTAACGTGGAATCGAGAATATTTTTTTCTACTAATCCAATATGCGTCAAATTCGACAATTATGAAATTTAATATATAGTTTATATGAAGACATTAACAAACATGTTTCCAGTCTACAAAAAAGATGGTCCTAGGAACATAAAGAGCATAAATCATTTTTCAAAATAACAGTAGATATTCACGTCTTGTCTGATCCAAATGTATTATTTATGTTCACACCAATAGAAAGAGTTGTATTCATTGGCTGCTGTTAACACAAAGACTGGTTTCATGGACTCTTGGTTTAAGACGTCACGTCTAACGATGTATTTCGTTTTAACCTACGCATTCTATCACTTTCGATACTTTCACTGATTTATGTGTGTCTATACATAAACTATTTCGCAAGTCGTAGCCAACTATAGCATTATAAAGAAAACGAAAACGGGGACTTGAATCTACGTCATTTAGATTACAATCATAATGACTGAAATGCTTGCGCTATTTTGTTGGTCTACCAACAGTTCGCATAAACCGTGAAGTATTGAAAGTAGTCTTCCTTTTTCTTTGTCTAGGCAAAGCGTTTTGTAAAGTATAATTTACTGTAGTTTCTGTTCTCTTCGAGTAAAAGTGTAGTGCATCCATAGATACTTTCGTGTTTTAATTAATGTTTCTTTCTTTTCTATTTTTATTTCCTTTCTTTATCCAAAAACATTTCAACTGCTTTTTTTTTTTAGAAAAAAAAAGAGATGAGAATTTTTCATCCCCACAGAACAGACCTTTAGTGAAACGTATTCTACCTAAAAGGAACTAATTTTGGAATGATTATGATTAACTTCCCATCATGATAATGTTTTTATATATAATTGTTTTCTGTGAAAAGGGCTTATGTGACCAAAGTTTGATATTTTTTTGCAGGTTAACAATAATTTATAGTTATATCCTAACAAGCCAATAAACATTCAATACCAATATGCATTTACATATACTTTTCTTTTTCCATAAGCCAAACCAAATCGTGAGAAATCAGTTGTTTGTCATTTCCGGAAACTTTTGTTTATTACACATACGTCCTTTTAACAGAAAACGATTCAACACAGCTTCCTACAGTATATGCTTCCTTTACCCTTTTGTCAATTTTTCTGAAAGGGAAAGGTGTCGTATGAGAGTAACCAACTAATTGAGTGTAAAATGCCCCAGTAGCAAAAATTCCCGGGCCAGTCATGGAGTCCTCTTAATTTCCATATCAATCATGTACAATTTAAGTGTGCCCACCAGAGCCCAAATGGGTCCCCTGACAGACTCATGTCGATAAACGATATAACTCATATTTATTGATTTGTGCAGATTCTGCCGATTTGGAACGTAAATTGCTAATTTCTTTCGGAATTTTTGTGTAACGTAACTATGAGACGATTTCAGCCAATGTAGTTGTCGATGTGGGGCAATGTCGTAAAATGTCGTTTTACCTAGACTGTATCATTCTTCGTAGTTTGACATCGCGCCATCTGTAATGGGACGACTTGTTAACCGTTCTAGGAGGATCAACCTCGAGATCCATATGGATCGATGTCGCAGTTTTCCATTTACCCACCAAAGGCCCACCGATATATGCTACTGGGGTGGTTTCGGCTTGTAGTTAAGGAGTAAAAATTGCTTTCTCCCTTTGACCTAGTCATTATGATTTCAATTTTATTCTTAGTAATTTAAAACAGTACTTCTCAAAGTGAGCATTAAAGCACCACAGGGTGCGTTCGCATTTCCAAAGGATACACTGGAACAAAAAAGAGCAATTGGGAGCATTTGAGATTTCGTTGCCTTTTAGACTTCTCCTTATTAATGGACGAAAGCAATTATGTATTACAAATTATCTAAAGTTTAGACTTCTTTAGTAACTCTAAGGTAACTAAAGGTTAAGATCTATGGGAGAGACAAGAAAATTCCAATCTTTATTTTCTTTCCATCTTTTACACTTAGTGATACTATAACGTAATTACGTCATTTGTACGACGACTACATGTCACTCATTGACCGTTTGACGTTGAGAATGGACACGTAACTTTGTAAATTTATCAATGTCATCATTACAATACGATACCCATTCTGGGGTTAAGTCTACAGGATTAGGCTACCTAAAATGTTGTAATAAAACCTAGGAAAGAAACATTCCCATTCTGGGGTTAAGTCTACAGGATTAGGCTACCTAAAATGTTGTAATAAAACCTAGGAAAGAAACATTAAAGTAAATGGGATTCTCCATGATTAATTAACTAACTCTATGGCCTACGAAACTCGAAGGTTCAATGTCGCGTTCACAAAAGATCTTCACTGACTTTTATCCTTAGCCGACTGGATTCAGTTTCTACCCAGTATTCCTAATTCTGCAAGATCCATCTTAATGTTGTCTTCCCATCTGCGCCTAGGTCTTCCTAATTGCCTTTTTCAAATGGGGGTTCCAATTAAAATTTTGAAAGCGTTCCTACTTTTTTTCCATTCTGGCTACATAGCCTACCCACCTGAGCCTCCTAGCTTTAATGACCCTAACAATGTTAGGTCAGTGATATAAACAGTGCAATTCCCCCACGATTACTGCTAAATAAAATAAAGAATCAAACTACATATTTCCTTTTAATTTAAGGTGTAAAGTTAATCTTGGAAAATAACACAAATATAAATCTTCAATACCAGACTGGAGGAATTTATATCGGGGTCGGCACCGTTGAGTTGAAAAGCAGGGGAAAAGGATTTATTAACTAAATGCATGTTGAATATGCTAAGCTGCAAGAGGGCGTCATCGCCCAGATTACAACTTTTGCCGATCGTTGCTCTAGAGGGATTTGTCTAGGATGGTTTGATGTAGGGCTAATAACGATGAGTATGTTTATTTACATCACTGTTAAAGAAAATGAAATGAAATCTTTGAGTTTTACGTCCCACGGTTATGCCGGTTATTCTAAGAGAGACGTTGATGATGAGTAATGAATGAAATGGTGGAATGAAGAAAGTGGGAGGAAACGGGAGAACCCCGAGAAAACCTACGGACACGGTGTTTGTCCACCACAAAGTTCACTTGGCGGGGGCTGGGATCGAACCCGGGACCCCAAACACCAGAGGTGAACGCTCTACCACTGAGCCACCGCAGTCCCCCCGACACTGTTAAAGAAATAGCAAACTTTCTGAAAGGAACTTACTTAGGAAACATCAGATCCTCCTTATACTTAGCTAGAGCTCATTTTGAGAAATTGCATCTGGCGTTCTGGGTGAAAGTTCTATGGGACTATTAGAAAAATACATATTCCCGTTTCCATGCTGATGGTTGAATTATTGAATTACGTTCGAAGCATATTCGTAAATAGTGCCCCCGCAACCCTGTGGCATGGGGACCGCACAAGCTGCAAGGCCAAACCATATATAGAAAGTGCGCAGGGGCGGACCAGGCCAAATTTTCACCCGGAGAAAGTGACTTTTTGGCGCCCTCCCCCTAATACTAGCCTATATTTGACATTTTATCATATATTTTTAATATTTTAAACCCATTTTTCAATAGGACATTCATTACCTAGGAAAACTTCACAAAAAAATATAGCGCGCTATAAGCTATACAAACTAGCCTGCTCCGCTTAGTCTAGTGGGTAGCACACCTGCCTTCTGCGGTCCCGGGTCCAATTCACGATGGCTTACTGTTCAACGATAAAAGTGGTTCGGATTCCACTATAATCAGTTTCCACATCTCCTTTCGCCATTAAGGCATAACCGTGGAACGCTAAACTCAAAATATCAAACAATCCTTACCGCCCCTCCACTCTTTATTCTACATGCCATCTTTCCATTTGTCAATACAGCCTTCTTAGTACTATGAAACTCTCCTCTTCCATGGTGAAATGGAAATGATTACGTAATTGCTGCTGCTTTACAAGAATATAAACCAAAATGTCAGTAGAAAACACATTATAAAATTTACTTTTAGAGGCTCGTTTTGGCGCCCCTCTGACTCTGGAGCCCCGGGCAGTTGTCCGGTTTGCCCAGCCGTTGGCCCGCCCTTGAATGTACGGACCGATAACTAAGGGCTGCGGAGGAAAGGTTAACCTTAATGTTATGCCACTGGTTTGACGTGTTTGAAATGTTCAGTAAATGATCGGTTAGTGAAATAATTTCGACGGTTACAGATATTTAAAGTTTAGCTAAGACAAAGTTACCTAACCAAATACATTTGATATCGTGATGTCACAATTTGATTTTTCCTCACATAAAAAAGAGGAAACAATAGTAATAAAAACCCTTACTTGTACTCGGCTCGAACTAACAACCCAATTCGTACACACTAGTTGTTCTGACTAAGTGAGTTTCGATTTCTTACGCGAAAGAAGTCTGTTATATTACGAGGCATGGTTTTCATTGTAATCGTCCTGTTAATTTACTCTTTCGATAGGTAGTTTCCACTGTTTCCTTTATCTGTATAAATAAATGTATAGATTCATATATGAGACGAATATCCGGACCCAAGAGGAACGGGAATGGGGAATGGCGGAAACTTCATAACAAGGAACTACATAATATATATGGTTTACCCAACATTCTTAGGATCGTCAAGTCTAGGAGGCTTAGATGGGCGGGTCATGTAGCTAGAATGGAAGAAAGTAGAGACGCTTTCAAAGTCTTGACTGGAAGACCAATCGGAAAACGACTATTAGGAAGACCTATGCGCAGATGGGAGGACAATATTAAGATGGATCTCGCAGAGATTGGAATACAGAGTAGAAACTGGAAGCAGTTAGCTAAGGATAGAAGTCAGTGGAGAGCTTTTGTGAACGCGGCATTGAACCTCCGGGTTCCATAGGCCATAGAGTTAGTTAGTTAGTTATAGATTCATATATTAAGAGTCTTTTGGTAATGTGTGTAATAATTTCTTGCTTAAATGTATGCTATGATTGGCCCTGATTGTCTGTTCCTATGAAGGTTGGAAAAAAAGTACGTCAAAACTGTTCGAGATAATACGAACACGGCTGAAGAACAGGGACTAAACTGAGTTATCACTCGATTGACCTTGAGGGAAAATCAGCTAAGGGTAGCTATAAACGAAAGTTCAGGATGCATTTCGGTGGAGTTCTGTTCAGTATTTCTATCTGCCAATCAGGTTTGTTCTTAGGAGTAATATTTTACAAACCCAACCCTTCGATAAAGCGCAATGACAGAGAACCAAAGAGAAGGAATTCTTGCCCTTGTTAACGTGGGGTACCACCATGTGCAATAAATTTGTCGCGTCTCCTTGGAATGATATTTTATCGAAAATAACTAGTTTTCCTTTATATATTCCAAATTTTTGAGTGTTTCGAAATGAGGAAACGTTACTGATAAGCAAGGACGCATTTAGGGGTGGGTCCAAGGGATTCGGATCTCCTTTGAAATCCCAACTGTTTTGTAAATTTGGCCTAATTTTCGGGATTATTTTTAAAAACATTATTATGATTTATCCTAATATTGAAGTCGGACCCCCCAAATAGCTTTGGACCGCTCCCGAAATAAATTCCTGTATACGTGCCTGCTGACAAATTTATTTTCAATATATTCGTTAAATAATAAAGTAAAATAACTAAATTAGGATCAAAAAGCTCAACACGGTCTAAACTTTTGTCCACTGCCAATAACAGATCACTTCCAACAAGAACTGATATTAATAACAAAAACTCCTAATCAATGCTGAACCTTGGAACTTCACCCCGACCAGCAAGCCTATTATTGAGAACTACGTATGAAACATTTTATCAAAACTTATACAGCCTTTATCTGGCATGAAATTATTATATGCACCAAACTGCACTCTCCTAAAATGTGCATCTAAACTTTCCTCTACGTATCTACGAAGCAATATTTTTTTTTATTGAAATATGTGAGCAGAAAACGCTAAGAGCCTGCCATTTTATTTAAATCGTAATAAACTCTGTAACCATGCGTTGACGTGAAGACAAAGCTTGGTCCATTGGTAAAGTGCTGGAAGAATGAAAACTCAATATTCGTAGGTTAGAATCAATCTACTTACCACAATATGTTATTCTTAGTGTAACGATAAAATAAGAAAGAAAAAATGTATAACCGTTAAGACAAAACTTCAACCAAGTCTGAAGGGAGCAATACTACAATAGTAACACAATGACATCAACCAAGAATTATTTCATGTAGGGTTTGGAGGAAATTACAGCTGTCAACGATATCAGAAGTAAAAACAGGCTAATAGACGTAATGCAGTCAATACTTCTGAATGCATTTACTTCATGAAAACTTCCATCTCTTCATTGGTATGGAGTTACTCATGGTAAAACCTTTCAATTGGAAGTGAAATGACATTTTACACAACTAAAACAGTTTTAAATCAATAAATGTATGTGCAAAAATAGGTGTCTCTTATTTGTAGCTCTGAGCTTCTTTCACTTTGAAGCGACAAATGAGATAAGAAAGTATGGTGATCGAAAAAAATCAAATTTGAGATTTCAACGAATTTCCACGTATTATGGCCCCTAATACCGAAAATGTTATTTCTCGATGCAAGTCCATCTATTCGTCCGTCCGTTCGCTACACTTTTCTGTGCACTCGCCTAGAGGCCATACCGATCAACTTACCTGCACCAAATTTTAGTTTAAGATTTTTATAGTATCTTCTATAGTTTTTTTCCCTCCTACTCCCAAAAAAGGGTAGTTTCCTGTACGATGAAAGTAGAAAAAAAAAAGATTTTCTCATAATTGGCTCTAACGATCTTGTTTTCTTTCCTTTTTTATAAATCAATATTTAATTAACAACCCTATTTTGTTGTATAAGGCATTTATCTGAGAGAAATCTACCAAGTGTAGTTTATAGTTAGGTGTGAGTTTTTCTCAGTGATTCTCTCAAAATGGACTCAAGCGTTTTCGTTCATATTTCATAAATAAATATTTCAGTAATAAACTGACAATATGGCATAAGTCATTTTATCCATAAAATGTACGAGGGGTAATTTATTCTGAGATTTTTTTTTTCAAAGATTTTCTGAAACACAACCTAGGAGACTTTGTATATATTTGAAAAATAAATATCTCGTTAATAACCTAACAATATGGCAAAACTTGTTTGTCCTGAAGAATATGCGAGGGGTAATCTACTCTTGGGGGTGTTTTTTCTCCACGATTTTCTCAGAAATGAGTCAAGCAATTTTGTTCATACTCAGAAATAAATATTTCAGTAAATACCTAAGAATATGGAATAACTCGCTTATCATGAAAGAATCCTCAAGAGATAGTTTATTCGGGTTTATTTTTCCCTCATGATTTTCTCAAAAGTTACTCGGGCAATTTTATTGACAATTCATAAATAAGTTTTCATTAATAACCCTATATTTTAGTATAAGTCATTTCTATGGAACAAATTACGACGGATAGTTTATTTTTGGGGATCAAGGTTTTTCCGGACAATTTTCTCGAACGACAGGCGATTTTCAAATTTCGCAAATAAATATTTCATTAATAACCAAGGGTATATCTTAACCCATTGTCCGAAACAATTCAAAATATATAGGTTACTCCTAACGTGTTCTTTTTTTACGACTTTCTCAAAAATAACTGATTTGATTTTTTCATATTTCATAAACAATTATTGCATTGATTGCTCTATTATATGTCTAATGAGAATGTGCTCAAAGTGTGTTAGTTTTGTAGTGTGGATTTTCTTCAATCGAAGTTTTTTATTCGATAATCTGAAATCTGTATTTGAATAATACGATAATTTTATACGTATTATCCAGATACACACTTCAGTAACAACTGCGGCGTAACACAATTAAGAAATTGAATTGAAAATGTTTAGTGCGATGGCCCGTACCCTGTAATTGAATATTTTTTTTTGGCAAACTCCTTAGCTATTTGTGGTAAACTAAGGCTCTTCTTTTTCGAGCGACAAAAAAGAGAAGAAAACATGCTGATTATGAAAATAATACATCAAATTCAGATTTCAACCGATTTACGTGTTTCATGGCGTCTACATACCAAAACTGTGATTTTTCGATACCCGTCCTTCCGGTCCGTCCCTTCGCTACACATTTCTGTGCACTCGCCTAGAGGCCATACCATCATTCCATGTATCTGCACCAAATTTAAAACTTAGGGTTTACATAGTATTTTTACAAGAGATTTTCCAATTGTTTTCCTACCGCCTAAAATAAGTATGGTTTGCTAAGAGCCGAAAATCGAAAAAGCTGTCTTCTCAAAAATGGTTTTGACAATTTTGTTTATTTTCATTAATCAATATTTAATTAACAACCCTGTATTGCGGTATCAGATATTTCTCTGAGAAAAATTTACGAGGGGTAGTTTATTCTGGGAGGTGACTTTTTCTCGACGATTTTCTCAGAAAAGAGACTGGCATTTTGTACTCACTTCATAAATAAACATTTAACCTGACAACATGGTATAAGTCAATTGACCTGAAAAATATATGAGTAGTAGTATATTCTTGGAGTTGAGTTTATTCCCAGTGAGTTTCTCAAACACGACCTAGTGGATGTTGTTTATATTTCATAAAATATCAAAGAAATAAGGTGCACCTACAAGATGTGCATAGACTTCAGGAGGTGATTCGTGACATCGAAACAAGACAAAAAGTCTTCTTGCATTTTTTAATATTCAGCGTCGTTTTCAAGATACAAGGTTCCAACTTGAAATCCTAAATCGACTCATGACATTTGGAAATGAGTACAAACATGTGGAGAAACTTCTGGAGGTGATTCCTGAGATCAAAACAAGACAGAGTCTAGTTGCGGTTCTTTTCAAATTCAGCTTTGTATTCGAGAGAAAAGATTGCTAACTTGGAATGAAAAATACTCAAAATCCTTCACAGTAAGTACTACACGCCTCTGGAACAGTTTACCTCAATTAATACACAACGTTTCCACAGTTGCCAAATTTAAAAAATATGTAAATTCCCTTCTCTTAAGCAAAGATAAGGATACTGGTAGCACATGAGACATCTTCGTTTTACCAGATTATTAATAACCCACATATGAACACACAACCAATAGGTAACCTATGTTAATTTGTGCTGCTTATATATTCATACTTCTAGGTTTCTCCATGTTATTTTGTTTCCTCTATTTGTATATTATTTTCAATTTTTGTTTTTGAAGTGTTTAACTATTTTTATTTAAGTAGTATATTCTTTTTTATGTGGTTAAATACTTTTCTTTTGTAATTGTTAATATTTTCTATGTATTGGTCCTTTTTTTTAAAAAAATGTATGCACGTGGTTAAGTGCTCGGAGGAGGCTGCAGAGCCTTAACTTCGCCACGTAAAAGAAGTCATAAATAAATACATAAATAAAGATCGACTCCTGACAATTGGAATTGAACACACACATATGGGCAAACTTTGGGAGGTTATTCATAAGGTCAAAACAAGAGAAAAAGTCATTGTTGTTCTTTTTTTACAGACTACGTAGTTTTTGGAGTCGATGTTGGATTTCAAGTTGGCAAACCTGTATTTCGACAACGAAGCTGAGTTTGAAAACTGCAAGAGGACCATTTGTCTCCTTTTGTTGTCACGAATCACCTCCCAAAGTTTGTGGACAAATTTCAGGTTCACCCTTAACCAAGCTTCTTTTCGAAAAGTTAATTATTAATTTTAGGCATTGTTTATCTTTTCTAAATAACAAACGCCGTTATTAATTTTAAGTCAGAGAGCTACTTCTGAGAGAATAGGTCTTCAAAAATAATTTTAAAACAGACTTATGTTTTCGAGACTTCCAGACAAGACGAGACATTTTACAAGCTATCTCGTGTCCAAAGCATTTGTCTCGTTTTATCTTGAATGCCACAAAGCGCGTCTCGTCTCTTTCTCGAGACATGTCTCATCGCGTGCGCATTCGTTAACACTTGGGACAGGATTACCTTTCTACTCAAAGCATTGTTTTTATAGTGATTCCATATTTATGATAATTGCTGTCAACATAAATTACAGTCCTTTCAGTTGAATTAATTGTGTATTATTATTATTGAAATTAAAATTAAATGGAATTTCTAGTTTAACGTTGCACGATTATGCACCTACGCTAAGGAAGAATGATGATGAATGAAATGGTGAAATGCAGAAAGTGAGAGGAAAATAGAAAATCCCAAGGAAACCAATGCACACGGTATTTGTCCACCTCAAATTTCACTTGGCGCGAAATGGAACCGAGCCACGGATTCCATGCACCGAAGGTGAATGCTTTACCATTTCTTTATAATTCGTCCCAACGGGGATACCCAACTCTATTGTCAATCCTTTTATTCGATCTTTTGGTTCTCTTTATCCGGCAGGGACATAGACACAGAAATATCAAGGATATTTAAAATCACAAAGGTTCTTCCACCGGAAATGTAACCCGAGACCACGTACACCAAAGGCTCACATGTATTAATAATTAACAGGACAGGATTCGAACCGGATCTCCTGTTTGGGAATTTCATGTCTTATGTTTACACCACCAACATTTCCTACCACTGATCCACATTATTATTATTATTATTTCATATGTATAATAGAGTAGTAAGAATTGGGAATAGGAGAGAAATACTAATCTCATCAACTAAGTTATTTGGTTTTGAAAACACTAGATTGTGAACAATGAACCTTCCTGTTACTTTATTTTTCATTCGAAACAAATATAGTATACCGAAAAATAAATACTTAAAATTAATGAAAGCTGATTGCATAACTTTCTACTTCTTTTATTATGAAAAACAATCAGAATGGGTAATTTGCGTAGCCTACTAGTGCGGTTATAGCTTTATTTGATTGGGTTCAAAACCTTGCCTGGGCAACTATCTTCTAAAAGTAAATACTATAGAGATATAAAAGCAGATTAAATAGATAATAAAGATAAAGTAAATAAAAATAGTTATTAAGAGAAAAATCGAATTGGAAAGTGCAAACATTAATCTAATATCCTGTTATGGAAAATAACTGACTATGGTAGTTCTTGTTAATAACACTATCTTTAATGACTATAAAAACCTCATTTCAACAGCATATTATTTGTAGGGGATCGATAATCTTTACGACCCTTTGAGCATTTACTGACTTAACGCACATTGCAACTCCCGCCAATTTATAAGACTGAGAAACGAGAATTGCGAAATATCCTTCATGGAAAATAATTTATCACATAAAAAGAAATAATCGTGAATAACAGAGCATACAATGACAGCGTTGATATTTAGTTTTTATTATTACCTTTATACAAGTTCAAATAGTATAAGATCACTGCCAGGGAGTGGCTTATTTATGGTTTTCTTTTTCAGCCTTACAAGGAGAAAGCAGACTTTGGCAAATGAATTTCGGGGCCATCTTTCGCGAGGTAGTAATGCACATTTAAAGTGTTGATATTACAAACTGATAAAGCGCAATAGCCAGAAATAGCGGAGAAAAAGCGTCTTAACATTTCCGACTCGCCGCATATATGATATGGCGCGTAGAGCTGTCAAGTGACGGCGTCAAGTAGTGACAAGCACCTGCGACTTCCAGACAAAGGGTCCCGGGTTCAATTCCGCACGAGTTAACCTTTTTTCATTTAACCAATAACTTAACCATTTGTAACTAACTGTAAAATTTTATGAACACATGTTTATAATGCATGAAACAATAGAAATGTTCAAATCAGTTGTAGAACAGTTTCATGTTATCCAGTAACAAAATGTAAACTATTTCGCAAATATATTCGAATCACGGGTTATATTATGGTTACCACAATCGTAGTGTAAAAAAATGTTCTTGATGCTTGAAGCCTATATCTGGGGACAGTGTACGAATTACAAGGGGGATGAGAGAGAAATCCCATTTGGTAATACTGAATGTATGCTATAACCGCGAGCGTCATTACAGACTTCATTTGGGAAAGGGGAGCCGGACAAGAACACCACCGACATAGGATTTTCACATTTTTTACTAGTATACAGTATTAGTAAACAATCGATTAAAGTATCTGTATTTCTCAAGCTCTTCGGGGGTGGGCAATTGCCCCCTACTGACCCTTATAAATCATACCCCTGGCTATAATGTCATAGTTCCCCATGCTATTGTTGTCTAAAGCACAATGCACCCCCTTTTGCAAAGTTCCGGTTAATTCGTACACTAACCACAGACATAGACACGAAGCGTCAAGAACAAATTTTGCACAACGACAGTGGTAACCATAATATAACTCTTGATATCAATACTTTATGGAATAGTTCACATTTTGTTCCTAGTTAACATGGAACATTGAATGGTTTTACAACGACTTTAAACCTTTCTATTACTTGATGCATTATAAACATATGGCGAAATAATATTTTACTTGTAGTTACAAATGGTTGGCTACTTTTGTGGTTAAATAAAACAACGAAAATAAAAGTTTAACCGAGCGGGAATAGAACCTGGGACCGTTTTCACGTGAGTCATAAATGCTCCTCACTCTGACATACCGTCATCTGGTAGCTTCACGGGTCGTATCATATATGAAGTGAGTCGAAAACTTTAAGACGCCTTTTCTCCGCTATTTCTGGCTATTTCGCTCTATCAGTTTGTAATTTTAACAATGTAAATGTTCATTAGTATCTCACGAAAGATGACCCCGATGATCATTTGCCAAACTCTGTTTTCTCCTTGTTAGCTCAACTGAGTATAAGACTTTCGAATGTATAAAGTTCAATAAGCATGTTGCAGTTTTGAATAATGAAGCACGAAAGTTCTTCTCGAAAACCTTAGAGGGCTTACTCAGGATATACTACTAGTACGAGACAAAAACAACCACTATTACTTATTATTATTATTATTATTATTATTATTAATAATAATAATAATAATAATAATAATTGAAGCGAGCTTAAACGAATTTCAACCAACGTTTGGGTGCCTGTTCGTTCGTCTGCTCCATGACAACTTCTCATAAAACACATTTCATTTTAATGAAACTAGTAAGTGCCTTCTTTTAGCTTTGCGAAGTAACTATTGCTTGGAATTTAAATCTGCAAACTCTAAGATATAAAATTAACCAAATGGTGCAAGTTTCCGCTCATGTATACAAAACTATTTTGCAATATCAGCTACGTGATTCTTGTCCCATAAAGAAGCCGAAAGCCCTACACTGAAGAGCCCTCCGAGATTTGAATATTGTCCACTCGGACTGAAATTGTCATTTGAAGCCAAGTCTTTAATATGAAGCCGATAATTTCTTTAAAATAGACGAATAATTCGGAAGTTATAAGCATTTTCATCTTTTTGCCTTTCCCCATAAGGGAGCTGCAGCCCTCTGTACTTAAGAGCCTCCACGAGATTTGATTATTGTTCACTCGGACTGAAATTGTAATTGTTAATCAACACTTTAATATGAAGTCAAACATTTCTTTAAAATAGACGAAGACTTCGAAAGTTATAAGCATTTTAATATTTTTCCTTTTTCCCATTAGCAGGCCGTAGCCTCTACACTGCAGAGCCCCCGATATTTGATCATCGTGTACTCGGAATGAAATTGTCGTTTGGAACCAACACTTTAATAGGAAGCCAAAAATTTGTTTAAAACAGACGAAAACTTTGAAAGTTCTAAGTATTTTAATATTTTTGCCCTTTCTCATAAGGTGGTCATAGCCTCTACACCGAAGAGCCTCCCAAAGATTTGATCATTGATCACGGACTGAAATTGATTTTTGGATCCAAAACTTTAATATGAAGCCAAAAATTAAACTTTTACACCAATTTGAAATGACTGGGTTCCGGTTCACCCCACTATTATGTTTAGTTTAGTTAAGTGGTAATTTGTGACAGCTTCACATCATCAAAAGAATCTTTCACTTCACCCCCCTCCCCCCCAGAAGTCCGTGCTGGATCCGCCACTTTTATCAATAAACACTTTTCATATTCTTTTTGTCACCCTTGGTTGCGTAGGGACTCCCTCGAACAAATAAAGAAGGAGTAATATTGCAATCAAGGGGCGCTATATATTAGGTATTTCTTTAGTTACCTACCCCAAACCGCACAGGGCCATCTTCGGTTGAATACAAAATGCTACGTTATATTCCAATCATGAAGGGGAGAGAATGCTTCAAATATTTCTTATTCATTTTGTCTCCTCTGCTTATCAGGAATTACTTTCTGTTGGAAGCCAAAAAAAGTGAATGAAAAAGTGAAATGACAGGGGCAAAATAAAACGTCGTGCCCCCTCCTACATGGTTGCTCAAATTATTACTAAAGAAAGCACTTTAAACCAAGATGTCTAAGGTTACTACATTATGTAAGGATGGCATATTCAGGATTATTATTATTATTAATAATAATAATATTATTATTATTATTATTATTATTATTATTATTAATAATAATAATAATAATAATATTATTATTATTATTATTCTATGTATGTCTTCTGAGCACCGAAATTGTGTGAGACGAACCATGGTATGTAGAGGTTTAAGATGAGAGGTCATAGGGGAAGAAACCCAGGATTTTTGTCTATTTGACTCTCTAACGTAAAGATTATGTGCTGAAGGTAAGAAGCATCATCATTCTACAATAGGTTGCTTTTACGTAGAATATCAGCTACTTTAGTTCTCCTCCTTCGGGCTACTTACCTCATGTGGTAAATTCAAAACAATTTCAATTCAAGACAAATACATTGTAAAAATTCTCCGTAATTAAAGATCTAGGGAAAATTAAACATTTAATAGGGAAATCTGTTATCACAATGTCCAAAGAAGTAGATAGAAGATTATTTAGTGACAAATATTGTGAAACTTCATAAAATTCTCCAAATTAGGACTAACATTTACTGGAAAACATTCGTTATGCACCAGCAAGCATATAGTGAGCAGTGAGCACAGTGAAAATAATTACAAAACTGTTTGCAAACAAAATTAGGGACACTAATGCAAATGCAACAACATTTTTTCTGTGTTTGGTGTCGTCTTGAGTTTTACACATATGTTACAATTTGATTCTTTCTCACATAAAAAATAAATAAAATAATTTTACTAATAAAAATGACAATTACACTGCTATGAGGTTCGAAACAACTATCTCCCGCATACAGACTCGTTGCTTTAACTAACTGCGCTATTTGTTTTCTTACGTGAACTGAACTTCTTCTACGGTAAAGACGATTTTCATTATGATCGTGCTACCAATTAGTCCTTTTCCATAGGTAATTTCCACTATTTGTTCTACCTATACGTTATACTTGGCATAGATTCATATATTTGGAGTTCCCAGATAATGCACGTAATAAGACAGAAATGTTTCGTTAAAAGTTTCGTTTGTAGATTTAATCCACATTTCTTTCAATGACATAGATGTCGTTGCTTCGTGTTGACCTGCAGAATTCTATCGCGTTCTTGAAAATTTCCCCACTCATCTCTCATAATCACCGTCTCCTTTAGCCTAACCGGCATAACCGTGGGACGTAAAACTTAAAGATTTCATTTCATTTGAAAATTTCCCACTTGAGCAGAATTTGTAATTCTCGTAATTCAAGTCGATTTAATGTTTTTTGCTTCTAATTTATTTATTTTAAGCTAATATCTAACACAAATATGAAAAACGGGTTTGTTATTAACCTTTCCTTCTGGGGAAACCTTCCGAAATTTCGAACATATAACGAAAACGGAGATATTTTCAAAAAAATTCAAAATAAAGAGACTCGTCATTTATTTTGCTCATAGTGGTATATTTCTCAAATAGTATGAATGTGATTCTAAATAGCAAAAAGTCGGTTGAAGGCAGATTTTCAGATAACCTGAAAAGTAATAAAATGAGTACGTACACAACTTTCTTAATTACTGAATTAATTAATACAGAGTATTTTCCTTAAATTTCACAAAAGTTGCATAAATATTCACATGTGAAGACTTAAATTCTAGATCTCGGTTGGAAATTGCCAGGATCCAATACAAGTTACGACAAATGCGGTGCCAAGTTTACGAATAAGCTAAACAAGCTATAGCTTACGGTCCCACTTTCTTGGCGGTCCCAAAAGTTTAAAGAAAGTGTATATGTACAATTCCAAACTATAAGATAGAAAACAAGTTATAAAACTTACATACGTGAACTGTCTTTTGTGTTGTATTGGCTTCTATGATGTAAGTAATGGAGTCCCTGCTACTACTATGCTCCCAAAAATATCACTAGTTTGCCCATTATTGCACATAGAATGCCTACATTCTTCATGGACAGGATGCATGGCAACATGTAACATTGTGGTGCACAGTGCAGTGCTGATAAGCTGTCATTGACAAAGGATAGCTGAACATACAAAGGGTCCCATTACCTTCAATAGCTCAGAGCTTCATCAAATTTAAATCCAGCTCTGGACAAATGTAAACAAAAACAAAAGGAACAGGCCACTGCGCTAAACTTTCCCGCTCCAATTTTTCAAATTAAATCACGTTGTGTTGGAGTTAATAAGAATACATTTTCTCACAAAATTATAAGGCATTTTCGGAAAACTTCACTCAATGAAAATTCACCCCTGAAACTTCGTAGATTTTCCGTCAGGAAATGACTTAGGTTATGTGTTAGTTGTTAATGAAATATTTATAGCTACATTAAATAACAAAATAACAAGTTTTTCTTAATAAAACTAGCAAACAGCTCACCCAAAGAGTAAACTACTCCTTGTTGATTTTTCCATGAAAGTTATTTATGCAATGTTATCAGAATATTACTGAAATTTTTATTTATGAAATATCAACAAGATAACCTGAGTTTTTTTTTTTTTTTTAAAAAAAAAGTATCGTCCAAAAACTTTCACCTAAAGAATAATAAGCTATCCTTCGTACATTTTTCACGTTAAATGAGTTAACCCATAATGTCAGATTATTAATGAAATAGTTATTTATGAAGCAGGAACAACCTCCCTGAGTCGGTTTTGATGAAATCGAAATAAAAATCTCACCTCCAAGAGTAAACTTTCCTCGATTGTTCCACAGAAATGACTTATACCACAGAATAGGGTCTTATCGAAAAAAATTGTGGAATATGAACAAAATCGTTAAAGCCGTTTTTGAGAAGATGACCAATTTTTATTTTCCCCCTTCAGTAAACTATTCTTATTTTTAGAGGTGGAAGGAAAATTCGACAAACCAACTGGGAAATCACATAAATTTAGTATCGATGTAGCGAACGGTACGACCTCCAGGCGAATGTACACTTCTCCAAGATATAATTGCAGGCCCGATTTTTTCTAACTCCCTTAAGATTGTAAATTTGGCAACAACGCATTCTGAGCTAGAGGAGGGGAAGGAATGAAAAAAGAAACAAGACTTCTGAACACAGCTCACAGTTTGCTGTTTGAAATTCTCAGCTCCTCTTTTGTTACTTCTAATAACGATACTTCCAGTAGGGCTGTTCCGATTATCGAGTAATCGATAACAATTCGATAAAATTTCAAAACCGTTTCATCGATACAGAATTTTAATTTTATCGAATTATCGAACTTTCGAGACTCCCGAAATGTTCGAGATTCCCGAAATGTTTGAGACTCTCGAAATGTTCGAGACTCCCGAAATATTCGGGACTCTCGATGTGTTCGAGGCACTCGAAATGTAAGAAACATTAGACAACTTCGAGACACTTGAACTGTTCGAGAGTCTCGAATTGTTTGAAAGCAGAAAATACAGAAATATATCAATATGATCGCATTTCTCGAGTCGCTTGAATATTTTGAAAAGTTCGGGATTATCGGAGTGTTCAAGAAACAATGTATTCGAAATTATCATAGCTGTATATAATATGTATTACATATATGCAGGGTGTTCATTTTAAAACTTCTCTCCTTAGCAATGAAGTGAAGGAAAAGTTTTTTCCCCACAGATCTGTACAAGGTTTAAGCAGTCTGTCAGAATAGAGAAAAAGGAAGAAAACTTGCATCTCCTAAATGGAATTGGAATCCAAGACACCATTAGTCTACTAAAAGTCACTTTGCCGATTGAGCCAATAACGGGACAGGCAGAAAAATAATTTTACATATGATTTCGAGGGTTTAATTTAAAGTTCTGTATAGGGACAGCTACTGATATAGGTAGAGGTAAGGAAAGTCGATAAGGCTGAAGACTTATCAAACTCCCGTTTCGAAAATTTACTATCCGGCGCTCGGATGCCTTCGAGTATTTGAGATTCTCATGAAACAAACCTTGAGAATTTTGGGTACAAAGCTCCCTATTACAGGATGTTCTGTCTGTCTGTCTGTGTGTGGCATCCGACGATAACTTTGGGTTGCCATATTTTGAAATTAGATAAGCGGGGGATTCTAAACCGTAAGTGCTGATGTGAACTTGTGTATTACAAATACTGACAATCCTTCTGACAATTTTTTAGTAATTTCTTTGTTAAGTGACACTTCCAATGTACTTTTCTAAGAAAACTAAAGTAAAGCAAATTTAGTTTTTGTTTTTAATGTTTTATTAAGTTCAACAAATGTGAGTCTCGATGTAAAGTAAGTATTGCAGTAAGATATCTCTAATAAGGATATCTTTCAGACAAGTTCTTTTTCAAAAAAAAAAAAAAAAGCGATATATGGCAGATGTTGTTCATACGGCTTTCTCTCTAAGAAATACAAAATAATTTCTAAACTTTTATCGTAAGAAAGCTAAAACATATTTAGGAGTCTTGGTCTATCTCATAAAATTTCTAATCATTGTCAAAGATTGCTACTTGAAATCATACGAACATACGAAATTACTACAGTTTCAAAATATATGAAATACAGTATAAAGATTTTAAAAGAAAAAATACTAATAATGAATCTAATCTAAACAAAATGCTAAGGATACCGTAGTTCAATTTGCAATCACTTCTAAATATATAAAGAATAGTTGAACATATAGATTACGTAACAACATAGACTTGTTCAGTTGAACTGGACAGAATGTTATCACAGAAATACGCACCCATGAGATCATACATTAGTATTCATGGGTTGAACCAAAATAAGTATGATTATGCCAAATGTTTTTACATTTTTCATACCCTTTAACTTTTTTAAAAAAAATCTCTATTGCATAAAATCTTATCATAAAATTTTACACATGACAGTCTTTCATATTTTACAAAACTAGTCATAATAATCTGGCAGTTTCTACGTCCATCTTGTTTCTGTCATCTGTCAATTCGCGATTGAGATTGACAAAGAAATGTAGCGGTTTACGTTGAATATAACAACACGTTATCAACAAAGTCGTCTTAGATTTTTCTCCAATCCAAAAAAGCGGATGGGTTTACGTGATTAAGAGATGATTAAGCGGGAGACGAATATAAGACCTGAAAATCTGGTGGTATCCTCTAAAATCAGGTAATATGGCAACCCTATGTCAGGAATCGCCTCCCAAACGTTGGCGGTGTTGTTTTGAAACACTCTGTATAAAATAATGCACCACGTTATTCTGAATTGATGCAAAACTCTTACGTTTTTAGACCTACATTATTCGTCTAGGAAGCAATCTGCCTCCACTAAACGACGCTTCTGGATCCGTTAGTGTGTGGATTCATCATAATGTATATACAAGCCGACTGTATAGAACATATGCTATACTGTATATTCACTGTCGAGGAAATAGATATATTTCCGTTTTTCATCTTCATTAAACTTAGTGATGATTTCAAGGTTTCCCCCGGTAGGCTTACCATACGTCCTAAAATCACGTCTGTGTCCGGAAAATTGTGAGATTAACTAATGCCCGAAATTTTAGGGAAAATGGAAGACTGGGAAATTTCGCTATGTTTGGTCAAGTGCTTGGCTTGCATTTCAGTCTTGTGCTGATATTTATGAAAAAAATAATAAAATAGCGATAAGGTGTTCTTCGTAAGAATACTTTACTCAGGAAAATAATTAAGACAATAATATAAAAATATATTTTAAGTATAGAAAATGAGCATAAGCATTTTTGGAACTTAAGATTATGCTTTTCTTAACTTCTCAATAAACACAGGCCATTCTTAAAAATATCCAGAAATCATGATAATCCTACCCCGAGGGATTTTGAATACACGGAGGGTGAAAGTAGCAAAAATACTCGTAAGCCACAGTGAACATGATCAGAGATATGTTTGTGGGGAAATATTCCTCCTGAACAACATCCTGAAATCACCACTGATTTGACTAACATTTATTTTATTGTAATCCTAAAATTTTGCTACAACATTTTAGCAACACCTTACGCGATTAATATGGTTGAGGTGTTGGGCGTATACTATATCGTATGAAGAGCAAATTACCCTATTTGTACGTTTAAGACCGTATGTCCGACAACACTGATACAATAGCTGTCAGCAAATAACAAACAAGAGACAAAATTCAGGAAGAAATTGAACTTCCTATGTGTGTGTGTGTGTCGGACGAAAAAGCAATCCCTTTCTGTACGCTTTCATTTCTCCTCACAAATACAACTTTGCAGTAACTTATCAGATGAAAAAAAAAATGTTGTTTGACTAGTTTGGCTGCAAGAAAGAATCATTGGCGAGCTGAAGAAACCTAACTGCCCATCACTACTTTTGATAATACCAGAAACTTCGATAATACTCGAAATTTCGATACTACCCGAAAGTTCGATAATACTCGAACATTCAGTAATACCCGAAACTTCGATAATACTCGAAATGTCGATAATACCCAAACTTTCGATAATACCCGAAACTTCGATAATACTCGAAATTTCGATAATACCCGAAACTTCGATAATTTTAAATACTCGAACGGTTTCGAGCAACCGATGACAACTCGATAAATTTTCACTCTCGAAGTTCGATAGGTCCTCAGCTTTATCACCAAAGCCACCGGCGGAGCTTGAACTCCGGCTCGGTTCAACTAAGTCAACAGTTCGAGTCGGGATGATTGGAATGAGCCATTGGCTCGGTTCGGCTCGGCTCAGGTGAGACATTGGCTAGAACTGGGTCGGTTGAGATGAGCTACCTGTTCGGTTCGGCTCGGCTCAGCTAGGCTCAGGTGATCCTTCGGCTCGAGCCTACTCGGTTGGGGTGAGCCATCAGCTCGGTTCGGCTCAGCTCAGGTAAGCCATTGGCTCGAGCCGGCTCAGTTGGAATGAACTATCGGCTCGAGCCGGCACGGCTGGATGAGCTGTTGGCTCGGCTCACTTCTCAGTTCGGCTCGGTGGTGACTGAGCCGGGAGCCGAGCTTCTCTCGCCGTTGACAAAACTAGTACTTGGAACATAAAAAATACCGATTTGAAAGCCGTAGAGAAAACACTTCATCTCCACTCGCAAAATACTCATGAGAGATTGTTCGGGGTAAGATGATGACCAATGCTTCAAGAAGCTGAAGGCATTCTTGTGAGATAGAATTTAGCAAATGTGATAATTTTGAGAGCTATTAAGTCGATTAAAAGTAAAAAAATGTGAGATCGTCGTGAAAACCTATTTAAAATGGTTCTGATGCACCAAGATAACAACATACAGTCCATAGGTGTAACCAGCGATGTAAATTATATTTTTTCGTGGGGGGGGGGGGCAAGCATTAAGATGTGTATTAGGGTCCCTTAGAAAAGTTGTTTTTCTAATTCTTGGGGCCCCTCTTTCCATCTTAACATGGGCCCTCATCGAACGACGGGGAGTTTCTCCGGTAGGGGCAGTTACCCGATGCCCCCACAAGTTACGACCCTGCGTGTAACAACAAACTGGGAGGAAATAAAATGTCTCACCAAATTCAGAACCCTAAAACTTTTTTTCTATTTCCTACTTATAATAATAATAGGAATAATAATAATAATAATAATAATAATAATAATAATAATAATAATAATAATAATAATAATAATAATAATAATAATAATATATTTGATATTGAGTTTAGGGCCCCTTTCAGCAGCGAGACAATATGAGAACGTACGAGAACGAGAACCAACTGCTTAACGTAGGCCCCGCACCATATGAACTCCCGCCGGGAATTGAACCCGGGTCTCCCACACCAAAGACGCGTATAATAATAATATATTTGATTTTGAGTTTAGCGCCCCTTTCAACAGCGAGGCTATATGAGAAATGAACCCACAGCTTAATGTAAGCCCCGAACCACTTAAGCTCCCGCCAGGAGTGGATCCGGGTCTCCCACGCTAAAGAAGCGTATAATAATAATAATAATAATAATAATAATAATAATAATAATAATAATAATAATAATAATAACAATAATAATATGAACTGCATTCTGGTATTGTCCGTTCACTGTCGCTTGGCGCTATGTTTTGACACAAAACCTGGCCAGCGAATCTTAGCAGTCCTTCCCCTTCTTTCCCCTTATAGCAGTGGTAACACTGGCACTAACTCATCAATTTTAGCACTAGTAGGGTTTGGTATTTGCAAGTTGCGTAAATTTCGAAACAGTCACTTCTTCTCTAATCAGGACCGTAACTTGTGTGGGGCAGGGGAAGGGCAACTGACCCCCAGAGAGGTACCCCGCAGTTCGAAGGGGTCCATTTGGAGACAAAATTCTCTTAATCCATAAAAAATACGAAGATGAAATTATAAATGAATCATCAAACAGTTTCACTACATTACATAAAGCAACACGCAAATAAAACAACAGTGAGTCGTGGGCCCACTTCAGTAAGAAACGTCTATTATTAGGGGCCCTAGAAATAACATTCATTCGTATGGCTTTGAGATTTGTCAATATTGTCCCCTTAATTAATTTGTCATGTATGGAACGTATCCAGGGGCGTAAGTAACGGCCCCCCAAACCTTCCCGTGAGGGAGGGCCCACAGGCTCCGGGGGCAATAAATAGTAAGAGAAAGATAGAAAGAGCGGGCCCAAGAATGAGAAAAACAACTTTTTCTGGGAGGCCCAAATGCACGTATTAATGCTTGTCCCCCAGTTACGGCGCTGTCTCGAATGTGAATTTATTGGTACAGTTCTGCTAATAGTTAACTATATCAGGTTGGTCTCTTTAAACCTTGGGCCGTCGAGATAAACAATCTTACAGGAGGATAGTGTTCAAATTTTAAGAAGGTGAGGAAAGGAGAGTGAGGATGAGAAAGATGAGAAGAAAGAAAGAAAGAAAGAGAATGAGAGAAAGACTTCTACAATTACTTCATAATGAATTTAAGCACATATAAACGAAAAAGGGATATCGGAACCCACCACCATAATATTTGTGGACGTCCGAGAAGTTGCCCCCTCCCCATTGAAGCACTAATGGTCTCTTCTAGTGCAATCGTTAGTGCTTCGTTAGTGCTTCTTAGAACACCAACTCCCAACATTAGTGCTTCAATAGTTTGGACGCTAGAAGCAAAAAACTGGGAGGGCCAACTTCACGTTCGCCCCCCTCCCAGAAAGTGGGGGGTTCCTAGTGCATTCGTTAGTGCAGAAATTAAACCTAGTGCAATCGTTAGTGCTTGCAGAAAACACGAATGGTTTCGTTAGTGCTCCACAATTAGTGTGGCTATGGCCAGTTATATGTAACGAAATTCCCATAAGGAATACATGTGGAATTTTTAATTGGCTCAAATTCCTAACAAATTCTAAAGCGCTAATGACCTCTTCTAGTGCAATCGTTAGTGCTTCGTTAGTGCTTCTGAGAACACCAACCCCAACATTAGTGCTTCAATAGTTTGGACGCTAGAAGCAAAAAAGTTTGGGGGGGGCAACTTCACGTTAGCCCCCCCCAGAAAGCACCAACGATTAAACCTAGTGCAATCGTTAGTGCATCGTTAGTGCTTCTAGAAAACACTAATAGTTTCGTTAATGCTTCATTATTAGTGTAGATATGGCAAATTGCGTGTGATGAAGGTCACGTAAGAAAAGCATTTGGAATTTTTCATTGGGTCAAATTCCCGCCAAATTCAAAATCGGTAATGATATCTTTTAGTGCAATCGTTAGTGCTTCTTAGAACACCAACACCCAACATTAGGGCTTCAATAGTTTGGACGCTAGAAGCAAAAAACTGTAAAGTGGGGCCAAATTCACGTTAGCCCACCCCCAGAAAGCACTAACGATTAAACCTAGTGCAATCGTTAGTGCATTATTAGAGCTTCTAGAAAACACTAATAGTTTCGTTAGTGCTTCATTATTAGTGTAGATATGGCAAATTGTATGTGACGAAACTCACGTAAGAAAAACGTTGGGAAATATTTATTGGCCCAAATTCCCACCAAATTCAAAAGCGCTAAAGATATCTTCTAGTGCAATCGTTAGTGCTTCTTAGAACACAAACTCCCAATATTTGTGTTTCAATAGTTTAGACGTTAGAAGCAAAAAACTTTGGGTGGCAACTTCACTTTAGCTACCCCCAGAAAGCAATTCCGATCAAACCTAGTGCAATCGTTAGTGCTTCCAGAAAACACTAATGGTTTCGTTAGTGCTTCACTATTAGTTTGGCTTTGGCGAATTACATGTCACAAAACGCTCGTAAGGAATACATGGAGAATTTTTCATTGGGACAAATTCCCGCCAAATTCAAAAGCGCAAATGATATCTTTTAGTGCAATCGTTAGTGCTTTGTTAATGCTTCTTAGAACACCAAGTCGAAACATTAGTGCTGCAATAGTTTGGACGCTTGAAGCAAAAAACTTTGAAGGACAAACGTGAAATTAGCCCCCCAGGAACCATTAATAATCAAACCTAGTGCAATTAATAGTACATTGTTGGTGGTCCTAGAAAGCACTAATAGTTTCGTTAGTGTGTTATTATTAGTGACGAAACTCACGCAAGAAAAACATTGGGAATTTTTCGTTGAGTTAAACTTCTCCTAAATTCAAGAGCACTAATGATCCGTTCCAGTGGAATCGTTAATACTTCTTAGACTGCCAAATCCGAATATTAATGCTTCATTAGTTTGGATGCTAGGAGTAAACAGAAAGAAAAAAAAAAGGACTAACTTCACATTAGTTCCCCAGAAAGCACTAACGACAAAATCTACTGCAATCCGTAGTGCGTCATTAGGACTAGTAGAAAACAGTAATAGTTTTGTTTGATTCTCTATTACTTCTGTTTTGGGAGATGAATTTCATTATGTTTCTATTTTTTTCGTATGAAAATGTCCTTTCCTAATCTTTTTTCCTTGGTTCATATATAAACAGTCATTCTATTCTAAATAAGTTCTCCATTTCCGTATTCAATGTTGAGATGGAAGGGTGTGAACCCGAATAGAAATTTTAAGAAAAAAATGTTAAGATAAAAGTAGGTTTTCCGTTTCCCCTTCAATACAAAACTATTAAGAGAAAACTATTACTGTAATTTACCTTTTACTTCTGTTTCTGATTGTTATCACTAATCAGCGACAGTACACATACTTTACATACTTTACATGGTATACCAATACACTCTATAACTTTTCACAACCAAGCAAGCCGGAAGATGAATTTCTTGTGATATTAAAGTGGAATGTTCTACAAAATAGTCATAATTCATTGGCCATATTTCTATCAGTACTTTGGTACCGATTAAGAGCTACAAAACAAAAAGACTTCTGTATTTTCCTGAGATTTTCATTTTCTTAATATAAGTCCCCTATCCTGGGCTAATTCTGGCTACCGCGGTTTCGAGGTAACCCGTAAACGAGAGAGTAAAGTTTGTCGACTCCCAACCCTCGACAGTTTGTGAAAAGATATTTCACAGTTCATGTTGTTATTTATTCGTTACAAAAACAATTCTAGTTGACTCTATTCATGGTAAATTACTGAACTTAAACATTTACAATTATTGAAAAACGAATAATTGTTTTTAAACATAAAAATGCGTTACAGTTCAGTAGAATGCAGTAGTAGATGAAGTGAATGAAAATGTTGTTTATTTGTTGAGATGTGCAAACTGAATATAAATAATAAGTGTTTATTCACGCATACTCTTCTCGAGAGGCAGATCTACGATGGACTTCTGGGGCTCGGTGGTATGTAATACTCCTACTTAGTGCTACTTTTAAGAGCTCCAAACTCTGGAATGGGTTTTATTTATATGTCAAATAAGAAATATTCCCTTTCTGGGGGCAGTCGCCCTGATCGCCCCTGCTCTTGTGTAGCAGACTTTGAAGACACTTAGTTCGTGTCTAATTCTGACGATGCTGATTAGGGATGGCCGCATCCAGATAATTTTTTATTCGGATATCGGATAGGAACTTATCCGGATTTGCAATATGCGGATGATAGATAAAACGGATGACGGATAAAATCGAGATGACGCATAACGGATAATATCCCGATAACGGCTGACGAATAATATCCGGGTGACGGATGATTGATAATATCCGGATATCGGATACTATCCGGATGACGGACAACGGATATCCGGTGAACTTGAGGCTCCTGGAAGCGCTAGTTATGACCACACATATTCGCATCCTTGATCATCATAAAATAAAAAAAAAAACAATTCATATTTCATAACATTCACAGACGGTACGATGAAGTACTGAACCTATTGAAAACTTACTACGTAATAATTAATGAGTGATTGCACTTTTTCTTTTAAAGCTCATGGTATAGGCTATCCTAATATAAATTGTTACCCATGTAGTGTGTACTAATATCTAGAAAGATGGTTTTTCTTTAAAAAGAAAAAGACTGAAAGGATTACGGTTTTCTCGAACTGCCGCATAGAAGACATGCAATTTACTAACCTGTCTCGCAATCCACTTGTTTCTAAAGTTAACTGTTGCACCGAACGTGAATCATTAACTTGCTTATCTACTTATAATACCTTTCTACTTTTACTCGCTTTTTACTTGTTTAACTTGATTTCCCAGTAAACTAGAATGACTGGGACACGCACAGAAAACATCGAGGACAGGTAAATTTTGAAAGCTCTCCCACACGGAATCGAACCTGGGATCTCATATACCAAAGGATTTTAAGGCAAAAAATTAGTTAATATAAAAGTATTTATACTTCCCCATTAATAGAAAGCTATTAATAGAAAACCATTACTGTAATTTACCTTTTACTTCTGTTTCTGATTGTCATCACAAATCAGCGACAGTACAGGTACTTTACGTAATATAGCAATATACTCTATATTTTTCAGAACTAAGTAACCCGAAAGATGAAACTCCTGTGATATTAGACTGGAATGCTCTACAAAACATTCATAATTCATTGTCCTTATTTCTATCAGTACTTTTGCCACAGACTCAGAGTTACAAGACTAATAGAACTAGAAATGAAAGATTTCATTCCTTATTTTCTCTCAGACTTCTGCCTTTTGTTGAGAATGTCATTCTTTTAAATATAAACTTCCTATGTCGGGATAATTGTTGCTACTGGATGTTTCAAGGTAATCGGTACCCGAAAGTGTAAAGTTTGTCGACTCTCAAACCTCAACAGTTTGTTAAAAGACATTTCAAATTTCATGTAGTTTTTTCTACATTACAAAAACACTTCTGTTTAATTCTATTCATGGTGAATTATTGAACTTATACACACAAAAAAATAGTGTGATAGCTAACGCCGTGCAGCTAGACTATCCAATATACCCCTTCATATCCCATAGTCGTGTCTGGTAAAAAGACCACCCCCTCTCTTCTCGTTTCCTTTCTCCCATATTAGAATCAACCACAACATGAGCACAATTCTAATTTCAAAATATACATGTATTAGTATCAATAAAGTGAAAGAATAAAAATGAGACGAAACGAGATTCATAATTAATGTAGGGTGAAATTTAAACACTTCTCAATGAAAAATTAAAACGTATAAATATCTGTTAGATGTACAGAAGTGAGAGAGAGAGAGAAAAGGAAACAGAAGAAGAGAAATGAAAGGGACCACAGATAAAAATATTCGACGTAGTAAACGAACTTAACATTATAAAGTTCCGTTTCAGAAAGTCCACCGGTATTATGGGAATAGAGTTTTTTTTTAATATTTTTTCAAAACTCTTGGAATAAAGAATGCGTCAAAGATTCATTAAGTCACTTTCAAAACGAATAGTAAACTTGGTGGTCAAATTAAATAACTTTCAGTGACACTGTAGAGTTCCGAGACACATCTGGGATCATCCCAAAAGTTTAACAAACACCGTTTCTTTCCCCGTGATTCGGTTTCAAATCCGGATATTACCGTCGTCTCATCCGGATATTATCCGTCAGCCGTTATCCGCATATTATCCGTTATCCGTCATCTGGATACTATCCATTATCCGTCATCCATTTTGTTATCTGTCATCCACATATTGCAAATCCGGATAAGTTTCTATCCGATATCCGAATAAAAAATTATCCGGATGTGGCCATCCCTAATCAGCATCGTCGGATTACACACGAACTAAGTGCCTCCAAAGTATGCTACACTAGAGCAGGGGCGGATCCAGGAGGCGATCAGGGTGATTGTCCCCAGAAAGGGAATCTTTCTTATTTGATATATAAATAAAACCCATTCCAGAGTTTGGAGCTCTTAAAAGTAGCTCTAAGTAGGAGTATTACAAACCACCGAGCCCCCAGAAGTCCATCGCAGATCCGCATCTGGAGAAGAGTATTGGTGAATAAACACTTATTATTCACATTCAGTTTGCACATCTCAACAAATAAACAATATTTTCAATCACTTCATCTACTACTGCATTCTACTGAACTGTAACGGCTTTTTATGTTTAAAAATAATTATTCATTTTTCAATAATTGTAAATGTTTAAGTTCAGTAATTCACCATGAATAGAGTCAACTAGAATTGTTTTTGTAACTAAGAAATAACATCATGAACTGTGAAATATCTTTTCACAAACCAGAGATGGTCATTTTTCCTAACCCTCCCTCACCCTCACCCTCAATTGACGCACCTCACCTTCACCCTCCTTTACACTCACCCTCCATTGACGCCCCCACACTCACCCTCCATAGACGGCCTCCTCTCATCCTCTCTCACACTCACCCTCCATTGACGTCCTCCCCTCACCCTCCCTCACACTCACCCTCCATTGACGCCCTCAACTTCACCCTTCCTCACACTCACTTTCCATTGACGCCCTCAACGTCACCCTCCCTCACACTCACCCCCCATTAAAGCCCTCATCATCAACCTCAATCGACGCCCTCACCTTCGCCCTTGCTCGCACCCACACTCAAATGACGCCCTCATACTTACCCTCAAGCAACTAAATTAATCAGGACACGATAAACTTAAATGTGCCCAATGTAGTACGTGTAAAATAGCACGTACGTGTAATTCCCCTCTAAGGTGTGGAATTTTCAAAAAAGCTAAAAAAAAAGTTACTTTTTATGGTAAATTGGTGTTCCAGGTTTTATCTTCCTAACTTCAGTTTTATCTTCTCACACTCACCTTCCTAAAATCTGGGAGATACATTTCCTTATAGAAAGAAAGACAACTACCATTTACTCTTTTAGGATACACGTTTCCGAAAATCTTTCCTTATCCCTTGTTTTTGTGACAAAAGGAGCATTTTATGTAAATTGCACATTCTTCCCTATAGAAATATGATCTGGCTGCTAATGAGTTGTAGTGCCCTTAGTAATTGTGTTATTTTATAATGGTAATATTTTTAAGTAGTATTGTTAATTCTCTTTTGTAAGATCTGGCAACATTGATACTTCCGCTGTACTACGAAGAAAGAGATTGTGTACCGCATGGCTTCTCGATATCTGTAAAAATGAAGCCTAAAATTATAGTTAATCTAGGTCTCTCGTAGCCATCCTCCTTTTATTAGTAATCAACAGTTTTGACAGAGCAACATTGAGTGTAAGTGAAGCTTTACGGTTACTTTTTCATCATAATTTGGGTGTGCAATTTCCAAGAGGAATTTATAAAGAAGAGCAAGTGGTCTCCCACGTGTTTTGTTACAGCTACAAGTTTTTGTCTGTCAGTGTGAGCCTCTCCATTAATTATGTTTCAAGTTTCTGTGTTCGTTCTAGTGACATTCTCCATTTAATACGATAATGGCAATTTTCGTGAAGTTTTTCTTAGTTGTGATAATGTATGAAATCATAATGAAGCACTAAAAACTTCTGTGGGAACCCGCCCCATGCACGCTCTGTCCGGTATCATATCAGTGAAGGAAGCAATGTATTCAACCTCTAGCACAGAATCATCAAGATTCCAGATCTTTACAAGGTTTGTAACGAATCAGCAATGTACCTTCCCAGGAAGTAACTTGGTTTTCACGTACAAACGACTTAAATGCTGATTCCCATTCATATATTTGTTACAGCACTACTTCCTTGAACTTAAACATGTACTTCAACAAAATGTGGCTTCTTTACATTCTAGTGTACTTGTTACTGTACCAAGTATTGGATTCTATAGCTACTTATGGCATTTTAGTAGCAAGTAGCATGTTTATTCCAAACCAATATCCTTTCATATGTGTTGTTGTGAACCAGTGCAGTTTCTAAAGTGAGCAGTATTAGTCTATTAACGAGCAGCTTGTAGAGTGGTGCAGGATTTATGCCAAACGCATATTCAGTTGGAATAATTTAGAGGCATTTTGGTGGCCCATAGCCCAAGTGAATGAGCAGCATGAAGAATCCACCCGTTATTTTCGCCGCCGCTCGCTCAGTGTTTAGTCGAGCGACAATGCAGTTCTGGGACATGTTACTTTACACCACAATACATTTCTCTGGAGTTTTTCATACTTTTTTCCATTATTAAGGAGTTACCTTGGAGCCCCTCTTTGGTTTAGCTCCGCCCAGCCTTGGCTCAGAATCAACTAGTAGTGAGATGAGATGCTGTTGTGTTAGTGTTTCTTATATGAAGATGGGCAGTTTAAATGTGTTTTCCTGATAAAGGTTGCCTTCGTAGCAACCACAATCGTCATTTTTGATGAGTATGTTGTTTTTAGTTATGTTCAATTATGTTTGAGCATGTTTGTGCGTATTAAAGCTCATCTATGATATAGCCTGTTAATTTATCAGGCCCAGTTAAGCTCTTCGAAAGCTTACTTTTTCTAAGCCCTCTTTAGTGTTTATAATGTTCAGTGCTCTCTGAGTTGAGTGAAAGTGGCATATTAGCCAGTGCTTTCTCATAATAATAGTGAATCCTCCAGCTATCTCGCCAAGCTCATTTCAATGGTGTTCTTTGAAGAACTGTGTTTACAAGTGTGGTGCACTACTTAATTATCTTGTTTTTATGTTGCTTCATAGCTGCAGTAAGCTGTACCCTCTACTATTTGTCAGTGCTACTTCACGAATAGCTGTTTTGTGTTCTCACTGGTGCTAGGTGTCCCTTATAATCTCCATATAATGTTGGCCACTCGCATTTTAGTGCAGTTGTGTTGTTTACACAAAAGTGTCTTTATCTTATCTTATCTTATTGAGCATCAATCCTGAATACATGCATCATTCATTAGTAAGTATGCTTTGTGCATATTCTCAGGCAAGAATCACAATGTTGAATAAACAAGCTTAACGCTACATGTGTTCATGGCAGCTTCACTCTCACCAGGGTGGAGCATAATGTTGCCAGTTCAATCAAGAAAAGGGCACAGAATGCCCATATGTGGAATGTAAAACTCATAGTAACAGGTAATCAGTCTCAATGGGTTATTAGATGAATGTGTATAATTTTATTACATACCTTTTCTTAGTGGTAACAATTTTAATATTGAGTTTTGCACTTATGTATGGATAGTGCACATGTAGGCGCGCATCCGATGGTGGGTAAACGCTGGCTAGTACCTTATAGCTATATTATTATCCTTTAAGTCTAGTTGCAGTGTACAACAATTAACAATTATGATACGATATTATCTTTTGCATAATAAATTTAAACTATTTCGTTCATCATCTTCAGAAGTGACAATTCTTCTGGAATTTGGTAAGAATCTAACTTGTATATTATTATGAAGTGTGTTAATGTTTCAATCATTATACAAGGGAGGTGAAGATGGTTGTCCCTCCTCAATTGTTTATAGCTGCAAGAATTTTGATGTAATCATGCATCAGTAACTGAATATTTTCACGCATGACTTTTTTCTTATTGTTTTTATAAATACACGAATATATGTTCTCGTGCATGATAGTATATGTACCTGTTATAAAGTACCTGTTCTATATCAAGCTTCCATGGCCCTAATACCAACTTTTGATCAAATAATAAATAATCTTTTCCATTTTAAGTGTTGTTGTTCAAGTGCAAGTCCCCAGTAGCTAGATAAGTTTAATTTAAGGTTAGCTATTTCTAAATTATGGTATACGCAGGAGCAAGAAGAGGAAGGGGGGTTTGTTCATGCCTTCTCGTAGAGCTGGTGTGGGCAAGCCTCGTGTTGTCGGACGTTGTCTGTGCGCCCTATACTTCATTGCCATTTCATCTTTCACAGACTGGCGACCCCTTGATACTCAGTTTTCTGGATTTTCTTTAGTCTGCGTTCTAAGTACGTTAGACGCCTTCCACTCTGTAGCACTCAGAAGTTCCGGGCCATCCTCTGGGGCGCTACAGAGTCACTCACTCACTCACTGTTCTATATAATAGCAGAGTATTGTTATTATTACTGAAGATTTGAAAATTAAATGCTGCATCTGAAATCCCAGAAAAGGCCTGACAAAAAGTACGTATGACAAACAACGCTGGATGAACGAGGGCGGAAAGTATGTAGTAATTATGAAGGCGGAGCGCCAGGTAAAACGATGGGAACCACTGGGCCCTAGGATAAATCTGATAAGATTATTTATTTTAAAAGTGATTGGCGGTTAACAGGAGATATCTCTCGTATCTATACGAATAGCGTACGCGCCTTTGGCGCGGAAGACACGGGTTTGATTTCCGACGGGAACTCATGTGGTTCCGATCCCATGTTACGCTGAACGGGATTCTAACTCAAATAAAAAGAATGAAAATAATAGGCGGGGAAAAAGCCTCATTGAATTCGATTGATTTATTTTAAAGTGAAGAACAGAGCTAACTGGCTTTGTGTTGTAACACCAAATGCTAGTCATTTTATCTTAATTAAATCTTTCTTTTTTTAACATGTAGTTAACCTATCATTTTTACCATGTAGCATGGCCGGCGCCAGGGGGGTTGAACCGTGCCATCGCCCAGGGCGGCAAGTTTAATGGGCGGCAACATTTGAAAAAAAGAAAAGACTACTATCAAAACAGAATACTTCATAATAGGCCCACATGGAAAAATGAAATTGTTTACCTGAGAATGTAATTGAACTTATTCACATTCAAGAAAATACTCACTCAGGACATTCAGAACATCCCCCTTTTCTTTAATTATCAAACTACTAGCCACAGGTACACTATGCGATCAAAAGTATTCGGACCCTCCCCCCAAACAAACATACGTATTTCATATTACATGCGTTGTGCTGCCCCCTACTGCCAGGTACTCCGTGTCAGCGACCTCGGTAGTCATTAGACAAGCTTTTTCTTGGTTACAATTTTAGAATGAATGAATATATGAATATTTATTAGTTTCTCTTCTGAACGAATATATGAAAGAAAAAAACATTATTTCCTGAGAACGTCTAGTATTTTTAATGGGTTACTATCGTTAAACTTTGAAATTTTCGGTAGCCAAAAACTTGCAGTAGATATTTTTATATATTTCGTAATTATTATTTCTATAAAGTGAAAATATATAAATATAGAAAAGTAATAAAGCTATGAGAAACATCTTGTCTTCGCGCATGAAAAGCGTATGAAACTGATGGAATATTGATATGACGATTTTCTGTGAAGGACGATTAATTCCAAGAAAAAAACTACATTACATTTTCTAACATATTTTCCAGAAATGAAGAATTGCAAGATAATTAATTTTATGAACCCTTACCCTCACCCTCAATTGACGCCCTCACCCTCACCTCCCCCACACTCATCCTCGACTGACACCCTCACCCTCCCTCACATTCACCCTCCATTGACGTCCTCACACTCACCCTCCCTCAAACTTACCCTCCGTAAACGCCCTCACACTCACCCTCCATTGACCCCTCACACCCACCCTCCCTCGCACTCACCCTCCACTCATGCCCTCACACTCACTCTCCATTGACGCCCTCACACTCACCCTCCCTCATACTCGCCCTCAATTAATTTATCGCCCTCACCCTCAACTACTAAAATGAGGGTGAGGGTGGCCCTCATGAGGGCAAAATGATGGAGGATGACCATCTCTGTCACAAACTGTCGAGGGTTGAGAGTCGACAAACTTTACTCTCTCGTTTACGGATTACCTCGAAACCGCGGTAACCAGAATTAGAACAGGATAGGAAACTTATATTAAAAAAATGAAAATCTCAGGAAAATACAGAAGTCTTTTTGTCTTGTAGCACTTAGTCCGTACCAAAGTATTGATAGAAATATGGCCAATGAATTATGACTATTTTGTAGAACATTCCACTTTAATATCACAAGAAATTCATCTTCCGGCTTGCTTGGTTGTGAAAAGTTATAGAGTGTATTGGTATACTATGTAAAGTATGTGTACGGTACTGTCGCTGATTAGTGATAACAATCAGAAACAGAAGTAAAAGGTAAATTACAGTAATAGTTTTCTCTTAATAGTTTTGTATTGAAGGGGAAACGGAAAACCTACTTTTATCTTAATATTTTTTCTTAAAATTTCTATTCGGGTTCACACCCTTCCATCTCAACATTGAATACGAAAATGGAGAACTTATTTAGAATTTGATTGTTGATTCCAGTATATTTCAAGCATCACTTCTCGGACCTAGGCCTGTGTTATGTCGACAACGCTATCGTCGATATCTATATTATCATATATCAACATTCGATATCGCAAATATATGGACATGAATATATCATTCTAAATTTTCGATATCGATATTCGGGAGGGGGGGGGGCGACGAGGTCCATGAGCCCGTAAGGCTTGCGATGGATGAATAAATTAAAGTTACTTTTTACAATCATTATAACTTTATTACCACAAATTGCAATGTAAATACATCTACTTGCAAATTTGCAATATTATATGATATAATTTCTTAGACGCCAGAAGTTTTCTGTTCCCTGAAAAAAAGAAACAGAAAATCACGTGCAAAAGCAAGTGCTTCGAACTTTGAACTAGAATTTACAATTAGAAAGTTTTTTGTTTCTCTCTTATTTGCAGTTTGCCACACTGATATATTTTTGACAAAATTGAGGTTTAGTCCAACGCCTTTCGAAGTTTCAACCAACCCAACCGCCGAGCTGTTCGGGTTGCCTGCTATTTTAGGAAAAGGAGAATTGCAGGTTTTAATGTTCTTTTGGGGTCGTGTATACATATCACCGTTGAGTTGATACATTTATAATTATTGAAGTATGCGCAATGCTTTGCTTACGTGAGTTTCGTCACTAATAATGAAGCATTAACGAAACTATTAGTGTTTTCTAGGACCACCAACAATGTACTATCAAATGCACTACGTTTGATTGTTAGTGCTTCCTGGGGGGCTAACTTCACGTTTGTCCTTCAATTTTTTTTTTTTTTTTTTTTGCTTTTAGTGACCAAACTATTGCAGCACTAGTGTTAAGAGTCACTGCTCTAGGAAGCACTAACGAAGCACTAAAGATTGTATTAAAGATATCATTAGCTCTTTTAAGTTTGTCGGGAATTAGTCCCAGTAAAATATTCCCCATGTATTTATGGGAGTTTCGTAACCATAGGTGACCACTTTGACCTAACCTCACTCAACCTCATGCTCAAAAAATAATTTCGACCTGAGCTCACAAACTCATTTCGACCTCACGCTCACACAACCTCACGCTCAAATAAGCAGCCTGACCTCACGTTCACTCAACCTCACGTTCGAATCATCAGTCTGACCTCACGCTCACATCACCAGTATGACCTCACGCTCATCTCACCAGTCTCACCTAGAGCCCACTCAACCTCACGCTCACATCATCAGCCTTATCTCACGCTCACTTCGTAAGGTTCAGGTCGAGTGAGCGTAAGTTTCGAACTCGTGAGCGCCGACCTCGTGAGTTTGGACATTTTTGTGACACATAAGTGGGCACATCTACACCAATAGTAAAGCAAAACAAAACCATTAGTGTTTTCTGGAAGCACTAACGATGCACTAACGATTGGACCAGGTTTAATCTTTAGTGTTTCCTGGGGGCTAACATGAAGTTTCACCCTAAAAGTTTTTTCGCTTTTAGCGTCCATAGTATTGCAGCACTAATGTTTCAACTTGGTGTTCTAAGAAGCATTAACAAGGCACTAACGATTGCACTAAATTATATCATTTGCGCTTTTGAATTTGGCGGGAATTTGTCCCAATGAAAAATTCCCCATGTATTCCTTACGGGCGTTTCGTGACATGTAATTCGCCAAAGCCAAATTAATAGTGAAACACTAACGAAAACATTAGTGTTTCCTGGAAGCACTAACGATCCACTAACGATTGCGCTAGGTTTAATCGTTAATGCTTTCGGAGGGGGAGCTAAAGTGAAGTTTCCCCCCAAATTTTTTTGCTTCTAGCGTCCAAACTATTGAAGCACTAATGTTTCGACTTGGTGTTCTAAGAAGCACTAACGAAGCACTTACGATTTCACTAAAAGATATCATTTGCGCTTTTGAATTTGGCGGGAATTTGTCCCAATGAAAAAATCCCAATGTTTTTCTTACGTGAGTTTCGTCACATACAATCTGCCATATCCACACTAATAATGAAGCACTAACGAAACTATTAGTGTTTTAGAAGCACTAACGATGCACTAACGATTTCACTAGGTTTAATCGTTAGTGCTTTCTGATGGGGGGCTAACGTGAAGTTGGCCCCACTTTACAGTTTTTTGCTTCTAGCGTCCAAACTATTGAAGCACTAATATTGGGAGTTGGTGTTCTAAGAAGCACTAACGATTGCACTAGAAGGTATCTTCAACGCTTTTGAATTTGGTGGGTATCTGACCCAATGAAAATTCCCAATGTTTATCTTACGTGAGTTTCGTCATATACAATTTGCCATATCTACACCAATAATGAAACACTAACGAAACTGTTAGTGTTTTCTAGAAGCACTAATGATGCACTAACGATTGCACTAGGTTTAATCGTTAGTGCTTTCTGGGGGGGGCTAACGTGAATTTGGCTCCACTTTACAGTTTTTTTGCTTCTAGCGTGCAAACTATTGCAGCACTAATGTTGGGTGTTGGTTTTCTAAAAAGCACTAACGATTGCACTAAAAGATATCATTACCGATTTTGAATTTGGCGGGAAGTTGATCCAATTAAAAATTCCCCATGTATTCTTTGTGGGAGTTTCGTGACATATAACTGGTCATAGCCACACTAATTGTGAAGCACTAACGAAACTATTCGTGTTTTCTGGAAGCACTAACGATGCACTAACGATTGCACTAGGTTTAATTGTTTGTCCTTTCTGGGGGGGGCTAACGTGAAGTTGGCCCCCCCAAAGTTTTTTGCTTCTAGCGTCCAAACTATTGCAGCACTAATGTTGGGTGTTGGTTTTCTAAAAAGCACTAACGATTGCACTAAAAGATATCATTACCGATTTTGAATTTGGCGGGAAGTTGAGCCAATTAAAAATTCCCCATGTATTCTTTGTGGGAGTTTCGTGACATATAACTGGTCATAGCCACACTAATTGTGAAGCACTAACGAAACTATTCGTGTTTTCTGGAAGCACTAACGATGCACTAACGATTGCACTAGGTTTACTTGTTTGTGCTTTCTGGGGGGGGGGCTAACGTGAAGTTGGCCCCCCCAAAGTTTTTTGCTTCTAGCGTCCAAACTATTGAAACACTAATGTTGGGGTTTGTGATCTAAGAACCACTAACGAAGCACTAACGATTGCACTAGAAGAGGTCATTAGCGCTTTAGAATTCGTTGGGAATTTGAGCCAATAAAAAATTCCCCATGTATTCTTTGTGGGAGTTTCGTGACATATAACTGATCATAGCCACACTAATTGTGAAGCATTAACGAAACTTTTCGTGTTTTCTGGAAGCACTAACGATGCCCTAACGACTGCACTAGGCTTAATTGTTAGTGCTTTCTGGGGTGCTAACGTGAAGTTGCCCCCCCCCAAAGTTTTTTGCTTCTAGCGTCCAAACTATTGAAGCACTAATGTTGGGAGTTGGTGTTCTAAGAAGCACAAACGAAGCACTAACGATTGCACTAGAAGAGATCATTAGTGCTTCAATGGGGGGGGGGCAACTTCTCGGACGTTATTTGTGGAAGTGTTGGCACCATAATATTCTGAAGGAATATATTTCCCGCCAATTCTTGGGCCTCAGTGTTTGGCCCAATTCTGACCTTACAGCAGTGGCGGATCTAGGGGAACGATCGTGGCGATTGCCCCCTCCAGGAAAGGAACCTTTCTTACTTTATATATTTAAACAAAACCCATCCCAGAGGTTGGAGCTCTTAAAAGTAGCTCTAGGTAGTAGTATTAAAACCCACCGCCCCCTAGAAGTCCGTCCTAGATCCGCCCCTGCCTTTCAGAAGCTACCATCTAGGCATTCACCTCGTGGGGACTGAGGAAAACCTTAATAAGGAATACCGGTGAGAGCCGGGTTCATGCTCACGCTCGATCTACCTATTTTACGCTTTTTTTTTTCTTTTTGGACAGTGTCTGGTAAGTGCACCCAAATAGGGCAAATGTGTACAGCTTTAAAATGTTTACATGTTTGAATTCGCTTTATTCTGTACTTTGAACACGTAATTCAATATGTAGTACATTCTTCTTACAGCAGCATGCTTATTTCCTAATACTTTAAGTCTATGCTTGTTAGTATTTATAATTATTGAATTATACTAATCCTTCTCAGAGCTCGTTGAATTAGTATGAAATTCTAGACTTAGCAGTTTGCAACATTGCAAACCTTCACCAACAGGCAATATGTGGCGAGAATATTTCCACCTGTACTCGCATCGAAATTCCCAGTCCTTGTTTACAATCAGTACAGTATGTTTCTGTCGCCTTATCATGAAAACAACGCTGTCCAGCGAACCTAACGGTCTTCGCCCTCTCTGTTTATTGTTTACAACACAAATTGCAATCTTCCAATATTGCCAGGCGTACAAGGTCTTCGCACACTTTCGAACAAGAACACTTGTACAAAATTGAGTGTACATTATATGTAAGATTGTATTATATAATAACTAACTCGATTTGTCATAACGTTTATATCTCAGTCATCTCAAAAGCAGCAATTTATGTAGTAATAGCACTTGGCCCATGACTGTGCAGAAGTAGATATATTCGGCTCGGCGATCCATGTGGCGACCATGAATTAACCATGTAGGGGTGAGAAGCAAGGTTTTGACGCTCACACTACAATTGTTGTTTGTAAACAATGTTCCATCCTACAGAGAACGGACAATAGTGATGGAGGAGGTATTAGGGCTGATAGTGATCTTCTGGAGACTAGAACTCCGGATTTATTTTGAGGTTTACGAAAACCATACGGATCGATGCAGGAAGTAATTTCCACCAAAAAGGAATCACAATGGGTTATATAGAAAAGGTTTTGCACCTGTAAACCTTCTTATTTTTGGATAAATTAGAAAGTTGTCCATCACCTCCTTGTTATACATATACTATAAAAGTATACGGCAAAAATAAATGAAAAATTACAAAACGATAAAAAGTAAGAGCATCAAGTGGGACTCGAACCAGGTTCAAAAGTACTAAATCCGCGCAGAAAGCAATAAGTCGCATGGCTACTGAAACAAGTATGAAGTTCAATTCCTACTTCATAAATAGAGAACGAATTTCTTAACAACTCTCTCTCCCTTTTTTAACGAATATTGCGGTCGAAAAGCGTTTGTGCTTTACTTACAACCAAGTTATCTGCAATTACCAAGTACTATGATGTTCTAAATGTATCATTACATCAAGTTATAAAAAGAGAACTGAGTATTTCAAACAGCAAACTGTGAGCTGTGTTGGGAAGTCTCGTTATTTTTTTTCTTTTCACTTCCCCTACCATCACGGCGACTGCAATGTTGCCAAACTTACAATCTTAAGGGACTTAGAAAAATTCGGGCGTGCAATTATATCTTGGAGAAGTGTACATCAGGATGAACAGAAGAAAGAATGAATAGACCGACAAATGTCGAAAAATTACTGTTTCAGTATGTATAGGCCATGAAACGTGTAACCAATTGAAATCCGGAATTCAAATTTTTCTTCACGATGACCATACTTTTTCTCTCCTTTCAACAGAGAAAATACGTTCGATTTGCAAAATAATCTGGAGTCTAACCGAGTTTTAGAAAAACTAAAATAATTAGGTCAGAGGCGGCCTTAGTAGTATGTGGGGCCCCGGGCGGGGGGTTCGGTAGGCGAAGCCCCTTCCCCTCCGAAGCCAGGAATCATAGGTGAAATTTTTGAGGGGTAAGGGCTTCTTATGGCATGGGGGTCGATATAACTTACGACATTAATGATTCGGAAACATTTTACATGCATGCAAGATCAACAAACTAGAACACATAATAAAACTATCACTGACTTACGAAGCAGCTGCTTTGACGGTCACAGACGGAAGTCCACTTTTCTGGCTTTTCGCTGTGGAAAATCGTTGATAAGGTCCTCGTAGTCCATTGTTGAGGCAACTTCCTTTTCGATGGACAAAATAGCTAAACCGCACAATCTGTTTGCGACATTGTTGATCGTAGATAGTTTTTGATAAGTTTCAGCTTCGAAAAGCTTCTTTCAGCGCTGGAAACTGTCACAGGAATTGTCAACATAATTCTGTATGCAATAACGATGTTGGGAAATGAATCTCGAATGGGCCAAACGTACTGAAGACACTCTTGGGCGGCATTGATGTTATCAGGAAGCATTTCTCGAAAAATCTTCAATTCTGCGCACAAGTCAATTCCGTCCAAATCGCGTGAATCTTCTGCGCGTAACATCTTGTCCAAATCCATGCAGCACTTTAACAAATAATCGTCGTTCAATTACCGCAAACCCTTCAAGTTGTATAGAAATCCAAAGATTTAAGCATACTCTTCCAGTTGTTCGAATTTTTTTTCCATTGAGGTAAGTGCTTGATCCACTATCAATAAGAAATATCCTGTTCTGAAGGACTCCTCCGGCGAAGATGTTTCTTCGTCGTTACCCTCATAATCGAATTGTTTTTTCTTGCACCTGACTCTTCGTTCCTTGAATTTCTGAGCTACGTTCATTTCGGACGCAATTTCCTTTGCTGCGATCATAGCATCGGAGAATCCGGTTTCCCGGTACTTTCTCAAGAAAGTAACAAGGCCTTTGATTTGCTGTATTGCCACATCGAGCAGCATGTCAGCTGATTGCAAAGTTTTGCTGACAGCTTTCACAGCAAATAAAATGTCATACCATATGATTAAGCTCAGAATAAACTCGAAGCTTTCGAGCTCATAATTTGCAAGACATTCGGCTTCACTTTTTACTAGCGGATCATTGGCGGTATCTGCAACAGTCAACAGTGCCTCCCTGACTTCTTTCGTCTGATAACGCAGCGCTTTCACACTTTCCAGGTGGCACTCCCACAGCGTTTCTTAAAGTGATTTTGTAGTCATGAAAGGCACGGTTTCTTCCCAAATTTTCCACCTTTCAGCCGAGGCAGCAAAGCATTTATATATTCTCTGTATGACACCAAAAAACGTCACTGCTTGAGAATTGCATTTAGCCATGTCTCCTAAAACAAGGTTCAAATTATGGCAGCCACACGGAGTGTAAAATGCTCGACTGGTCATGCGAAGAATGTGCGCTTGAACTCCTTGGTGTTTTCCCTTCATGTTCGTACCATTGTCTTACACCTGGCCACGACAATCGGCGATGTCCAGACCGAGATTCGCCAGTGCGGCAAGAAGAGCTTCAGACAACTCCTTTCCTGTTGCGTTGTCCACATCCAGAAATTCGATGAAGTGCTCCACCACCTTCACTTCCAGATCTGATACGTCCACTAAACGCATTATTAGGGACATCTACTCTTTGTGGCCAACATCAGGCGTGCAGTCAAGGATGATGGCAAAATATTTAGCAAGTTTCACTTTATCAATAATTTTCCCCTTTACTTCTGACGCCATCAGGTCGATAAGCTAGTTTTGGATCCTATGCCCGAGGTAATGGTCGTGAGCCTCGTCGTTCTTAATTCGGCAGAGATGTTCTTGCATGGTTGGATCGAATTTGGCCAGCATCTTAACTAAGCCTAAGAACTGACCATTGTTTGGCGCATAAAGTTTCTCCGTTCTCCCTCGAAATGCGCTGTTGTTTTCGGCAAGGGACTGTATAATCGCTAGAATTCTTGTTAACACTGCGCGCCAATGCAGCTTTTCTTTTCTAATTCGTTCTAGCATCATGTTATCTATTGCGCTACCATTGGACATTCTCCGAGCAGATTCCAACCACGCCGTCATGCACTTAACGTGATTTACAGAAACTTCGTGGTGCTGAAGTTTATCGCCAAGATGCTTCCAGTCGCAGCAGCCTTCGTTTGCTAACTGGAATCTAGTAGCTGTCGTGCCAAACAACTTACAAGGAAAGCAAAACACTCTGTCTCTGACCTTCGAATAACTTAGCCATCGCCTATCCACAGTTTCTCCGTTCGGCATCCTCCGTGTAAAGAAATTGTTCGAAAAATGTCTGTTACCTTCGTCCTTTGGGTATTCACAGTCACTTAGCCTGATTGGACCCTTCTCCACTAACATGTCACACACTTCACTGTTAATATGTTTCCAATTACCTGGATCGTATATGTCGTAGAACAGTGTGCTCGTCGTTTGAAGAGTGTCAGAAGTATGCAGAGGAATGATCACGCTTTCACAGGAGAGGTCACTTTCCGGGTCTGTTGCAACAACGTTGTCCCCAGAGAAATGCACCAAGTTTTCATTGTTGCTTGTGGGACAACAGGGCGTAGAAACAGTTTTGTTGCCGGCTAGTTTGTTTTCTTCGTCGGTCGCAAAACTTGGTATCACAACCTGGTCTGTCGCATCACACCGGTCGCTCACAGTCACAGACAAATCATCATCCTCAGTTTCTCAAGTTCTCAAGTTTTGGTATTGATCCGCTGATTTTACCGCTACAACAAACTTGTCCAAAGATCCCTTTTACTTCTGAATGAAATCTTCTTTATATGTCCGTTTCTTGGCTTTCGCAGCCCCACTTTCGTATTTACGGAATTTGTCTCTGTCTCTGCCACTCATGATGGTCACTTATTCTTTGCCCAGTAAACGAATAATCGGAAGACACTCACGCACTAATCATAATATTACGTATCCACATCTCACTACGACTGCACGGTCCGAATTCCGAAGCCAAACTGAGGTGCTACACAAGGCATGCAATAGGAGTTATTTCTGGGAAGCGATTACTCAGAGGTGTCCGTAGCAACAGGACCACTCTTCTGACCCAAAAGCAACAAACAACATGACTTCTCACTCTATTTCGACAACAAAGAAAAGTTGAGATAAGGCCATTTAGAGTCACGTGCATGGTATTAGCGTCGCTTTGTTTGCTAACCCATTGCTAATCCGAAACTCAAGGGCGTAATTATTACGGTACTTTAAAACCGAAAATATCATGCTAAACGCTTTCATAGTAATGGTGTAGATTTCGGGAATTTAAGGCTTCTAAAAGTAAAATATTGAGTAAGAAGTTCTGGTTTATGAAAACTGGTTTCCGAAGAAATCCACCCACCGTATTATTGGCCAAAGTATTCACTTAACTCTAAGCTACGGTACATTAGAATGTTGCAGAGGCCCCGCATATTCGAGCTGATTGTGACAAGAGAATATGCTATCGCGGGGCCTGGGGCGGATGCCCCAGTCGCCACCCCCAAAGGCCGCCTCTGATTAGGTCAACGAAGGTGGTCTACGGTTTAACAGTGTCGACGCCTGCATGTGCCGGCTTGACGAATGAGAAAAGCGTCGGTAAATCTGTGCAGTGTTAATTTTATTACGTTATTTTTGCTGCTCTTGGTTATATAAAGCTAACCAAGAAAGTACAGTCACTTTTTGCGGAGGTCTGTGTTCAATTGGCTCCTGACTTGGATGCGAATCGAGATAAGGCGAAGGTCAGTTGTTGGTGTGGGTATGTCCATCATACTACCTGGTTGTGGCAGTTCAGTTACACCGTTAACTTGCGTAACGACAGAGTGAACATGGGACCTACACAGAGCGTCATAAGGCTGTGTATGTTGTACAAGTTCAAACTGGGATCAAACGCCGCTGCAGCGGGGCGTAAGAATTACCAGGCCTTTGGTGAGGGTGTCGTGACTACGCCGAGAGTGTAGCAGTACATATACATGTACATGTGAGGAACACATGTACAAAATGAAGATCTTCAGGCAGCAATTAAGAAAATCAGTGGGCAGACATGTGAGGAACAGCTACTACAATTCAGTCTGAATGGAGAAACCATCCGGCAGCACCTCCATCAACTTGGGAAGCACTACAAGTTGGGTCGATGGGTCCTACATGATTTGTCTACAAGCCAGAAGACAATTCGAGCAGACACTTGTGTTTCTTTGCTGTCTCATCTGAGGAAGGAGTCATTTCTGGATAGGGTGTTAACATGCGATGAGAAGTAGGTCCTGTACGAAGCTCCACGGCACTGCCATCATTGGTTAGCATCCCATGAAGCTGTTCCGAAACAGCCCACCATTTTCTACCGTGATGGAAACCCTGGTCTTGCAGAATGTTGTCAGAAGGTCTTCGATGCTGATAGAGACTATTTTTGATCTTACAGATACGTCTTAGGTGAGTTATCGACGTTCGAATGTTGTGGGTGAAAAAACGACAGAACTCTCTTGGTTACCTTAACACATTACTTCAATAAAGTTTCTCTATACGTTTGGAAAAATGAAAATTGTACTGGTACAATACTCGACATAGAAAATGTTACAAAATGTTGAAGTTCAAATTACTAACAAACTCTTGTTTCGTGTGCTTATGCATTCAGAAACACACATATCGATCGCCTACTCCTGGTATTCATTCCAACTCGTTCTCCTTCTCCTCTCCCTGTCTAAAGTAGTCTAGATAACGTGATATAATCTTTCCATTCAGAGGGAAAAAGAGAAATCATGTCCACAAGCTTTATGGTATTAAAGCTCTCTTTCATTCGTTTGTTCTGAAATGCCCTTTTAGAGATTGAATAAAAATGTCAGAAAATGTTTCCATTTGCATTTTCCCTTCTTCAGAAAGTACATATCACATCAAACTAGGAAGATGCTCCTTGTGAGATCTATGGAAATTGTCAGTCACAGCAGCAGATTTGAGCTTCCCAAAGACTAATGCGAGTGCAGAGCCCTAAAAATTACTGACAGAAACGAGTGTTATTTAATGATACATTTAATTACTTTCCAGAAATTGCAAGCAAACGTTCCAGAGGTGTCATTTGGGCAGAATAGGAGGGTGTAATTCCCCTCTCCCTTGAGTTTGATAACACATATTATTGATCAAATGTATAGTAAAACACTGATTTAAAAAGTGAAACTTCCATGTCAGCAGAGAATCCTTTCTCCTCGAACACAATTTACAATGACGCTCCTCTTAGAAACAAACCTACATAGTTATGATAGCATATTACTAGAGCGCTTACATTTGGTTTCAAAAGTCGAAAGTTTGATCCTAAGCTATTTGCGTTCATAGTGGACGACATTGAGAGAGAGAGAAAGAGAGATTCAAATATGGAGACCGAGAGGGATGATTTACGTATGAAAGTTTAGAATTGGAGAAAAATGATCGGACAGCATCCATATTATGACGAAATTTGTGATTTTGTGAAACAGAAGGAAAGTTTCCGAACATCAAGCGTTTGTCGAATTAAGGTGAAGAACTCGTTTTAGAGCATCAGTTGATTGCGAAGGGAGATAAAGATCTCAAGATCTCGAGAATTAAGAATTTAAACAATCTTTAGTTTCGGGGACAGGATTCGAACTACGAACCTCTTAACTACCGAACATGACTTTATCCATTCAACCACGCAGAACTGTACGCAGTCGTTCATATACTTTTCATATACTTTCATATACTATAGCAATGTTGGGAAACTAATAGAATGGAATATTCCAAATCTTAGTCGGTGGTGTGCCGTTGACATTGAGCGTAGAAATCCTATAGCTTAGTTACAGGACGCGAATAACTTTATCTTGTTCAGGAACACTTTTTAAGGCAGTAAAGATGTGTTAATCGTCTGCTAAAGGGAAAAGTGTATATCTGATAGAACCGTCTGCTAAAGTAGTACCAAATACTAAGACATAAATAATCTTTTCTGATGCTTTAATGTCAAATGAAATAAAACGAAATGAAACAAATCGACGTAAGCGTGTTAGACTTTTGAAAAAAAAAAAAAAATTTTCTTAAAAAAACAATGCAAATGCACAATAGAGTGTCACTTGTATGCGAACCTATAGCGCGTTTGCGTCAATATGTGTTAGGTGAATGGTTAGTATAATGAACTCTACGTGCAAGGTCCTAGGTTCGAATTCGGACCGTTCTTACTGTTTTTTCTTTTATCTACACTCATAGTGTACATTCCAAGAGTTCAATTTGAATTAAATGTAGTCACGGCTAATATAGGCCGAAATTATTTTCAAATATGAGATGTTATTACACGCTTTTCATTTGCTTACAATATTCAGCTTTGATATCAACTCTTGCAGCCTTAGTTTAACTCATTTCTCGACATCATATCATGAGCATGTCGACGTCACGGTGCGGCAGGCCCATGGCCAAAGGCGGATCATTTAAGTTTTGTAATTTCACTTTCCAGGTTTTTATATAAATTTCACACTTTTCCCTTTGCCTTACATGAAAAAGAAATTGTAGAACGAGCTATAGACTGTGAATTCTAATCAAAAAATGTATCACCTCTTTGCTGCGACAATTTTAAGGTTCCAAACAGGAACGAAAGAACAAATTAAGTGAAATTTGAGCTTGGAATGAATTAGTTACATTTTTAATCTTAGATAACTGTTATTGCTAGTAGTGTTCCATATTTGTTTAGATTCGTACTCTTTTATAATTGTATCTCACTTTTCCTGTGACGAGAGCAGGAATTAAGCTAGCATTCAATGATCTAAAATCCATTAAAACGTATATTCATAGCACAATGTTGCAGACCCAGTTCAGCTTTCGGCAATCTTCAGCATGGAAAGCGAAGGAGGCCACCACGTTGAAATGGAAAAAGTAGTTAACGATTTCCTCTTCCAAAAAGATCACCGGAAACAGTTGGTAATTTATAGGTACGGTATACTTAAGTTGGTTACATTTCCTCCATAGTTGTAGGGGCGAGACACTGACACCATCCTTACGAAGGGGAGAAGATGGCATGTAAACCTAATCAAATACGAACAATATTAGTGTCGAATGCATAGTTTTCGGGGTCACAAAGTTGAATAGTTACACTTGCCGATGCTGCTTAAGTCCAAATTAAGTATCAGTTGGCATGGTAGTCTGGGTGGGAGGTGAAAGGCAAAAGGAATCGAAAACATCGTATATTTGTGTAGCGTTCATACTTTTCGGGATCACTGACACAAATCGTAATATTATTGATGTGGTATATGTACAACGTCGGGGCCAGAGCGGAGAAGCAATGAAGATTTCACAACAGTTCTTTTGGGGTGCGTTTCAATACTCTGTGAGTGAAAAGTGGTAATTCACAAATACTGATATCATATAGGAAACTATCAATGATATGACTTCTGGGGAACTGTCGTTGTTCCAGGAAGGCATTACCCCCAATTACTCACTAAAATCGGTCACTGCTTTCAAGGGCCGTAGGCAGAAATTTATTTCGGGGGTCGAAAGCTTTCTGAGACGTTCAAATAAACTTTGAGAACATATTGTACTAAAATGTCTATTATCTATAAAATTTGGTGAAATATACAGAAACGTAGTTATTTTGGGGCGTGGGCCTCTGGACAGCCAGGGCCTACATCCTGTGCATGACCCTGCTGCTCTGAATTGTCATTAGATTCTCTTCAAATGTATAAAACATAAAATGTAACTAATAAATGTATGACATAGAATAAATTGTAAACAGCAAATATATGTAATTATAATTAAGAAGTAGAAAAGAATTAAACAATAAAGTTGAAGGACATTTTTAAAGAAGATACATTTGAAAGGAAAAATATAATTTTAAAACCATTTCCCATTTATGGATGGCTAAAAAAAAGTATGGAGCGCTAAGCTGGAGTGACACTGTTCATTTCCTCAAACCGAAATCTATAAATTCGACAGCAATATCTTTCGTATTCTATTACTTTTTTACACGTCCCGTTTCCCCCCATAGGAACTTGTTTTCTTACTAGGGCAACTGTTGCAAACCTAAGATGATAACAGTCGATAATGATTTGGATCTCTGGTACGTCATTGATGAGAATCGATGTCAAATGAAACACGATATGCGATCGTAAGTTTCAAACGAACACGTTTACCCGGTGGAGAAAAAAGACACGCTGAAACCACAACGCAAAATGCCTTTCTATAATAATAATAATAATAATAATAATAATAATAATAATAATAATAATAATAATAATAATAATAATAATAATAATAATAGCAGTATTAGTAGTATTAGTGTTAGTAGTAGTAGTATGATTAGCATTATTAATATTAGCAGTATGATGAGTAATAATAACAATAATGAGAAAAAGACAGCAAATGTATTGTTGGGTCCGTTCAGTAACGAAAGATTTCAACCTGTCTTGAGTGTCCTCTAGCACTGCTATGAAGGTTTTAAAATCCACTACCATACCCCAACTGGGATTCGAAGTCGCGACCCTTGAGTCGCTTGCTTGACGCCTTGACCAATACGAACATGAGGTAGGCAATAAGACGAAGGAGACGAAGAAATAATAATAATAATAATAATAATAATAATAATAATAATAATTAGTAGTAGTAGTAGTAGTAGTAGTAGTAGTAGTAGTAGTAGTAAGTGACATTGAGGTTTTCAGCTAAATATAAGCGGGCGCGGAGAGCTATCTACAACTTCGTCGGATGTAATCAGAAGTGATTTCTGAGCGGCAGAAAGGGGTCGAAGAACTGCCAAAATTATATATTCGAAGTTGTCATATCATTATGAGGACGAATATATGCTGGTTGATCTCACTTCCGGTTGAAAATCGGAACAGAAGTGGTCACATTGCAGCCGGATTCACATATTCTTGGTCTTCAGGGCATAAGGAGTAGGAACATATTATATATATATATATATATATATATATATATATATATATATATATATATATATATATATATATATATATATATAGTTTGACCCAACGTCCGAGTGGTCATTTATTTCCAACAGGAAACGGTCAACATGTATCCCTTGGTAATCTCCGGAACCGGAAATGAGTACAGAAAATGGATTCCATATGGGGAATTCTGATCGGACGGAGACGACAACGAATATCTTTCGATCCCGATTTGGCCATTTCCGACCGAACGTGACCTCTCGAAATTGAACCGAACAGTGGCCAATAGGGATAATATTATATTTGTTGTCGTCTTCGTCCAATCAGATTTCCAAATATGCAATCCGTTTTCCGATCTCACGTCCAGTTCCAGAGATGAACGGGGATTACGCACCAGATGAATACAATAGGGTATCCTTATTACTTACATTCGTCGGGCTTTCTAGTAATAACATATACGTAATAGCACACGCGATATGCATTGTTATATTTACTTATAATGGTCAGTACACAATGTACATGTAATAGTACGAAATTGTGTCGGAGAGAACCAAAACAAAGTTCGCGGAATAGCTGTGTAGATAGGAAAGGTGCGAATTGCGTAACGTTGAACATTGTCGCCGTCGAAATGCCTTCCGCAGCAAGACAACCATAAAACAGTTCCAGTGTTCATGCCACTGATGAATGCGGCCTCGATTCCTGCTATGTCAGCAAAGCCAGAACCGTTGGCACTTCGTGTTGTATCTCACCACCGATGTGACCTTTCAGCTTTAGCTTTATCTTTGACAAAAGGAAGAAGTCTACATGAGCGAAACATCGTGAGTAGGGCGGGTGCGGAAACGATAATTACGTTGTGGTTTGGGAGAAATTTACGAACAAGCATTGCTCGATGAAGAACGCAAGTGTTGTTTGGCTGTTGCTCTTAATAGCTGGCATAATGTCTCACGGATTTCCACACTCTTGCAATCGCTGGGGAACAGTGTTTCAAGGTGAAGGAGCGCAAACGCCATCGTTTCAAAGATGGAAAGATAGCTCGGTGCATTTGTGTATTTGTGGGAGCGATGTATTTTCATTAACACTTGGTTTGCTGGTATTTGACTGGCAAAGTTCTGCATTGACACAATCGCCACGAAACTTGCAGGTCTGGAGAAATACGCCTACAAAATTTCAGGCGCCACCTTAGGTATTGCACAATCCCTCACACCTCGCTGAACAGGTGCTATACAACCACGCACGCTCTCGCAACGCGCAAAAATGTTCACATTTCCTACATCGACGTCATTTCACGGCATGGTAATGTGGTGGGAGAAGGCAATGTTGCAAGCAAAGGTCTTGAGTGCACCATGAGCAGGTAATAATGGCACTGGACTTCAGGAAGGAGCGTTGCAGATGTCACATACAGCAAAATTTATGTCCAACACATTTCTTGTGCCACTTATTCTGACGCCTTCCACGCATAGTGTAGCATAGGCTACACTGTGCTAGGCTGTGCTAGGCATAGGCTAGGCTGTGATATACATAATTTATTATAGATTAAAGAATGGAGCCTCAAAATTAAAAGTTTGTCATGTAGTTTGAACGCACGGCCCTCATCGAAACGTATATTCTTCCAGGCGACGCGCAAACAGTTTAGATTGGCGGAAAAAATATACATCCAGAGGCTGGTAGTACTTAGGCGGTATGATCATTATCTTCAAAGTAATGTCTGTATTGCCGAAGGCTTTGGCAGGCAGACTCTTGTCGGTTTGACCAGGCCAAGAATTCAGTAACAAAAGCGAAGGTCCTTGTATTTCCGGTTTCAATATCTTACGCATCCATGTCAATACCAGAGCTGTTGATATTTACCACTAGCACTGCAGTCAAATTCGATATATTGCAGTTTGCTGCTTTGTAGTGTTTCGAAAACTCGTTTGAAAAACTGACCTCCCTACTCTTGAAAGCATATTTACAATTTATTCCTAAGGCGCCCTGACATCGACAAGAACATCTAAATGGTATAAGAGTGAGTAGTAGATGCAACGGATTGTACGACAACATCGGTTGACTTCTCCTCAGTCACTGATAGTGTTTTATTAGGCGTGAGTTCGTACTCGCATCAACTTTAGTCGGTATTGAACACAATGCGGACACCAATTGAATTGCCGTGTTCATAGTCCGTAACTTCTAGTACAAACTCCAATGCTTTGGTTCTCATGATAGTGTTCATCACAACATTTCACTTGGCAACGAACCGTGTGATCTTTCGCGATGATATTTTATAGTAGCTTTAAAGTGGTGAAAAAATATGTACTTGCTTTAAAATTGGGGATGCTCATCGCCATACTGGCTTGTTTGGCCCAAAACTTTAAACGCCAGTAGTGAATTGCCAGTCCCATGTTTCGCGCCTCCTGAAATTTGGAGTACATATATTGGCGAAATCGTGTAATTTTGTATTTCTTTGTACCACCTCCCTCCAAAGCCGTTAAAATTCACTTTACTTTGTCCAGTATTGTCTTGAACTTTCGGGCAGTTTATGGATTGTTTCGCAACTTTCACACTGACATAAACACTCTGCCTAGTTTTCACCGGGAAATATTCGTGAATGCTTTTCTCTTTCATCTTGGAGGTGATGGCTCATATAAACTAGCACCGGACTCCATTTGTAGAACCGAATTCAACATTTCACTTTCTTCCGCTACTGTGCCCGACATTCCATCACTTTCCTTGTTACTATCATATCGCTATCACGCCACAATGTCTGTCCTTCCCACATGACAGTGCCTCCTTCGCCATGTACCTTCAACAGGTTTAACAATTCCTATGCAATACGCTTGTCAATGTACGTTGGGTCCGTCCCATGTTTTGTGTATTTTTGCGTAACTTCCGTCACTAATATTTGTACCACAACATGAGGATTACAAGCCGTAGCGCTAATCGCACATTACTTATTCCTCCATAGAACTAATTATATGATACATGAGTATGTTCACGCTCTGTATCACTCTACTTCAAACAACAGTCACTGCCATACAACATGAACGTCATCTACCAAGCACATACCCTACCACTCATTAAACTCATAGTGTCCAGAAGCCTGAAACTTGTTCACCTAGAACGGAGAATAGATATGTCCTATACAAATTACTGTACTTCGCAACGAACTACAGTACTACTACTAGTACTACTCATAATAATAATAATAATCACCATAATCATCATCATATAATATTTCTTTTTCGTAGCGAGCTCGTGTTCGTGTGGGTTGTGAAGCCGTCCCATGTTTTGTGTACTCAAGCCAGCAGAATTCTAGTTGATAGTTTCTGAATAAGGTTGTTAGGTATGGAATATGGTTGTTATGGTATGGGGTTTGGTTGTTTGCGGATTTTAAAACCTTCATAGCACTGCTAGAGGACACTCAAGACGGGTCGAAGTTCTTTGTTACTGAACTGGCCCAACAATACATTTGCTGACTTCTCATTATTTTTATTATTACTCATCATACTGCTCATATTAATAGTTTTTATCATACTACTACTACTACTACTATTAATAATAATAATAATCATACTACTACTGCTACTACTAATAATAATAAAGGGGGCTGCGGTGGCTCAGTGGTAGAGCTTCACCTCCAGTGCTTGGGGTCTCTGGTTCGATCCTAGCTCGCGCCGTGTGGACTTTGTGGTGGACAAACACCGTTTTCTCGGGATTCTCCCATTTCCTCCTACTTTCTTCATTCCACCTTTCATTCATTTCTCATCATCACCGTCTCCTTTAGCCTAACCGGCATAATCGTGGGACGTAAAACTAAATATTTCATTTCATTTTCAATAATAATAATAATAATAATAATAAAATAATAATAACAATAATAGTAATAGAAAGGCATTTTTGTGTTGTGGTTTCAGCGTCTTTTTTCTCCATCGGGTAAACGTGTTCGTTTGTAACTTACGATCGCGTATCAGGTTCCATTTGTCAGACCTAAGATAACGGTTGACACGTTTACCCGTTGGATCTTTAATTGGATCGGTTAAAGCAAACCTAAGATAACCGATTCTCATCAATGACTTACCAGAGATCCAAATCACCATCGACTGTTATCATCTTAGGTTTGCTACACTTGTCTTCGTAAGAAAACAAGTTCCAGTGTATTACATTCTGGCATGTATGACCAGAGTACATAACTTTCAGGGGCTAAGGGGGAACGATCATTCTACTTCCTGTTCGACGACGTTGCGAATCGTAGGAGTAAGCATATTTCCATCTTCCAATGTTTCCTTCCACTTGTGCAAGTTTCAATGCCATACTCGTCGACAAGTTGGATAGCTTCCCTTGTGAGTAGACGTTGAAGAGGATTAGAATAGTATAAATTATAACTAATTTTATGTTGAACTAAACTAAAGCTAGTATAAGTTTATATATGTACACTTCGCATCAAAAAACTTGCGACAGCTAACGCTGTGCAGCTAAGCCACCCAATACACACCTTCTTATCCCATAATCGTGTCTGGCAAACAGACCCCTCTCTCTCCTCCTTTATTCTCTCCCATACTAAAATTAGCTAACAACATGAACGCAATTCTAATTTCAAACTACACATGCATTAGTATCAATAAAATGAAATAACAAAACCGAGACGAAACAAGATTCATAAGTTGATTTAGGGAGAAACTGAAACACACACAATGAAAAATTGAAACCAATGGATGTCTATTACACAGAGGTTCAGAAATCAGGCAGAGAGAGAGAGAGAGAGAAAGAGAGAGAGAGAGAGAGAGAGATGAAGAGAGAGAGAAGGCGAGAGAAGAAGAAAAAGAAAAGGGAGAACACATAAAAATGTGGAATTTTAAAGTTAGTAAGAAAAGTACCTAACATTATAAAGTTCTGTTACCAGAAATCCAACAGTGATATAGAAATAACGTTTGTCTTTATATATTTTTTCATGACTATTAAACTATATAGAGGATGCTTGAAACATTCATTAAGTCACTTTCAAAAAGGATAGCATACGCAATTTCCAGTAGATCTGTAGATCTCACAGACACATCTAAGATAATGTCAACAGTGGAACACATGCTTTGTTTTCGCGTTGTTCGGTTGTAAAATCATTAGCGTTCATTGGACGTACTGATGCAAACTACATTCTAATAAACCCAGTAGGTAGCGTAGGTAATATCTTCCATTCCAGACTACTAATGCAAAGTGAACAAAAAAGAAAAAGAAAAAACGAAAAGATAAAGGAAGAAAGAAAGAAAGATAAAACTGAATGAGTGCTATTTTACTGGTAAATTTTTATCAGAAATATCCTATATTAAAAGTCCAAACCGTATCATAATGAGAAGTTACAAATGTTCAAATGCAAAATTGGATGTTCCTTATAGATGTAGCAGACCTTGCATGTTTCAAATTTCAACGTGAATAAATCACATTGAATTATAAGATGGAAATAAATTTGTGTCGAACTAGTATAAATAAAATTTTGTTTCCAAATAACCAAAGAGGTTGCCATTTTCTAGTCTTTTCCGAAGATTTATCCGTTCCGGACATCCAGTATCAATTTCATCTCTTGCGGATATAACGTTCTAATTTGCACAGATAGAATGAACACGCTAGAGCTCAAACAGATCATAGCGTCAGTCGGATAATGTTGGGTAGCTTATGGACCACCACGGGGTCGAGGATTCAAACCCGTAGTGACCCTGTAATTCGACTGAGACTCGGTAACCTAGATGATAAAAAGATATTTTGCTTATTCCGTCGCGTTTAAACAGTATTTCTTTCAGAGATGATCAGAACTGGAGATGTTATGCCCAGAGCACGAAAAACTCGACGCTGAAGTTGCCAGCTAATTACATTCTCCAGACCAGGTCTATCGATCTCTTGCTCCGTTTTAACTTTGGAACACGCACACCCACATGAAGTGCGTGTGTATGTGAGAGAGAGGGGGAGAAGTGAAAGATGCAACGACAGAATAGGGAAACGTCAAGAAAGAGAGAGAGACGAATATAAATATGAAACATACTTATCATTAAAGTGTATGATGAAGAACGCACACACTGTTTATTCGAATTCTCGCCAGTGATTATTTTAAGTTCTCCAACAGAAGAAAAATCTCTGTTCGTAACCATTATTTTGTGCGAAAAAGTTATAGACGGGAATCGACCCTGATTTTCTACTTGGAAGTCTGGTACTTAACCACTACACCGCAGATTACTTTACCCAAACTCTGTCCAACAAATGCTGTAATATTTCTTTCTGAGAACGATGACACGAAAAGTGTTTACTGCAGATCAATGAAGTATTTCGAATGTCCTGGTAAATCCCTTGCCTTTCCCAACCAACATTTTATCATGATAAAGGTGTTTGCTTCCATATTTTTAAGCATTGCACGTCCAATATGAGAAATCGATTCTTCACTATCACTTTGTAAAAACTGTATCTTTGGCGTGAACTTCCAAGATAGACAGGTGGCCAACTTACATAGTAATAAGTAACGAATGTCTTATGAGAAAATGCAGGTTCAAGACGAACCAGGCCAAGATAAGCAGGTGGCCAACTTAGAGAGGTGGCCAAGTTGACAGGTTTTACTGTATAAACACCATGCGATGGGGTCAAGATTTCTTTATGATTATTACAGTGTAATACGTTCATTAGCATTTTAAATAAGCTGATACAAAAACAATAACACTATCCTTCGTAGAAGGGAAAAAGTTATGTAGAATTTATCCATAGAATTACGCTGTAATGGCTTGAAAAGTTTTAGCCCCGCATTCCCACATTATATACACTCTTATTGAACAACACGCAACAAATAATGGATATTAATCTTGAATAGAGAAATTTCTTCGTACATCAACTTCACAGCAAAAGTTTGATTTGATGCTTAACAGGTTTACCAATTGCAGTAATCTGATTGAGATGATAAATGTATGATTGCATCTGTCCAGATGTTTGTGACGCCAGCGAATATACTGGACCCTAAGGCAGACAATTTTAACTAGCTAACAGTGCAACTGACTGTACAACATGTATAACGCATTATAAAATAAATCGTATAGTATTAACAATAGTGTGGGAATGTTTAGAAACATTATTTAGAGTTTTTAAAATCAAATATTTCGATAGGTTTGGACTCATGCATCAATGGATTCTACATCTCCGGAAATAAGTAAAACAAAGCAGATGCTGCTTTACATTGAAATCTAAAAATAAACCTAGAAATTAGAATATGCCCCAAAACCTCCCGCATTGAAAATATACTTTTCTGCCTACATAATACTGTTAAAATTAAGCGTAAAAATTAGAGTAAGTCTTACCTGACAGCAGCTATTAGTATAATACATATACAAGATACCAGATTGATTCGGTCCATTCCTATGAACTCAGGATTTAAGCTAGTGGTAAGCAGAAATCTGAAATCACAAAAAAAAGAAAAAAAAATCCTTAATACTTGAGTATAGTGGACACTTAACAGTACAATTTTGGAAAAATTCATTTCCTTATTTATTCTGTACGTGAGAAATAAAGTCTATATATATAAATTTGACGTTTTTGGTGACTTTACACATAAAATATGGTACCTATAGATATAAGAGATATAGTTTTTCTGGTCATTCGTTTTATATTTCCACATTAGGGGAAATTAGAGAATGGTGTCTCAGTGGTGAAGCGCTCAATTCGGATGAGAGGGTCCATGATTCACTTCCAGACCATATGAATATACGATGGACAACATGTGTACTTTGGTTTTCTTTGGGTTCTCTCATTTCTTCCAGCTGATTCATTTCATAGTCACTCACTTTCAACAATGACCTATCTTCTTTAACCTAAAGGACATACATACGAGCCCTTACGTTAAATATTTTATTTGATATTGAGAGAGAAAAGTTAGTGTCTGCCGATCCAATATATTAGAATCGCTAACAGTATTTTAATAAGTAACTTATATGCTGTAGTCTGTCTATTAACCAAGTGTCTAGCTAGTTTTATCTGTATATGTAGTGTGAGCTTTGATCTGTAGTGCCAGCACGCGTAGTACAAATCCAGCGTTAACTATGTAGTTCATGTTTTCTATGTCCTGGTTCTGAAGACGGACGTTAAGCGTAAAATCAATCAAGCAGACAATATTCCGTGCTCTTTCATATAAAATCAGTATAAATGAACATAGATTCTAACGTTCGCTAAATTATAACATTTTTCAGATTTTGATTTACTGATTATTTTATGCCGATTAATAGATTTTGAATAATAACAGCTGAGTGTAATGTAATATTCATAATTTCAAAGTTTTAAAAAATGAAATATACGAAACAGAGATGGCGTGGGTCAATGAAAACTTTACCCACGACCCACGGACCCACCACCAATCGTGACCCATGACCCACTACTCGCCGTGACCCACGACCTATCATGAACCACTCTCATCCACTCTGACACATGATCCACGGCCTCTTCTCTACTGACTAAAGAGTTTACACTTGTAATAAAACCAGGTTGTGAAATTCTAACTAATCGGAGTTTGAATTTCTACGATCAATCGCTCAAGCAACGTTCTGTTACCATAATGGTGGATCTGACCTTTACGATATAAAATGATAAAATGTTTGTCATGATTCAAATTTCTATGAATTTTAATTAAATTATCATGGTATAATTATTTCCTTGTTGAATTATCGATACTTTTCAGTGGAAAAAAGGATGACATTTTAAAGTCTCAAATCAAGGTAAGTAGACCAACAGTTAGTAGGTAAGTACATAGAGATGCGCTCGAGTCGAGATACTTTGTAAAATTCGAGATGAGTCGAGACAAACGTATTTCTCGACTCAAATTTTCGAGTCGAGACTGCTCATAGAAATCTCGACTCGACTCGAATGTCTCGAAAATTTTTCTATAATTTTTAATATTATTATGAAGAAAGTATTCACTTAGGAACAGCCTTGAAACCAATTCCAGCATTTATTACTTTAGAAAGGTACATAACGCATAAATTTAATAGTTAATCTTTCGAGATCAAGATTTAATTTTCAGCTCAATTCAGTTAATTAAAACTAATAATTAATATCGTGATATTTGATTGTACTTAAAATATAATAATAATAATAATAATAATAATAATAATAATAATAATAATAATAATAATAATAATAATAATAATAATAATAATTGATTATCTAGTTTGTATAAAACTATTATTCGTAGCCTATATCTAGTTTGTATAAATATAAAACCATTGCAATAAAGTGAACATCATAAATTCTTTGAATGAGTAATTGCCAGTCTATAGTAATTTAGCATAGTTATAATCATTGTGTTTTCATTTCCATGAACGCTATAGGGTTACATAACTTCTGGATTATTCGCTTCCCCAATCACGTGTTGCGGATAATATATCATGTAACATTTATTGTACATCACATATTATGATACGAGACTATTTTACATAGTACATACAATAAATGGACTGCTTGGATGCCAAGAACTAGTACAGGTACCTTTCACTTTTATAGATAGGTATCTTTTAAAAGGAAATTTGTTAACACTAAATAAAACAATAAACTACATGCAGTAGTTATGGTTTTGGTTCCCAACATAAAAGAAATATGGATTGTTCATGAAATATTGAACTTCAACTTTCACTCTTGGAAAATTTAAATTTTGAGTTAGACCACTTTGCATCAATGCAGTTCACTGTGAGATAAATATACTTCTCACTTTACTCTTCTGGTTGCAACGCTATTTTCTTTCTTTTTTTTCATGAAAATTTCAGATAGTTTTGTTTTGTGCTGGGAGTATATTTTATATTCACCTAATAAAATTACGGATTCATTTTGTAATCAGTTTCAAATTTACAGAAACTATTAATGTAAGTTCACAATCAAATCGAGCTAATTGTTTAATGCATTTCGAAGGCTTCATAATCGTAACATTTATGTAATAAGAAACTACGAACGTAAAATGGACTCGACCTAGCCCCAGGTCCTCTGTGACTCAGTGGCACAGCTTTCACCCTTGGTGTGTGAGGACTCTGATTCGATCCCGGCTGGTGCCAAGTGGGCTTTGTGGCACAGAAACACCATGTATGTGAACTCTAGTTTCCTCCACTTACTTCATTCCACCATTTCATTCATTCTCAACGTCACTATTTTCTTTAGCTTACAGGGCAAAATCGTGCGCCATGAAGTAATACTAGTAACACTGAAAGATTTCATTTCGAATTAGCCACCCAAAATTATCTTGCCCTCCCCTGTTTTAAGTTATGATTCGAGGCCTGAGTTGGAGCTGTGGAATCCAGGATGCAAACACGTCGCTCATGAAGTAAAAACTAATTCCTATACTGCTCTAACTTCAGATCTTATAAGCACATAATCTTGAATATGAGGAGTCATTTAAGTCAGAGACGTGAATTATTGATTATAAGTTTCTCAATAAGAATGAGCAAACACGTATTCCAGGTTTCCCGTTTTTTAAAGAAGGAAAGAAGTTATTTCATATAACACTGAAATTTCTAGGATTTTATTCATTTACCTTTATCCTTCCCAGGTATACACTGTTGTGTAACTCTTAGGACAAAAGTAAATTCCGCGTGCTATGTCACTTGCGAAAGTAAGTTTCGTATGTCCGAATTGGCATAGATTGGTGGAACTTGAACCATACAGAGAAAGTATGATACAGGATGCAATACAAAGAAACATATGATTAGAAAAAAATGACACTTTTATTCAAAGTCAACGCTGAAACCACTGCGATTCATGATGTCTCCTCAGGCATTACAGAAGGTACTAAGTGATCTTTACAAGGTTCTGTGATTACGACAGACAGTGGTACATGCTCTGCACTGTGCTTTCATGCTACTTACAAGGTTGGTAATGAGTAGACATCGGATTTTTATGCAAATGCATATTTTATTTGCTTATATGCATCTCTGTTAGACTTAGTAGAGGTTTCTAACAACGATAATACAGTTCGAATTTGAAGTTTTATAGTGCATATAAATGCATATTTTAAAGGTTAGTGCATGTATTAGTGCTTTAGAGTATATTCAGCGTATGCTGTTTTTATTTGAGATATATGCTTATAGCATGCAAAAATGTCTATGTAAGAGAATGGCTTTTTCATCGGAGAATCGGAGCATGCCTAGTTTATGGAGAAAAAGATTGTTAGCAACCAAGACAAACAAAATATGAACTTGTTCTGAAATCCTAGAGGTTTTTTTCTCACATCCCCCAGCCCTTCCTCGCTTTCTAGAAGGACTAGGCAAAAATGGAAATTTAAAAAAAAATGCTCCGTCATTCTCTTGTAGAAGGCGAATGAAAGGTTAGAAGAACGAATAATTGGTACACTCCCTCCTCCCTGCTCTCTCTCTCTCTCTCTCTCTGCCTAGTATATTTTCTTTATTTTATTGTCTCCGAAACACCATTTCAGACAAATGCTTTTCGGTAGAAAAGTTAGAAACAAACCATCCCACTCTGGGACAAAGTGGGCTACATGCGGTACTCAGATCAATGAACCTACTTTGGAAATTTTCGTGCAATTTAAGTTACTGAGAGCGTATAGTTTCTTCAACTATGTCGCCTTCTACTATGGCTTGTGCCATAAATAAGTCATCATCGGTTCATCTGGAAAACACCGCTAGTCGTCCTTGCCTGACATCTGTTTCATATTCATATTAGCCAGTGGCGGCGATAAAGGGCGCGCAGACCCCGCGGTGCGGGGAAGCAGACTTGAGGGGGTTCCTACAAGCTACGCTCAGCAAGGCACTTTTTACTTGTCATTTATAATTTTAATCCATTTTGAAAGAGTTTCTACAGAGCCTGTAATTAATTCTAACAGTTTCACAGAATTAAATAATGAAGTAATCATTAAATTTAAATAATGAAGTATGACTGTAAACATGAATGTCAGGTAGCTCTTCGCGATTTTCTAAAGATTTTATTTTTCAGTGTACCATTTTGCATATTATTATGTTGTCTATAATACCATATTTTCGTTATTGTGTGTCTTAGACTACAATTACTGTGTATTACAATAAATTATCATGTTTACCAGAAGTATCTACCAAGAAAACAATTCGAGATATTGCAACTTGTTAACTGAAGAAGAGAGTTGCTTAATGACAAGGGAGTGGCTCCACTGAGATCTGAACGAGGGAATTGTATTCGCATTTGATATGTTATAGCTAGACGAATCCCGAAGTTATACGTGCCACTGGGCGGGATATTGTAAGTTACAACATATTCAACGAACTCAAAAAGTTCGTTAATGAATTTTCTATGTCTGTGTGTCTGTCTGTCCGTCTGTCTGTTATTTGCGACTTTTTTAATTTTGAACATTGTATTCGATAGAGCATCAAGAACTACCAGAGAAAGTGATTAAATTTTTCACGTCACTCTTACCGTTCACGAGATATTGCACTAAAAATGGCCGATTTCCAGAAATGTAAGGACCCATATCTCGGGAACCGTAAGTCATAGCGAAATATTGGTGTTGATCAATATCTAAAAGGATGGTAAAACTTTCGGTACCAAATAGTAACCGGTGGCCACTTTCCAACTGGCCAATGGCCAATTGGCCAGTGGCCACCAACTAATATCGGTACGAGAATGTTTAACATTCTATTATGGATTGATTACCACAAATATCATCTCTCCATGACTTACTATTTCCGTGATATTGGCCAAAACCTGCCAATTTCTACATTTTTAACGAGCCTTAGCTCGGAAACCATAAGTTGTAGAGAGATGATACTGATGTTCATCAATACCTAAGAGGATGGCAAATATTTTGGTACCAAATAGAAACCGGTGGCCATTGATTAACTGTCTACTGGCCAACTGGCCACTGTTCCCCAGATATTGGCCCAAAAAGTTCGAATTTCTAGATATTTAAGCAGACATACTTCGAGAACTGTGAGTCATAGTGAGATGATAATTTGCAAGAAAGAGAAGAAAATGAAGATAAAAAGATTTACTTTTACATCTAGGAACAATGACAGTTATCCTTCCCGCTCCATAATTCCATTCTTTTTAAGATCGTTCTAGCAATGCTCTTGGAGCATTCTCAACTGGTTTGTAATGTAAAAAGTACAAAAAAATTACCTGGTAGAATAGTTTGAACCGAGTCATTTGTTCGGAAACGCTTGGGTAAATGGAAAACTCGGTAAACGCATATCCCATCATTTTCAAGGGCATACTTTTTTGGGGTAAAAAAGTTTACCCCAGGGTTCCCTGCAGAGTTCCAGACGGAGTCCAACTCAAAAGTTTCAAATGGCAAGGGAGGTTAAGTAGCACATCGTTTGAAAGCTGTTGTAAAATGAAGGAAAATGGAGCAAGTCTCGACTCTCTATGACAACCCTGTGCAAAATGGCGACGGGTCAAAATGTAAACAAAAACTTAATTGAAAAGTTAACGGCCCCCCCTATAAATCGAAAATGGTGAAACACAGTGGAGTATTTACGATTTTGTTTCGGGGGGGGCTTTGCCTGAAAATGTGAAAATTCTGCAAGATATTTCATATACTTTACTATAGTAAGAAAGATTTCGGGGGGCTTAAGCCCGGAAGCCCTCTCTAAATACGCCACTGAGATATGTAAAAACAGAAAAGGACGTGTGGCATTACGAGATGGAGCTAAAGAGAATTTCACAGTAAATATCAAGCTCAAGCTCGAATTAGTGAGTACGTTGACTAGTATGATCCTCATTGAGATTAGCGAACGCGAGCTCCATTGGGGATAGAAAGCATGAGCTTGAGTGAGTCAGGGTTGCACAAATACCATTTTTACTTCTTTCTTTCTATCTTCTTTTTTCCTACTCGAATGCGTAAAGTTTATGAACAGCAGAAGTGCTTGCTAGAAAGACCTTAATTAGCATGTGCTTGAATTATCCATAGGAACTGCTTAGATATCTAGTGGAACTCACGTTCGCATTTTAACAATTCAGGTTGTAATTAAAACCTTGAATACTGAGCCGATGAACACGCAGAAACTTTTGTTGGGGTGTATTTCTAATACGCAATTAATTCGTCGTAAACAAATACAGCTATATAACAACGAAACAGTTTGAGTTGGATTGAGTGAAAACGTGAACATGTATTCGAACTGCCCAATGTATTGTTAATTATCATGAACTCCAACAATTAGAAAAAAAAATGGAAGCGCGACTGATGAGCACCAAACATCAAAACTTCACAAGGCATGGTCAAAGCTCACACCTCAAAATGCAGAAAAAAATTGCCATATCAACTAACTGTTGTCTTGTCCAAGTCAGTTGCTTTTTGCCATAACTTGTGAAATTTCCTGCAAGTTAATCGGAATGTTGAAAATTTCCTACATTTAAAATTTATTTATTATGTACTGATCAGTGAGAACATTATGACTACCTATCTACTATCGATATAAACCCATGCAGGCGATATCTGCGTCACCTGCCGACGAATGCATGCATGCTAGTCAGTCACACGCAGAGATGGTCATTTTTCCTAACCCTCCCTCGCCCTCATCCTCAATTGACGCCCCTCACCCTCACACTCTATCACCCTCACCCTCCATCACACTCACCCTCCATTGACGCCCTCCCCTCACCCTCCCTCACACTCACCCTCCATTGACACCCTCACACTCATCCTCCATTGACGGCCTCCCCTCATCCTCCCTCACACTCACCCTCCATTGACACCTTCCCCTCACCCTCCCTCACACTCACCCTCCATTGACGCCCTCACACTCACCCTCAATTACTTTATCGCCCTCACCCTCCAACGCCCTCACCCTCAACTACTAAAATGAGGGTGAGGGCGGCCCTCATGAGGGCAAAATGAGGGAGGATGACCATCTCTGGTAGGGACATACGAGAAGAATGTATTTTTTTGTCAATTGATGTGAAATTCAGTGTCATTGTAACAAATAAGTATGCGTTTATCTAATCTTGAATGTTATTTCGGTAACGCACCGCCTTAGGAGGGCACTGGGGGCGAAGCGAGTCGATAAGCCTATGAGGCTGTGGAAGACAGCAAAGAAAAGTTATGCACTTGAATTATTCGTAACCCCTTTGAAATAGTCGGCTCCAGGGTCCCAAAAGCCTTAATCCGCTTGGAGTGCTATGCGCAGAGACGTACGCAAGAATTTATTTCTGGAGGGGTCCAAAGCGTTTCGGGGAGGCCCAAACACATTTTCAGGCTAAATTATACTAAACTTTGTACTTAAAATTAGACTAAATTGACAAAAAAGTCCGGATTTCGAGGAGGGGGTCTGGACCTCAAGGACCCACCCCCTGCGTAGGTGCTTGGCTATGCGCACAAAATATCCACATTTTTTTTTTTTTTTTAGAGATAAAGGGGATTGCGTGGCTCAATAGTAGAGCGTTCACCTCTGGTGCGTGGGGTCCCTGGTTCGATCCCAGCTCGCGCCAAGTGAGCTTTGTGATGAACAAACACCGTCTGCGTGAATTTTCCCTGGGTTCTCCAGTTCCCTCCCACTTTCTTCATTGCACAGTTTCATTCATTTCTCATCATCACCGTCTCCCTTAGCTTTGGCGCATAAACGTGGGACGTGAAACTAGATATTTCATTTTATTTCATTGCATTCTTTAGAAATAAAGCTTGACTTTTCGTGCCTTTCTTTCAATATGTGCGATTTACAACTGGTAGAGAACATAAATTTAAAGAATTTAAAATAATGGTTGCCAAATGCTTGGTGATATTCAACTTTTGGTGAAAAGAACTTAGGAGATGCAGAAAAAAGATATTGAAGTTATGACTTTATATAACACCATATGTATAAATGAAGGACGGAACATACTTCGGATACAAGCAACTTTAAGGACGAATGAAGGCAATTACTCTTCATTACGAAATTCACTCTCAAACTCATAATTTCAGGGAAGCTCAGGCCCCATGAGTATGGGCGTGATATGTACGATCATTGACTGTTTGCACCCAACAAGTAGTGGCGTAACTAGGATTTTTTAAAAGAGGACTGAGAAACCATTTTGAGGCAGAGGTACCCAATACTCCAAAATTTCATTGTTTCGGTATTTTAGGTTTATCTTTAATCAAAAACAACACAATTTGCGAGCATTTGGGGCAAAAGAATTGTGGTTTTTATTTCAGTCTTGCACATTTTTAGGAACATAGTAATGTTTGTTTTATTCTTTATTAAATTAAAGCTATTGTTTCTCAAAATAACTCGACAAGATTCGAGACGAGACAGGGTTCTTCCAACAGAAAAAAAATACATTTTTCGAGGCATCACTTTACACAACATATTTTCGAGGCGAGACAACCTCTAATCTTGTCTCGTGCGCATCCCTATTTGCACGAAATAATATTAGAATACAATAAAAAAAGAAAATATTAATTACCTTATAAAGCAATCAAACCTTAAAAGTCACCTATTTAAAATTTGCCTTGTGAAATAGTTCATATTTTAAGGGGGCTATTCATATAGTAACAAAATATTAATAATCAACGATAAATTACTCTGTGAAGATGCAGAATTTTAAGGTGTGTGTGCACCTTCTGTTGAATTTGGGTGCAAATTCGTCAATACTGTAATTTCAGTAGATTTTCTTAGTATCCTCTTTTCTAAAAGTATGTAACATAGTGAAATTTAGATGGGCTTGTAAGAAATTGGGGAGGCTTGAACACCCCAAATTAGACCTAGTGACGCCACTGCCAACAAGCCACCAGTCACGAAAGACAAAGGGAAATATTTAATTTAATAATAATAAAAAAAAGTTGAACTGTGTAAATTTAGACTATAATTGTATATGAAAATCATTATAAATACAATTATGTTTTATATTTAATTGAGCTTTCCTCTCTATCGCGGAACTTATGTCCGGCACAGAATCGAACCCGGATAACCCAAGGATCTCTGCTTCAGATAATCGCTGGTTAGAAATGTTCTCCTTCAAATAAAATTAAATGAAATATTCAGCTTAACGTCTACAATTATGCTCCGAGGCTAAGAGAGACGATAATGATGAGAAATTAATCAAATGGTGGAATGAAGAAAGTGGGAGGGAACGGAAAAAACCCGAGAAAACCACCGTATACGGTGTTTGTCCACCACAAAGTTCACTTGGCGCTCCTTCAAATAAAGTACAGCTACAAATAAAACATTTTCTACCCTAGAAGAAAGAATCTCCTTTACATTGTTCCGTCCATTAAATGTACATATTAACAATTGCTCTACTGAAACCATCCCTGCAACTAGTGATGTGAAGTGGAAAATTTTCCGCTTAAAACTTCCCATTTCTGAAAATTTTCCATTTTAAACAAATATTCACTATCAAGTATTAACTCCACATTAAGCCATGATATTGATTAAATCCATGAATAGAAATATGACATTACAGCAAATTATAATCTTCCAACTTTCTAGGTCCTATAATGGGAAAATATATAAGTATTATTGAGTACCTGGTAATAAACCTAGTACTTGAACACAAGAATTATATGATAGAACAAGCGAGTATCGTTCTACAGTATGAAACTACGGCAAACTTCCAAACTATACAAATTCAATAGTAAAATTGGAAATAGTAGAAACCGAAAGGAGTTGATTTCTACCACTTACGGTTTAAATATTAGGTTGTCGAAGGAGATTGAACCTATTATTGGAACGACGAATCGTTTCCCGAAAACCGTTTCTCAATAGCTCTTACCGTTTTTGAGTTATGACCAATATTGTTGAAACCAGAAGTGGTTCAACATAGCTTCTGGTTTAACTCGAAGATTGGTGAAAGAGATAGAACCTATTCTTGGGATGCTGAATCGATTCCCGAAAACCGCTTGTCGATAGCACTTACCGTTTTAGGTCTAGGAAACTCAATATTGAAACCAGAAGTAGCAGTGAATTTATACCACTTCCGATTTTAGTGGAAATACAGGAGTACAGGTGGTTTGTCACCTTAAGACCTTAAATCGATTTCTGAAAACTCTTTATCGCTAGCTATGTTTTATATTCGTTTATGAGTTGTGAATATGTTTGTAGAAACCAGATATGGTCGACTTCTACTACTTCCCGTTTAAGTAAGATTGTTGAAAGAGGTGGAACCTATTCTGGCAATGCAGAATTGATTCCCGAAAACAGTTTGTCCATAGCTCTTACCCTTTTAAGTTTATGAAAATAAATATTGAAACCTGAAGTACTAGTGGATCCTACCACTTGCAGTTTTAGTAGAAATGCAGGAGTTAAGGTGGTTCCTTTCATATCCACTTATTTCCGAAAACCGTTTGCCGATCGCTATTACCGTTTTTTACTCGTGGTCTTTAATTTGAAACCGGAAATTTCCGATTTCTACCACTTCCAGTTTAACACATTGACTGCCAAGGTGATTTGAGGGTACCTGTTAAGTAGGAGGTTGTTGAAGGAGATGCAACCTATTATTGAGATGCTGGATCGATTCCCGAAAACCGCTTGTCAATAGCTCTAAACTGATTTTGATGTGATACCTGTTGACAGACAGACACACAGATGGACACAGCCGTTCAATAAGACTTCCCTTTCATATGCATAGCGTAGTTTGGAAGTCTAAAAGTACGTATATAGCCAAAAGCAGGAAATATCTTTTTATTTCATAATTAAATATAAAGTTATTTATTGCGGCTTGCAGCTTTGTACGTTTCTTATATATATTTTTCTCTTACTTAGAAGAAGAAATAAAGCTTTTTCTTAGTTACAGTTTCAGAATGAATGAATATATGAATATTTATTAGTTTCTCTTCTGAACGAACATATGAAAAAAAAAATTATTTCCTGAGAACTTCTAGTATTTTTAATGGGTTACTTTCGTTGAACTTTAAAATTTTCGGTAGCCAAAAACTTGCAGTAGATATTTTTATATATATCGTAATTATTATTTCTATAAAGTGAAAATACGTAAATATAGAAAAATAATAAAGCTATGAGGAACATCTTGTCTTCGCGCATGAAAAGCGTATGAAACTGATGGAATATTGATATGACGATTTTCTGTGAACGACGATTAATTCTAAGAAAAAACTACATTACATTTTCTAACATATTTTCCAAAAATAAAGAATTGAAAGATAATTAATTTTATGAACCCTTACCCTCACCCTCACCTCCCTCACACTCACCCTCAACTGACACCCTCACCCTCCCTCACATTCACCCTCCATTGACGCCCTCACACTCACCCTCCCTCACAATTACCCTTCATTGACGCTCTCACACTCACCCTCCATTGACGCCCTCACACACACCCTCCCTCACACTCACCCTCCATTGACGCCCTCACACTCACCCTCAATTACTTTATCGCCCTCACCCTCAACTACTAAAGTAAGGGTGAGGTGAGGGTGAGCGCGGCCCTCATGAGGGCAAAATGAGGTAGGATGACCATCTCTGGTCACACGTACGGTGCATGTAGTATCAGTGAGAGTGCTAGCTGTGTGTAGAATGGGGAAGGCGCGCGATCTATCTGAGTTTTATTGAGGGCAGGTTGTAATGGCCCGAACACTCGGCAGGAGAATTTCGGAAACTGCAGAACTTGTCGGGTATTCGAGAAGTGCTGTGGTGAGTGTCTTCAACAAGTAGCGAAACCAAGGGAAACGACGTCCAAACTTCGAGGGGTTGGGCGCCCCCACCTTATTATAGATGTCGGACTTCATAGGCTGGGCAGACTGGTAAAACAGGACAGGCAGCGAACTGTGGCAGAACTAACTTCTGACTTTATTAGTGGGCAAAGTACAAGTGTGTCTGAACACACAGTGCACTGAACATCCCTAACGATGGTCCTCCGAAGATCATGTCCCATCCATGTGCGAAAGTTAACACCACGGCATCGGCAACTACGACTGAAATGAACACATGATCATCGTCACTAAACCTTCGCACAGTGGCAAAGCGTTGCATTGTCTGATGAATCCCGATACTTTCTTCATCATGATGATGGGAGGGTGCGAATCCGTCGTGTTCCGAGGGAGCAGCTCCTTGACACCTGTACTGCGGGACGAAAACAAGCTGGCGGTGGCTTAATTATGCTCCGGGGAACATTTACGTGAGCATCTGTGTGTCTAGTGGAGCTCGAGCAAGGCACCATGACGGCCGAGGCGTATCGCACACTGCTTGCAGACTACGTACACCCCTTCATGACGACCATGTTTCGCAACTGCAGTGGCATTTTTTCGAAAAGATAATGCACCATATCACAAGTCCAGGATTGTGATGGAGTGGTTCGAGAAACACAAGGGCAAGTTCCAAGTGATGTGCTGGCCGCCCAACTCGCCGGATCTGATCCAATCGAACACAGATAGGATGTGATTGAACGTGACGTCAGAGTGCATCGTCCTCTCCCAAGAATTTACGGGAATTAGGTGACTTATGTGTACTCATGTGGTGCCATATCTCTCCAGTGACCTTTCAAGGACCATTGCATCCATGCCAAGACACGTCGCCGTTGTTATCCGTGCCAAAGGTGGACACACTGACAATAAGGTAGGTAGTCATAATATTCTGGCTGATGTGCGCGTATATTTTAACTGGTATATTTTGTCTCGACTCGAATTTTGAGATGTCTCGTCTCGAATTCGAGTCGAGACAACATTTTCTTGAGACGACTCGACTCATGCGCATCCCTATATAGTCCAAAGTTGAATTTTCCGTGTAATTAAGGTTACAATACAAATTTTATGTCTATTTTTCTCACAACTTTATGGGTTGATTGTTTTATTTTCTAAGCGCTCCATATAATAAGCATAAACTTCAGCAATTATTATAGTAGAAAACAATGGATATATGAAGCGAACCAGTTTTTTTTTCTCTATTAATAATTGTTTCTGAATTTGTTTCTCAAGTAATATCGATCCTTTTCTATTATTTTTACAAACCAACGCCATTTTGCCATATATAGAAAGTGCCCCTTCCCCCAAAAATGATAATTTTTAGATATGCTAGGACATGTTCTGTTTATTTTCAATAAAGAGTTAAAATACTGAATTACATCTCCCTTAAGTGTAACGGCTTGTGAGATACTCAATTTTCTTCACAAAAATTTCGGATCCTTACTACTCTCCTAGGATATGTATTACTGTATAATAAAAGCGATATGATAACATCCCAGTTTGGATTAAGGCCTAACTATAGGCGTATAACAAAAGTGATTCTATTTGACTTTGCAATTTGGGACTATCATCAGGCACACATAGTTACATTCAATTTTTTATATAATAATTTATATATTACAGCGATTAAAAATATATATTTTTCCAGTAGTTATCTCCTCCAAAAACTCACTGGGTATGTGTCACGAAAGCCAAGTAGTAGTATGAGTCCTATTGCTGTTATTACAATTACAAATATAAATTATAATAATAAAGTAAGTAAACAGAAACAAATGAAAAAGAAAGGGAAATGGAAGCCTTAAAAGTAAAACGTAGACAAATTCATCAGTGTTCAGAAGATGCTCTCTGCAATACTGTGAGCAGAGTGGGTCGGAAGGTCAGACTGAGTTGGTGGGTCGCAGTGGGTCATGGTGGGTGATGGGCGCAATGGGTCAGAAAGCTATACAATATGCTGAATATGCTCTTAAGCTCTAATGTATACATTAAAATTTGAAATATGCATTTATATGCGATATAAAACTTCAAATTCGAGCTGTATTATTGTTGTTAGCAACTCCTACAAAGTTTAACAGAGATGCATATAAGCAAATAATATGCATTTGCATAAAAATCCGATGTCTAGTGATGCTAACTCTCCCAACACCCCTTTTACCCATAGTAAAATATAAACACAACAACATCGCATATACAAAACAAACGCACCAACTTGTCAGAATGTATTACTTAGAATTTTGGTGAATCCGTTCGCCTAACAGAAAGTAATAATTTTCATCTTTGTACGCTTATCTACAGATCTTCACACTGAGAAAAATCCATTATCCGGAAAGCGATATATTGTACAAATACAAGGATTCGTTATATTTACTACGGAAATCTGTACGGAGCGCACTTTATCTATATACTACATAGGTACTGCCTTTAACCCACTTAGATGTTATATCATGTCGCTGCAGGATGTCTGACATCTAACAATTTTACATACGTATACAAATGTTTCATACGTCAGCTATATGTTATATACGTACATCTGTATGCCACATCCTGACCGGCTATAGACACCTCTTTCTTGTACCATAGATGACGTCATGAAACACATGTAGTTTGCTTGCGAGTTGGTTTGTAACGAGGTTGTTTACAAACGGAAAAGAAGAGAGGAAGGAAACAAAAGCTTGGGTAAGTACAATAGTAAACTATCACTGTAGTCAAATATTCCATTAATTATATATTCCTTTAGTACAACTTGCTTTAATATAGTACTAAACAAGTAATGTGGTTTATGAATACAATTCTTACTAATGTAACTCGTTAATGGTTGAGGAGAAAGGAATACGTGAATCTGAATTTTGAGGAATCTTTGAATAAAAATGTATAGTAACTTTTACATTTTGAGGTACGCAAAATGAATGTTATGTATTTATTCATTCCTTTTTATATGTGATGGTTTATTACTTGATGGAGATTTACTACAGGACTACTTAATATAATTGCTAAGAAACCGTTTTCAGCGCGTTCATTTTCTTGTGTAGTGAAGATTTAGGATTTAGATTTCTGGGCTTTAGGCATCTATGGCCTTGTTAGCCCGTCACATACAGTATGAGTTACGACGTCTCACGGTGAGCACACTATCAGGGGAAAGGGAAGGAAGCAAATGGCCTGGGACCTATATGTTAGGTACCATCCGGCATTAGCTGGTGTGAAATGAGGAAAACCCAAGAAAGCCTGATTCAGGATGGATGGACTTAAAAGCTTTTGAAACTTTTTTGACCGAGTGCCCCCACCGTAATCGAACACAAGACCGCTCGTACCGAAGGTGAAAGCGTTAGCAACTACGCTACGCGGAGCCACTTGTGTAGTCCAGAAAACCTATTTTTACTAGGATATTTGCAACAAAATTTATTTCATTTCTTTCTTTCTTTTTCTCCTTTTTTTGCTTTTAGTTTAACGTCCCATGATTGTACATCAATGTAAGGGAGAAGGTGACGATGAGATACATGATAATGGTGGAATGAAGAAAATGGAAGGAAACGGGAGAACCTAAAGAATAACCACACCTACAGTGTTTGTTCACCAAAAGCCTATTTGTCGGCTGCAGGAATCGAACCAGGGATCCAACAAGTCAGAGGTAAGCGCTCTACTGCAGACCATCCTTTTGTTTAAAGAACTCTATTTACATTGAAATATAGATAATTCAGGAAGGTATTGACATATTTCACAGCCTCACTGAAATTTAAAAGCATTACTCAAGGTGAGCTCACTTTTTTTTTTCTTATGTTCTCTAGTGAATTAATGTTTGGGTTACTGAGAATTAAAACGTTTTTATTCTTGTTATTTCATCATTTTGGAAACAAAAAGTTAGATTTTTTTCTTGTGTTGTCTTCACGTAAGAAGTTGTGTTGTTTTTTGCCTTGTCATTGAACTGGTTACTAAAACATAGTTGAAGGTCATAAGTTGCAGGTCACGTGAAACAGCTATAGCACAGCTCCAAGAACTTCGAGTGCCAGGCGTTTGAATTTCAGGTTTCGTTACAGCGTGTCTATTTCACAACTCGACTAGGTGCACATTCTACATTCTATGACTGGTAAGAAACAGTATATCGCTTTCGTGGTGTGGAAACAAATACAATGTAAAGTTAGGTATAGACCTATAGTTTAATCAGTCGGAAATTACTCTTGTTCCTTGTGTTATTCTTTCGGTTATTAGTTTAATGAGTGTTTCTTCATAGTATTGATTCACTATTGGGCGATTCTCAGCGTTACGCACGGGACATTTGTACACAAAACTGCTTTTTTAAACAAAAATGTATTTTCAAATAAAGTAAAAAGTATGTCAAAATTAGGGTAAAAATTATTAGTGCATAGTTAAATAAAATGAAACACTAAAACAATTGCAAATTTGAGTTATAAGCCGAAATTAAGCGTTACGCACGGGACTCAGACAAACAGCTCATTTGGCAATCTCAATTTCATTGGACATTCTCTGCGATTTGTGGCAGCATTTTCATTTTATACACCATCACTTATGTTTTACATTCATTCTCCTTACTCTGCATTATATTTTTAAATTGGAAAGTATAATTTAATTAGCTTCACATTATGTTTCTTTTTAGACTCACTGTTACGCACGGAACAGAAAAATAACCATCCAATTCTTTGGTTGTTCTAAGACTGTTATTATGCAATATCCTTACTAAAGAGGACTATTTTAAGACTAACATTTGGACATTAACAAGCATAAAAAATTCGCATCCATAACTTAATTTAAATGAATTAAATTACATTCCAAAGTATCAAAGTCGAACTTTGCTAGGCAACTCGCTTAGTTCTATTACCATGTATTTGGGGTATTTGTCTGAGCGCTGATCGGTGGCGTTCAAACCACATAATGTTGTACAATTGTTGAGCTGCTCGATCCTCTGTGCTACCTACCAAACGTTGAGTCGTTTGAACGCTGCTATTGGCAGGTGAAATGCGGGAAAGTGAATTGAAGAGAAACAGTTGGTTTTTGGTTATTTGGTATTATTGATTGTTATTTCACAGTGAAGATTTGTTTTAGTGTGAGTTTTTTAGTAAGTAATATGGATTCACAAGCAAATAACTCTGTTCCAAGTAATATTGTCAGGGATGAACTGAGTCGATCAACAAAAAGCAATGAGTGGCTCTGAATGGGCTAGAAAATATATAAATTGACTTAAACATAGGAACCAAGGCGAGACTGGAAAATAAAGTAAGGATGCAGCGTTATAGGTGAGTTAAAGGATTAACTCTTTTCCTTTCACGTTTCTTTTGCAAAACTCATTCCGCATTGTTTCGTTGTTGACCATTTAGAAAAGGAAAACACTAAACTGTGAAGAAGAACAAGGTAATTCAAGTTAGATTGGTTCAAGGAAAACGAAAAGTGCCAGTGTACAGAAAGATATATTCATGAAGTGATGAGAGCAAAATTAATTCAGAATACAGCTTTGAAGACGATGTTCATAATGATATTCCAACCCTCCAACTGTCGAGGGCAGAATGGGCAATGTTAGAGCAGGTGTATTTCCCCTAGTGAAATTTGATTGTAGTTCTTCCAAAACTAAGACTAAATATCGGTATGTATATGTGTCTGAAAGTGGTGTAGAAGAAGATGGTGACATTATAGAGTAATAAATCTGAAATGCACGGACAACAGTTGTACAAAGTTTTGTTTTGATGAAACGAATAGGTCTTATGTCTCATTCGATCAAGTTTTAAATATACTTGAAGCACCTAATTTGCTGAAAAGGGTGAAAGAATATACTATACGTTCCAGAACCAATAGCCATTTTTGTAAAGAACTAAAGAGTTTTGAAGCGAATCCATATGCCCCCTACAAGACTGTCAAACCAACTTAGATACCTATCTTTCTAATGAAGTGTGATTTATCATGATAATTTGTTTTTAAGCCTCTTGGTAAATGTTTCTATGTAACTTAGCGTAGACGTTTTTGGTAGTTATTTTGTTGGTTTAATTTCTCTCAGCAAATTCATGCTTCTTTTGAGTTAATATAAAAGTATATTGTTCATTGTTTAACCTCAATAACAATAAACAGGTATTGAAATCTTACTAACTTAATTTTATTCACTTCCTTGCATAAATCTGTAAATGTCCCGTGCGTAACGTTACGCACGGGACAACATTTCTATACCTCACGAAATAAATAAGGGGGATAATAAACAAATTTAATGAGTACTACTATTAGGCTAATAATAATTCTACTTTGGAGCAAAAGTTTCAATACTTTATCTTCTATAATTACAAAGGAAACACGAAAAATACATGTTTTCCGTTACGCACGGGACTGCAAAACATGACACGAGAAAACTACGATTTTTGCCTACCAGGATAAAACATTAATTAAAATGAAATTGTCAGATTTTTGCCAAAGGTCCACTTCATATTTTTTGCTATTGTTCGTATAATTTCAGATTTAGAATTTAGTTTGAAAATTATTTGAAAATTGAGATATGCGAAAAGCATTGAGCATGGTGTACAACATGTAAAGTTTATGTGGTCAAAATCTAGTAATTATATTTTACAAAAAGATTTTAAATGTCTCAGCATATAGTTACACTATTTCTTAATAGAAAAACATAAACATCATAGTTTCAAATTAATTTTGAAAATTTACTGACAATGGAACATTTGCCAGAGAATCGCCCTATTTATAGAAGAAATTAAGTATTAACAAAGTACTGAATAAGCAGAAGCCCACTTTGATTGACGTTTACTATTTCTCGACTTAGACGTTTACTCCATTCAGAATGTTCTGATCCCAAGTTGCGCAAACTGTTAGTGTTTTTTTTCTTTTTTGCTTACACTGCTTTACAGATCAGCTCCTTTGTGGCTAAGCAGTTAGTGTACGCGCCTTTGGCGTTGGGGACCTGGGTTGATTCCCGGCGGGAGCTCATGTGGTTCGGACTCCACGTTATATCAGTAGGTCCACGTCTCATACAGCCTCGGTGCTGAAAGAAACGTTAAAATAAACTCAGCACTGCATTACAGATGCAGTTGTTCGATTCAGTGTTCGGTTGTAGCTTTTTACGGGAAGGGGGCGACTTTTCAGATATACAATCCAAGCATTTTATCTTTCAATGATGGAATATATATCTATATCTATCTATCTATCTATCTATCTATATATATATATATATATATATATATATATATATATATATATATATATATATATATATATATATTATATGAAATAAGGTCAAATATTTTCCTGTCAAGGCACAAATTCTTTTCAGCGGGTTGGGGAAATTAGTTGAGGAGAGGGGAAATATTGATTCAAATCTTAGTGAAAGGTCATACGATTAGGATTCCATGTTAAGCTGTAGGTGTAAGTCGCACACAGCCTTGGCGCTGAATAGGACGTTAAACTTCAAGCCAACCACACTTCTGCAATGACCTGTATTGCGATTGAATGGTTAGGTAACGTAATGTTCGATATGTGCATTTTCTAGATTATATAAAATTATAATTTTAGTTAAACATTCCACGATTATGTACTTCAGGTTAAAGGAGATCGATGATTAATTGAAGTGAATAATAGAGGGAGTGATTCTTAATCTTCTTGACCTACGACACACTTTACTAAGCCCAAATGAAACCGATATATTTGTTTATTTTTTGGATTAATTTCCGACAAGTCCAGCCGCGCCAAACTTGTGTAGGCTTACTAAGTTAGTGAACTAAACCAAATCTAACCTGAACTAACCTAAGCTATTTGCTACTCACTGTTGTCATATAGAAACGCTGGCACTGTTAATGCAATAAAAAATTTTAACAAATAATATAAATTATACTACTGTAATGTTCTATAAAGTACTAAATGTTAACTAATTATTATTAAAAGTTTCATGATTTCTAAAATCTAAAATTTCGCGACACACCGATTGGAAACCACTGATAACGAACTACGTTTACAAGTAGTTCACAAGTAGTTTCAAGTTTACAAGTAGTCCGTTTGCACTATATGCAGATAAAACTGAGGGGAGCCAAGCCAGGCATCGCTATAAAATTTTCTCAGCTCCTCTCACTTATCTATCTATCTATCTATGTTAAATAAAAATGAAAGTGACTGACTATGTTTGTGACAATAACTCTCGAACCATCCGACCGAACGCGATCAAATTTTTAATATAGATTAGGTTTGGGCCTGGGATGTTTTTCTATCATTTCACTTCAACGGTGCATCTTGGAGGAGGAGGAGGAGGTGGGGGAATATTTAAAAATGTTTGAAATTCACCGATAGTAGTGTCGAATCCGTTGGTTTGGAGGTCGCTGAGATGAACAGTGCAATTTCCGATCTATTTAAACCCAAATTCAGGCCCGCAACCTGGGGAAGGGAAGAGGGGCGATAGATATAAAAATGATCGAAAATAACTGATATCAGAGAGTGCTTCAGTAACAGTAAAAATTGCCTGACTAACGAAACATATTACTAATTTTCTTATCTTAACTCAGCGAAGCAGGTAATTGACGCTTGTACTAGGTATGTATAGACTAAATGAGGTGATTTGCTTCGTGACCCTTCGAACAATGTACGAAGCAGATGCAAGCAGTTAGTATATGGAGTTAACTTAACCAAATTAAAATTTCGCTTTCCGAAATCTTAATAGATATATTAAGTGATTTCGTTACCTTACACTCTCAATCTAAATACAAGGATTTGAAACTCACATTTTCGATTCCAAACTATGACTCTGCTAGACAAAGAAAGCATAGGCCAATGTAGGTTTTATTTCATTTACATGTACGTGCTCGTAGGTTTCCTTGGGGTATTTCCGTTTTCTCCCATTTTCTCATTCCACCAATTATTCCGTAATTATTCACCGTTTTAATCATTTTCCTTAGCCTAACCGGCATATTCGTGGGACGTTAAACTCATATTTCATTTTTATTTTCATGTAATTACTACTTTTTTCTCCTTATTTATATTTAATTTATTTTCTCTTTCAAACTTCCCTCTTTCAGGAACATGAATTTGTAATTTTTTCTCATAATAAAACTATTATAAGTCCCATATGCAGCTCACCACTTTGGGAGCAAGCGGAAACAAATGAACAACGAATATTAACGGAAATACGTCTTGTTTACAGCGGCGTAGCGAACATTACAAGATTTAAGGCGATGGAACTTGAAATTGCCAAGTCTTAATAAAATATTGCCAAGTGTTTCGAAAATCTTAGTCGCACTTTTACCAACCCTGTGGAAAACTAGTACTGCAAACTTATTTTCATATTCGTCCCATTCCATGCCCCGTCTGAGACACGAATAAGAACAGCCCTTGTTCTGCTTTCGAGTCGAATTTAACACCTAAAGTCAGGATCACTATCATCACCCACGATGTACAACTGTTAATTTGATGACTCATGGCTAGGTTAGGTAACCCCCGCTAGCTAATCTTCACGAGAACCTTATTTAAAGCTACAATCTCTTGTAGAAATGCATTAAAAAACAAAGAGTAAGGTAGACTATATTTACTGCTTGTGATGTAGGGATATCTAATTTACATAAACATTCAATTGAGGGGTTCAGTGAGAGACCAGGCTAACCAACACCCTGGTCAAGATTGAGATTTTGACGGAACAGCATACTAGTGTCATTAATTTACCTTTGCCTGAACCACTTGTTGGTGTGGCTTGTCCTGAGACAGGAGCGGATCCATGGAGGAGCGATCGTCTCCCAAGAAGAGGAAACATTTTGTATTTTAAATATAAAATAAAACCCATCAGCAGTTGGAGCTCTTAAAAGTAGCTCTAACTTGTAAGTAGCAGTATTACAACCCACCGTCCCCCAGAAGTCCGTCCTCAGAGGCGTCGTTAAGGGGGGGGGTAAAGGAGGGAGACTCCCCTTCCAAAGTTACCAATTTTTTGACAAGTTGGCAAATTAAAATACATAGTTGGAATTTTGAAGAATGACGTTTTGTTCAATTGACTTATTCGGTTTAACATTTTCTTAGGTACCCAGTTGCTGCAAATTATCAGTTCTTCTATAGACTTGGCATAAATTTTGTGTAGTTTCCTATCTTGAAATAAATTGATACATTCGTTTAAAGTTTCTTTACTTGTTGCAAGTGGGTCACACTTCACTTTGTTCATTTGATATTCCTAAAGATTTGGAAGAATCTTTAATGAAAAATCGGGAATTGTACTACTGACAAAGACAGACAGACAGAAGAAGCGTTTTGGTGGCAAGTAAAGCATTGGATGCAAAAAGCATTTGCTACAAGAGCGTATAGAAGGCAACAGATAGTGACTGGTAGAATTGATATTAATAAAACAAGAACAAGGCAGTGACTGGTTAGTATTAAGCCTGCTAGACGTCCCGTAAAAAACGGGACAGTCCCGATTTTGGGCCCGAGTGTCCCGCGTCCCCATAAATTTAGTTGGGACAGGAAAATATCCCATATTTTAATTCTATGCCATTTCTGCTATCAATATAAGCTTATTCGAAAAGTGAAAAATCAATCATTCTGACATTAGCTGGGATAATGTCAGTGAAGAATAAAGTGTAGCATGTAACAATTTTAAGCAAGTTATCACAATACCCTGTCCGACTTGATAGCGAGCGAAATTTGTAATGCTCATTTTTCATTGTACTTGATGGAAACTCGGGCATTCTCCAACTAAAAGAAAAAAGTAAGATGGCTTTGAGTGTTTCTACATGTACAAGCACAGGAAAGATGAGTGACTTTCTCTTCAGAGAGACATTAAATAAAGTAACAAGAATTATAATATTTTTGAGAGGCTATGGGCACAGAACTGTGCTTGGTACAGGGCTTAGAAATATGTAAATGTGGTCCTGACAATTATACACAACACAAAGAGAAAAATCAACTTTTCATCATATTAAACTGACAAACGTAATTTTGGCAAATACTACCATGTAAATAAATATTGCTAAACGTGCGAAGAATATTAAATGCTGATTGTATCACTGATTTAAACCATTTCCATATTCTTTTTCTGTAGAGCATTTTTATATGACATTATAAGTTTTTAAGGTGATTCTTTTGTAGTTGGGTTGTAAACATCTTCAGTCCGTAAAGTTAATTGCAGGGAAAGACAACAGAAAAGTAGCTGCAACTTAGGGAACTTCCGCCTATTATATTGTTGAAAAAAAATAAATGTCGGCTAGGCTAAAGGAGACGGTGATGAGAAATGAATGAAATGGTGGAATGAAGAAAGTAGGAGAAAACGAGAGAACCCCGAGAAAACCCACGCACATGGTGTTTTTCTATTACAAAGCTCACTTCAAGCGAGCTGGAATCGAACCAAGGATCCCATGTACCAGAAGTGAACGCTATACCACTGAGCCACCGCGGCCTATTATACTGTTGTTCATAACCAGAGGTACAGTTTATTTATTGGATTGTGTTGGAAAGTTTGCGGGGGTTGGGGATCTAAAGTGTCACGTATTCTCATCAAGGAAATATGGCAATTTTTTTAGTATAACCTTTTTACTATGTATAGTATGTAAATTTGACAAATTTAAGTTTCTTTTCTAATACTAAAACGTCAAAGGGAAGTAAATCTCAGGTGTTGATACCAGAGTGAATATACTTTGTGTTGGGCAACCGTGTATGCTTTGTGTGTCAATAAACTTCTCGCTTTGAAACAAAAGGTGATCATATTAATATAGAGGACAAGAATAGCTTATTTCAGTTCTGTTTTGCAGTAAGACTTTCTATTTACAGTTCTTTTCGAGTAGGCAGAACTGAACAAAAGTGTGTTTTGGGAATGGTATCACCAGTGCCTTGCATAACATGGGGCGGTAGCCCCGGGCGCAGAAGAAAGGGGGAAGCACAAAATTGGGGAGAAAAATGAAAAGAAGAGAATTAAAGAAAAAGAGAGAAAAGAAAAATTATCGGAATATTACTAGTATGTACAACTGTGAGCAAAATAAATGAGGCGTCTCTTTATTTTGAAGTTTTTTTGAAAATATCTCCGTTTTCTTTATATGTTCGAAATTTCGGAAGGTTTCCTCAGCAGGAAACGTTAATGACAAACCGTTTTTAATATTTGTGTTAGATATTAGCTTAAAATAAATAAATTAGAAGCAAAAAACATTAAATCGACCGAAATTACAAGAATTACCAACTCGGCTAAAGTGGGAAATTTTCAAGAACGCGAGGGAATTCTGCAGTTCAACACGAAGCAGCGACATCTATGTCATTGACAGAAATGCGGATTAAATCTACAAACGAAACTTTTAACGAAACATTTCTAATATGTCTTATTACGTGCATTATCTGCAAACTCCAAATATATGAATCTATACTAAGTATTAACTTATAGATAGAGCATATAGTGGAAATTGCCTATGGAAAAGGACGAATTGGTAGCACGATTGTAGTGAAAAATCATCTTTACCGTAGAACATGTTCAGTTTGCGGAAGAAAACAAATAGCTCAGTTAGTTAAAGCAACGAGTCTGTATGCCGGAGGTAGCTGGTTCGAACCCTATAGAAGTGCAATTGTCACTTATATTATTATGGTTATTTTATTTATTTTTTATGTCGGAAAGAATCAAATTGTAACATACGTGTAAAACTCATGACGATACCAAAAAAAGAAAAAATGTTGTCGCACTTGCATTAGTGTTCCTAATTTTGTTTCCAAACAGTTTCGTAATTATTTTCCCTGTGCTCACTGCTCACAATATGCTCGCTGGTGCATAATGAATGTTTCCTAGTAAACGCTAATTCTAATTTGAAGAATTTTATAAAGTTTCACAATGTTTATCACTAGATAGTCTTCTATCTACGTTTTTGGACACTTTGATAACAGATTTCCCTATTAAATGTTTAATTTTCTTTATATATATTTAATTACGGAAAAGTTTTACAATGTATTTGTTTTAAATTGAAATTGTTTTGAATTTACCACATGAAGTAAGTAGCTCGAAGGAGAAGAACTGAAGTAGCTGATATTCTACGTAAAAGCAACCAATTATAGATTGATGATGCTTCTTACTTTCAGCATATAATCTTTACGTTAGAGAGTCAGACAGAAAAGTCCTGTTTTTTTCCACTCATCTTAAACCACTACATGTAATGATTCGTGTCACGTGATTTCGGCTCTCCAAAGACATTCATATTTAATAATAATAATAATAATAATAATAATAATAATAATAATAATAATAATAATAATAATAATAATAATAATTATTATTATTATTATTATTATTATTATTATTATTATTATTATTATTATTATTATTATTACTGAATATGCCACCCTTACCTAACGTAGTAACCTTAGACATTTTAAAGTGCTTGCTTTAGAATAATTTGAGCAACCACGTAACAAAATTTAAAATGTAGGAGGGGCACGACGTTTTATTTTGCCCCTCTATTTTCAGCAAAAGAAAGTATTTAATTTCTGACAAGCAGGGCAGACAAAATGAATAAGAAATATATTTAGAGCATCCTTTCCTCCGTGAGTGGAATATCACGTAGAATTTTTTTATTCTTCCGAAGATGACTCTAGGCGGTTATGGTTAGGTAACAAAAGAAATACGTAATATATTTATAGCGCCCCTTGGCTGTAATATTACCGTTTCTTTATTTGTTCGAGAGCGCCCTACACAACCAAGGGTGACGAAAAGAATATTAAGTGTCTAAATATTACAAAACACTTTATATTTTGTCAGAAGCATGGCAGTGTATACACAGCATTGCTTTCGTTAACAAGTGTTTCACCCTTGAGTCGCTTATAAAATTATGCAGAATAACTTTTGCCGATCGTTGCTCTAGAGGGATTTGTCCTGGATTGTTTAGTGTCGGACTAATAAAGATGAGTATGTTTATTTACAACACCGTTAAAGAAATAGCAAACTTTCTGAAAGGAACTTACTTAGGAAACATCACATCCTCCTTATACTTAGCCAGAGCCTATTCTGAAATATTGCATCTGTTATTCTGGGTGAAAGTTCTGTGGGACTATTAGAAAAATATATATTACAGTTTCCACGCTGATGGTAGAATTTCTGAAACTATTATTGAATTACGTTCGAAGCATTGGCGTAAATAGCGCTCCCACAAGCTGCAAAGCCAAAAGATATATAGAAAGTACGCAGGGGCGGACCAGGCCAAATTTTCACCTGTGCAAAGTGAATTTTGGCGCCCTCCCCCCTAGTACTATCCTATATTTTACATTTTATCCTAGTGTTTTAATAGTTTAAACCCATTTTACAAAAAGACATTCATTATCTAGGAAAACTTCACAAAGAATATGGCCTGCTATAAACAATACGAACACCGCTCCCCCCCCCCAGCTTGGTCTAGTGGCTAGCACGCCTGCCTTCTGTGGTTCTGAGTCCAATTCCCGGTGGGTTACTGTTGAACGATAAACGTGGTTCGGATTTCACTATAATCAGTATCCACATCTCCTTTGGCCATTAAGGCATAACCGTGGAACGCTAAACTCAAGCAAACAAACAAACAATACTTACTCCCCCTCCACTCTTTATTCTATATGCCATCTGTCCATTTGTCGATACAGTCCCTTTAGTGCTATGAAACTCTCTTCTTCCATGGTGAAATGGAAAAAGATTATGTAATTGCCGCTACTTTACAAGAATATAAACCAAAAAAGTCAGTAGGAAACACATTATAAAATTTACTTTTTGAGGCTCGTTTTGGCGCCCCTCTGACTCTGCCGACTGCCCAGGTTGCCCGGCCTTTGGTCCGCCCCTGAAAGTATAGACGCATAACTAAGGGCTGCGGACGTGAGGTTAACCTTCATGTTATGCCACTGGTTTGACGTGTTTGATATGTTCAGTAACTGATCGGTTAGTGAAATAATTTCGACGGTTACAGATATTTAAAGTTTAGCTAAGACAAAGTTACCTAACCAAATACATTTGATATCGCGATGTCACAATTTGATTTTTCCTCATATAAAAGAGAGAGAAAACAATAGTAATAAAAACCCTTACTCGTATTAGGCTCGAACTAACAACCTAATTCGTACAGACTAGTTGCTCTGACCAACTGAGTTTCGATTTCTTACGCGAAAGAAGTCTATTATATTACGAGGCATGCTTTTCATTATGATCGTGCTGTTAATTTATTCCTTCGATAGGTAATTTCCACTGTTTGTTTTATCTATATGAATAAATGTATAGATTCATATATTAAGAGTCTTTGGTTAATGTGTATAATAATTTCGCGACAAATATACTTGCTTAAATGTATTGTATGCTATGATTTGCCCTGATTGTCTGTTCATGTAGTGGTTGGAAAACACACGTCAAAACTGTTCGAAGTAATGCGAACACAGCTTAAGAACAGAGACTGAACTGAGTTATCTCTCGATTGGCCTTGAGGGCAAATCACCAAAGGGTAGCTATAAACGAAAGTTCAGCATTCATTTCTGTGGAGCTCTGTTCAGTATCACGGTTCTCTGGCAAACACGTTTGTTCTTAGGGGTATATTTTCAAACATAACCTTTCGATAGAGTGCAATGGCAGAGAACCAAAGAGAAGGAATTCTTGCTCTTGTTAAGTTGGGGTACCACCATGAGCAATAAAAATGTCGCGTCTCCTTGAAGTGATACTTTATCGAAAATAACTCGTTTTCCTTTATATATTCGAAGTTTCTGAGGGTTTCAAAATGAGGAAACATTACTGACAAACAAGGACGCATTTAGGGGTGGGTTCAGGGGCTCCGGACCCTCTGAAGCCCAATTTTTCTGTAAATTTAATCTACTTTTGGGGGTTACTTTTAAAAATATTATTATAATTTATCCTAATATTGAAGTCGGAACCCCCAGATAGCTTTGGACCCCTCCCGAAATAAGTTCCTGCATACGTGCCTGCTGACAAATATATTTTCAATATATTCGTTAAATAATAAAGTAAAATAACTAAATTAGGAGCAAAAAGCTTCAACACGGTCTAACTTTTGTCCACTGCCAATATTGTTAGAAGGGATATTAATAGTAAAAGCTTCTAGTCAATGCTGAACATTGGAACTTCATCCCGAACAGAAGCATATTTTCGAAACACACTAAGGCCTAGCCAGAAAGCATAGTAAGCAAGTTACGTTTGGCAACATCGCACGGAAACGAATGAACGCTGAATTGCATTCTAACCCGTTCCTACTCCTATTACTACTACTACTACTTTTACTACTAACTTTTGCTATGGATCTGTATAGTACAAGGGCAAACTTATTTTAATAAAAGAAGTTTAATGAAAATTTTAAAAAATAATCGTAAAATCACTTTTGAATATTATTTTTAATCTTTTTTTAACGAAAGAAGTGTTATAAACTTTTTAAAAAATAATATAAATAACTCTCCTTAGGCAGGGTTTGAACCCACGCCGACACCAATCTTCCTTACTAGCATGTTGCGCTAGCTCACTCAGCTACGAAAGCCGATAGCATTTGGCGTTTACTTTGTGCTATATTTACGTCATGACACGTGATGTCACCAACAGGATCACGATATAGATGTCATTATTTTTCGTACATTACAGAGTCCCCTGAGATTTGATCATTGTCTACTCGGACTGGAATTGTCATTTGGAACAAACACTTTAGTAAGAAGCCAAAAATTCCTTTAAAATAGACGAAGACTTCGAAAGTTTTAAGAATTTTAATATATTTGCCTTTTCCCATTAGGGGGTCATAGCCTCTACACCGAAGATTTGATCATGGAAGACTTGGACTGAAATTCTCATTTGGAACCAAAACTTTAATATGAAGTAAAAAATTAAAATTTTACATCAATTTGAACTGACTGGATTCCGGTTAACCACACTATTATGTTTACTTTAGTTAAGTGGTAATTTGTCACAGCTTCACATCATCAAAAGAATCCTTCACTTCACAGCCCCCCCCCCCCCCAGGAGTCCGTGCTGGGTCGGCCACTAGAATTAATAGACACTTTTCCTATTTTTTTTGAACCCTTGGTTGCTGCCGTGTCGCGACAAAACGCTGTAACTTGAGTTACATTGTTTTGTCGCTATAAGCATTTTTGAATTTCCCGCCACCGATATTTATGTTCACCAGCCCCAGCATTGAGCTGAGTCAAATACTTTTGAAAATATACCAAAGAGAATTTCGATGTAAGTAGGAAATTAGCCGGTTTGTAGCGACTTTACGGCTCTTTTTCTCAAAACTGCTCCGCCAAAGTTACAGCGTTTTGCCGCGGCAGGGCAGTGTGTAGAAGCTCCCTCGAACAAATGAAGAAGCGGTAATATTACAATGAAGGGGCGCTATATATTGGGTATCTCTTTAGATACCTACCCCTAACCGCACAGGGCCATCTTCGATAGAATAAAAAATGTTACGTGATATTCCAATCATGAAGAGGGACAGGATGCAGTAAATATATTTCTTATTCATTTTGTCTGCCCTGCTTCTCAGAAATTACGTAACGTTTCCCTGTTTGTCAGTAACGTTGTCCTTGTCTGTTGGGAGGGTAATGAAATGAGAGGGGCAAAAAACGTCGTGCCGCCTCCCACATGGTTGCTCAAATTATTACTAAAGAAAGCGTTTTAAACTAAGATGTCCAAGGTTACTACATTATGTAAGGATGGCATATTCAGGAATATTACTACTACTACTACTACTACTACTACTTATTATTATTATTATTATTATTATTATTATTATTATTATTATTATTATTATTATTATTATTATTATTATTATTATTATTATTATTATATGAATGTCTTTGGAGCACCGAAATTGTGTAAGATGAACCATTGTATGTAGAGGTTTAAGATGGGTGGTCATAGGGGAGGAAAAACCAGGATTTTTCTCCATCTGACTCTCTAACATAAAGATTATATGCTGAACGTAAGAAGCATCATCATTCTACAATAGGTTGTTTTTACGTAGAATATCAGCTACTTCAGCTCTTCTTCGTGCTACTTACCTCATGTGGTAAATTCAAAACAATTTCAATTTAAAACAAATACATTGTAAAACTTTTCCGTAATTAAATATATAAAAGGAAAATTAAACATTTAATAGAGCCTGTTATCAAAATGTCCAAACAAGTAGATAGAAGACTATTTAATGACAAACATTGTGAAACTTTATACAATTCTCCAAATTAGAATTAACATTTACTGGAAAACATTCGTTATACACCAGCGAGCATATTGTGAGCAGTGAGCACAGGAAAAATAATTAGGAAACTGTTTGCAAAGAAAAATGAGGGACACTAATGCAAGTGTGACAACGACACTTTTTTCTTTTTTGGTATTGTCATGAGTTTTACACATATGTTACAATTTGATTCTTTCCCACATAAAAAAATAAATAGAATAACAATAGTAACAAAAGTGACAATTGCACTTCTATGGGGGTTCGAACCAGCTACCTAAGGATTACAGGCTTGTTGCTTTAACTAACTGAGCTATTTGTTTTCTTGCGTCCACTAAATCTGTTCTACGGTAAACATGATTTTTCATTACGATCGTGCTGCCAATTCGTCATTTTCCATAGGTAATTTCAACTATTTGCTCTATCTATACGTCAATACTTGGCATAGATTGATATATTTGGAGTTTGCAGATAATGCAGGTAATAAGACATATTAGAAATGTTTCGTTAAAAGTTTCGTTTGTAGATCTAATCCACATTTCTCTCAATGATATAGATGTCGTTGCTTCGTGTTGAACTGCAGAATTCCCTCGCGTTCTTGAAAATTTCCCACTTTAGCCGAGTTGGTAATTCTTGTAATTTCGGTCGATTTAATGTTTTTTGCTTCTAATTTATTTATTTTAAGCTAATATCTAACACAAATATTAAAAACGGGTTTGTTATTAATGTTTCCTGCTGGGGAAACCTTCCGAAATTTCGAACATATAAAGAAAACGGAGATATTTTCAAAAAACTTAAAATAAAGAGACGCGTCATTTATTTTGCTCATAGTAGTACTTAAATCCTCATACTGCTTTAGGAAGTGGTCATATAATGTTACTCATGTTACGAAAATATATGTGAACACACATAAAATGGAAGGGAAAAAGTAATAAAAGGTGCTCAAAATCAAGGAAAAGCAGGGTATATTTTTGAAAATTTTCATACGATTCGCGCAAACCGTGCTGGCGCTTCGCGGCTGATCTGTCGCCCTATACGAGACTATACGAGGCCGCCATCGTATAGTCTCGCCCTGGGTGCTGAGTTTCCACAGCACGGGACACGGAGAGTAGTAGGCGCCCCGTTATGTCCACCCAAGGCAGCGAAATTTTTCGTGACGTCATAGGTCAAAGGTCAATAACCTTGGCCCGGGGTAAAAGACCAAGGATTACTTAGGATCAACCCCTCTAGATTTTCGCAGGCTAACCTTGTCCCACCCCAAAATTTTAAAATTGCCAAATCTAAAAATTGGGTGTGGTAGCTTAGGACCATGGTATGTACCTTTATCAGTATTGAGGGTCCACCTCGTTCCCTTTCATGGGTAAAAAATTACCAAAAAATTAAATTTGGAGGTTTTTCACCTAATTTATGCCCTTTTATGAGCTATAACTACCATATCTGGTTATATGGGCATGTATAGGGGTCCATTCCCTTTTATAAGACATAGCTACATTAATGCACCCCTTTAAATTTTTGGGAGGGGTACCTTGACCCAGCCCTTAAATTTTGGAAATTACCAAATTAAACATTTGGTATAATAGCATAGAACCCTAGTATGTATCACTATAAATTTGGGTGGTCCACCTCGTTCCCCTTCATGGGTAAAAAAATTGCCAAAATATAACCATAAGCAATACGTTGTATCACATGTTTAGTTTTTACCTAAGTTATCCCCCTTTATGTGGTCCTATTATCTTATATGATTGTATAGGTATGTACAGGAGTCAATTATCTTACATAAGACATAGGTATATTATTGTACAGTAATTGAACAAGAACTACAGACAAATAAAGAACATGTAATAATAATAATAATAATAATAATAATAATAATAATAATAATAATAATAATAATAATAATAATAATAATAATAATAATAATAATACACATAACTGTTTTAGTACATTCATTTCGATCAGTACATCACACAAATGCGACTACAGTACGTTTTTTCTCAATCAATGTTCTAAACTGACGGATGTGAAACAAAATATTCCTTCCATTCACGATATTTGTACATACTGTAACAGGGGCCGATATTTCTGGTTCCAAATCGTATAACGGGACTGCATACAGAAGGTAGTTGTAGGGAGCAAGGTACAGAGGGGAGTCTTTGTTTACATGGAAAGAGGATGGTTGTCAGAACGGACACTGCAAAAGGTGTTCAAAGTTTCAACCCACCACTTCAATGCAAAGGTTACAGCGGCGTCGAAGGGAAAGACGTTGCGAACGCGTTGAAACACTCCTGCCGTTTCCTGAATGCTCCACGCTGCAGCAACAACTCGAGCAGCTAAATCCTCCTCTGATTGCACAGGCGTCGCGCAGATTAGTTGTTTCATATAACCCCAGAAAAAGAAATCTAAGTGGTTAAGGTCGGATGAGCGAGGTGGCTAAGATACCGGTCCTTCTCTGCCGTCCGTTTGTTCGTAAATGATGCGTTGCGACAATTTCGCACCTCCACAGCAAATGTGCTGGAGCACCGTTGTGCATAAACCACATGTTTCGATGAACAGCCAGTGGCACAGTCTCTAGTAGTTCAGGCAGAATCTCTTTCAAAAATATCCAATACTCCCACCCGGTTAGGCATTGTGGTAGTAGGTACGGTCTGATGAGAATTATCAACGATTCATGCCCACACATTCACAGAACACCGTTCCTGATGGGCACGAGTTGACATTCCATATGGGTTTGAATCAGATCACAAATGTTGAGTGTGAGTGTTCATCACTCCATCATAGAAAACATAGCTTTATCTTTGAAGAGAATACGAGACATGAAGCGGGATATATTAGCATGGTTTACGTAACCACTGGACAAACTCCCGCCTACGTGGATGGCGTGTAATGCATGCACCCTTTGGACGTGGAAAGAGTACATCTGATTTTCGTGAAGCATGTTCCAAACCTGACGATGATGGGTGTTAATTTCAGCAGTTACTACCCGTGTGCTGGTGGACGGTTTTCTCTGATCTCAAGCAAGAATTTCCTCCTCAAAAGCCACAGTCCATACGATTCTGTTTCGTCCAGCATTGGGCCTGTGAGCTTCCAGCAGTCCTGTTTCTTGTAATCTTCGATCTACACCTGAAAACGTTGCGTGGTGTGGAATTCTAAGATGAGGAAACTGTTGTCTGTATACCGTTGTGCCACACGGCTATTACCGTCCGCTTTCCCGTATGCCAGATCAATGTCTGCCGATTTGAATTGAATTGAATTGAATTTCTCTTTATTTCAGCGGGCGAGGTTCAGCCGGAGGCTGCTCTGCCACCTAACCCTTGTCATCATTGTTATTTGGACGTTTTGGACATAACACGTTTTGGACATATATATAGTGTTTATATATCTTTTGTATGTATGTAGATGGATAAAAATATCACACAACTAGATACCACGTATGGACAAAAAGAAATCCTGGCAATACAAGTATTTGATGGAGAAATGATCCCAATAAATTCCTTCAAATTAGAAGTATTTCATATGTCAACGGAATAAAAAAAATAACTGGTAGTGATCAGTCTTTGAAAAAGATGAAATTCGTTAGGTTAAGTTCTGATCTGTTAAGCCCCCATTCTATAACTGCCTCAAATTCGAAAATGTTATTATTCTTGTTCACCTTTACTTTTAATATTCTTGCTCAAATAGCAGTTTGCATGTGTATCTTCATTTCTCTCATTTTTCATACTTTCATTCTAATATATATATATATATATATATATATATATATATATATATATATATATATATATATATATATATATATATATATATATATATATATACTGCAATGAGTACTTTCAGGTTCTTTGCTATTTTATTCTTTTATTATACACAAATCTGCTAACTGGTCGTATGTTACGAGTGAGTTAAAGGATTAAATTCAGCTCCATGTGGACACAGCTGAATTTGCTTTGACGGAGTTCGCTTAAGTTTTGGTTAGCCAATAGTAAACGAAACCGTTTCAAACCCTTTGGACAGTTTAGTTTGTCAAAGTTCTACGGACAGTTCTCAACAGTACGATTCTGTTCGGTTTGAGAACGGTTCGGCTCGGTTTGAGAACGGTTCGGTTCGGTTTGGGATCGGTTCTGTTCGGTTCGGTTTGGGATCGGTTCGGTTCGGTTTGGAAACGGTTCGGTTCGGTTTCGGTTAAGCGTTCCAAACCGGTTTAAGTGGCAAACCGAAACCGCGGTTTACGTTTTCAGGAACCGTCCACCCCTACTTCGACGAGTTCTTCCATAACTCGTAAACTGATGTAGAATCAGTTCTGTCTTGTTCCTTACCCGAAAATGTGAAAAACCGACTTTTCTACATATTTCTAATTTGCTCTTATTTATTTATGAGGATGACGGAATAAACGAATAGTGCTTATCTATATATCTACTTATATGTGTATGTTCAGTATCATTAGAACTTTTTATTAATTTAACAAATTATACCTCACTGTCAGTCAGTGCGGAATTTCTAATGGAGCATGGAAAACATTTTTAAAAAGTATTTCTACTACTTTAGTAGGTAATTACTTTTCAGTGAAAACAAACCAATTTTACTCAAAAAGTGCTAAAATTCAACATAAAATAAGTAAATTTCACTGGAAAATCATGTTATTTTAAGCCATTTTAAATAAAAAATAAATATATGTGTGTTAAATCGAAATCCCTGTGTATTTTTTACTGAAATACAAAATTTCGTCGATAAGAGAGAGAGACACCAGAGATTTTCTGTTTTTATTGTCTATGATTTGCATGTAGATGGGGTTTATAAAGCACATTTTTGAAGCTTCGTTTCCATATTTTCCTCATTAATTTACATCCTTTTTAAAATTAGGAAATACAAACTTTGTCTTAAGAAAAAAAAAATCCACTCCTTGCCTTCCATTTTATAACTATTATATTGGTTTGTTTACAAGTATTGAGCGTTTTGCACACGAGATCACATTATTGTCCTCAACCTCAAGGTATATGAGTCGGAACGGTTCAAGCCTAAAGTTATTTGATAGGTGATAGTTGAACCTAGTAGATCTGCAAGAAGTAGTGAAGTTCTTATAATCAGGGGTTAGATAAGGCACCGTAAAGATAATTTAATTTTCTACTAAACTACGTTGCATTTTACAATTTCATTTCGATAAGGGTTCAAAGCTGTGCAGGCTCGTGAAAACATTTTGTTGTTTATGCGCAAGATATGTTATCAAAAACAAGAGCCAAAATATGGCTTAGTTGGTATTGATCAGGAAATTTCAATGTCCAAGGCGCTCCTTGAAATAATCGACAACCGCAGCAAAAATGGATTACATTATTGGCAAAATTCGAGCAAGACTGGCATGTGTGACATAGCTAACGATCTAAACATCCATCATCAAACAGTGAAAGACAATTTAGAAATAGTTTGCTGCAAATAGAAGTTCGAATTTAGCTGGTACATGATCTGATTCAAAAGCATTTACCCTCGGTGCCTTCCATTTCAATTCAGGCAGAGCATGTACCATCACCATCTCAGATATTGTTGAAACTTTTTTATAGCAACTAGACATGTTTTAAGAGACCCATATTTTTTGTTTTCTCGAAAAAAATTTTTTCCCGCCAAGTAATGGGCCATCAAAGACGGGGAGCACAATTTATGAATTGTAGAAGACATGGAAAATGGTCAACTTCGGAGCCTCACCATTCGGCTACGGAGACAGGTAGAGTTATAATTCTTGTTGTGGTATGTACATAGAGATATAAATAAATTGTATTCCCTGTCTTTGATGGACCATTACTTGGCGGGAAAATTTTTTTCGAGAAAACAAAAAAATATGGGTCTCTTAAAAACATGTCTAATTGCTATAAAAAAAAGTTTCAACAATATCTGAGAGGGTGATGGTACAATTTTATATATATATATATATATATTTTGCCTGAGTTGAAATGGAAGGCACCCCCCGTCAAGTGAACTTTGTGGTGGACAAACACCGTGTGCGTGGGTTTCCTCGGGGTTCTCCCGTTTCCTCCCACTTTCTTCATTCCACCATTTCATTCATTACTCATCATCACCGTCTCCTTTAGCCTTACCGACATAACCGTGGGACGTAAAACTCAGATGTCATTTAATTTTGAAAAGCATTTACTCGATTTAATTTCTATCTGCTAATCGACAACCTGATTTAAAGACAAAAATCAACATTGTATGGTCTGATGACAAATGGAACAAATAGACGTTATAAATTACACTTACATGAGGTTATAAGTGATATTTTCTAATCAGAAAACTTTTTCTCCCAGACCAGTCCCTACTTCTAGTAACTTTATTTTTTTTTCTCGACAGTGAAATGCATGTTTTTCTTTTTCTATCATCAGCATTTTCACAAGACAGCAAACAAATATTCACATCCTGTAGACAATACTAGTGCTAATGGTTTCGATAATTGAAGTACAAGATTCAACTTCTGCGAGGAGGAAGAGAAAAAAATAATGTTAATAAATAGTCAACTATTGTGACTAAGACTGATAGGGTTACAAGTAATAATATTTTCAGGTGTATTTTTTTTTCATAAGTATGTTAGAATTACTTTAAATTTAGTTTCCTCCTGCAAATTCTTACAAAATTACTGTATACTTCTGAATTTAAGACGACACATCATATTTTTAACAAAGGATTATAAAAATACATCTAGAGCACACACTGGGACATAGTGCTGATTTTCAATACTACACTAAAAATCAAATCAACTACAGACCTCGCTTACTGTTCTTCACTAGAAGTGTCCAGTAAGTCAGTAGCGTTATTTCAGATTTTGACAGGTGGAGGGGGAACAAGATTGTCCACCGACATAAGAGTTTCACGTTTTTATTAGAATATTACTACACAATTTATTAAAAAGCACGCATTTCTCAAACTAAGCGGGATGTAATTTCCCCTCTTCTACCCTATGATGCCTCTGCAGTGAATCTGCAAACGTTCAAGGCTACAGTAGTAGGCAAGAAAGAGAGTAAAGTTAGCGTTTAATAGAAGCTCCTGATTCTGTTCAGTAAAAATAGCCTACATTATATGTCTCAAAGCAAGACGATTTCATGTTTTTAGTCACGAAATTGCGCAAAAAACTCTCGCATTCAGAAATATACTGTAGTTTTTATAAAAGAATATGCATAACATATTCACGACACTTATTTTAACAGTAATAAAACCAGTGTTATGTCTACATGTATTGAGAACAGAACAAGGTTTTTTGCAACCCCAGAGAAAGAAGCAGGGGGTCATTGGGGAAGGATAAGGCGGACAATTTGTTTCCTGGCTTTCAGAATCACATGCTCTTCAATAAATCGTGTACTAAAATACCAAACAAAACATAGAACTCGTATGTTGATGGACAATCTTGCCTCTGCCCCTGGCAAGGTCTGAAATGACGCTAGTGAAAAGAAATACTTAAAAATTTAAATATAAATCAACAGTACTTAGTAAATAAAAATGAAAAAGTAAAACACTTTTAAATCTCTCATTACATTTAATTCTCAAACCATAGTACATGAAATAAAAAAAGAAATGATATCTATCAGTTTAATCTTCGTTCAATATGAAGGTGAAGATCTAGCATTCCACCCACTGAAAATTTGTCATGGGAGTCAAACCTTTTGCTAATCGTTGGATGCATCAAGAAGCTGTATCTTCTCTCGCTTTTCACAGATTTGGATTCAATATCTAGATTTATTTCAAGAAAACACCTGAAATTAGAAACAAACGTATTTCGAAGCTGCAGAAGAATAGGGAAACCTATTTATTTATTTATTTATTTATTTCAAACTCTAAACTGAGTTGTATAACTCTCAGCGCAATATCGTGCTTAATGATGTTTCTCTTATCATAAGTATAATTACATTTTACAGTATTTTTCTGTATGATGTTTCTTAGACAAAACTTTCCATGTTTCATTAACCATACTATGAGTTATACATTTGCATTAACTATTCTATAAATTTACTGAAGCATTGATTAACACTAACCATTTTCATTTTGTACTGTTTTACATCTGTGAAGCTGGCATATGAACTGTGGATTAAGATAATAATTAACATATAAATAGAAGTCTCGAAAACAGATTTGGAATTGTGGAAAGCGATTAATAATTTCGCGCTATAAAAAGTAATAAGAAATAATGTATTATCATTATTATTAGAGATTTCCCCTAATAGTGGTATCAAACACAAGAAGTGTGTTTTCAGTTACAAAGTGAAGTCATCTACGTCTGGAGTACATGGATATGGACAGCGTTCATAATCGTACTAAATGGGTGAGGGAGGGACCCGAATGAGTAGAATTGTGCATTTCACGAATGTCCAACGTGGTGAGATGGTTGCATGCCACATTTGCTGTGTAACTGGTTCAGCAGATCTAAGATCTTACAAAAAGCAAATTCTGTTATTTTGGTTGTTGCAGTGAATTGGAAAAAGTTATGGGATGTTCCTAAACACAAAAGCAGCCAAGATGACCTCGCATTTTGGCATCCAGAATTGTGGATTAAGAGCGTTCAGAACTGTGGAGCTTTTAAGTGGATTTTACTGAGATTCTCACCGTGTATCAGGATCTATTCAGCATAAGCGTCCGGCACAAGATGTGTTAAATTAGTTCTTATGACCAAGTAGGTACCCATAAGTAATTTTACTCCGACAAATGTTGTGCAGCCACCATACTTGGTGTATGGAGCATCGTCACTGAGACATGCAACAAGAAGAAACGTTATTAACTTGGACTAGTCTTGTATAAATCAGTCATATAGTAATTGCTGAAATTTTCAATAGGAGCTCCCGTCTTCATTAGAAAACCAACAACGAACTTATCAAGTAACACGGTATCCATCCTTGAAGTACAGAAATATCAAAATATAAACGTTCCTACTAGTAACAGAAATGTGTACAACTAACTTCATAATATCAGCAGCAAAAGCTGTACTCTTTAAATTCCTTTCTTCTTTCCTTTTAATAAAACGAACACATTTACAGAGCCCCTATTATGAAACTTTTTTTGATATTCCGATCATCCCCTTATGAATAACGTGATGCATTCAATATATTTTCTATTGCTATTTGCATTGCCATAATTCTCCGAAAACTAATACTTAATTCTTCAATCTCTCTCATATTAATATTTCATTTTTTGACATACTTTTGATAGTTGTTTTACACGTAACACTTTAATATCACTGACCTGTGTTTGAACGCATGAAGATGTGATAAGTCTGAAAGTGTTTGGTCATCCTCTCTAGTATCTGGAATACTCTTTGACCTTAGTGGCTATAGTCGTTTTTATCATATTCACGAACAATTCTTTGTTATACATGTATATTACGAATAATTGTCAACCATAAAGTTTATGGGTTGAATGGTACAATACAAGTTTATTTTCACATTACTTTATTTACAGACAAATTTATAATTTCGATGCAATAATTTACCAAATTGAACCTGCAACAACTTAACAAAAACTCAACCTACAGGCTAAAGAAATGTTGTTAGTTGGTTTGTAATCTTAATTCCTTTACTTTTATATATTTATTTACTTATTTGTTCATTTACCAGCAAACACTTAGTTTTTTAAAAATCCTTGATTTCATAAAATTATTGGCAGAAGTATGGAGAAATTATTGCTTGCGAATTCTGCAGAAGGCATATGTGCTAATTATTCGGCAAGCAGAAGTTCTCTTTTTTAAAATATTAAATTTTATTATATATATTTCGCAACTTTCTGCCCTATTTATTTCTTGTAATTATAAAAAATCCAAATAGGATATATTAACATTAAAACATGCTTTTTATAAGAGCGAATCATCTCATTTAAACAGCCAATTATTCAAATGCACTATACTGTAAATGCAAGTAACTCTATACTGTAAATCAAGATGGATGACAGTTAAAATTAGTGAACGTTGATTCTAGCCTCAAAATTTATGAGGTAACTACATCGGAACATTGAAAGTCAGCATGAACACTTTACATTAAAGGGAGTCCAACTGTTGCTAAAAAGCAATGATAACTATAAAAAGAAATAGTTGCTGTATAAAGCAAATGAAGATGGTATGATATAGCCAGCAACTCAATATGCTCATTAATATCTCCAATATATTTTGAATGTTCAGCAAAGCAGTGTATTAAATTAAAAACATCTTATGAAAAACAGTGCATACTGGGCTACTACGAAATTTGTAATGTTAATTCTTCTGGCCTTACTCACCTTTTTTCCCTAGCAATCAAATGTTAAAGAAAGCGAAGTCATATTCCGATCTGCACCATTTTCGTTGATTCGTTAAAACGTATAACAGTTTCCACGGAGAACTCCGGGTTAAGTGTTGGACCTGAAATATGAAAAATAGGAAAGAAATGGTGATTAAAAAAAAAAAAATCCAACAAAAAATGATAACTAGTTTAATGTACGGTACCTCTTCAAACGTGAAAAGCTGCGTGCTGTTGGTAATATTTTGAGTCGAAGCATGCTGACATGAGACTTAACGCTGTAATGAGGAAATTAATTCCGCGTATTCAAAGATGGCAATTCGGGGATTCGATTTTGAGTTTCATAAGAAAGTATGTTGAGAAGAAAAGAGTTACCGGTATTACGTTTTGTGGAGTGGTATGGATTATTGAAATTGAGCAGAAAATATGATCAATGTAGGAAATAATTGAAAATAAAGAAATGTAGAAACAGTTATATAGGGTGGCCCGAAAGTAGATACACACTCCCGTACCGACCGGCTCATGATATTTTATATAATTCTCTTATTGTCATCCATTCAGGTAGTGACTTAGTTTCTTTATTATTTGTTCTTAATTTCTCTTCACTCATACCTAGTGCTCTCAACGGGTCGGGTTATAGACCGAACCGTGACCCGACCCGACTGACCCGAACCGTGATCCGACCTGATTGACCTGACCCGACAACCCGACCCGAACTGACCCGGTTGACTCGACCCGACAACCCGACCAAAATAACCAGACCCAAGCTGACCCGATTGACCCGATCCGAGTCGGGTCGGGTCAAGCCGATCCGTTTGAGAGCACTATGGTCACGACACTGGGTGAACGCCAAAATGCACTCCCATTGGGAATTAAACCCGGACCGTACCGAAGTCTTACACGTTAACCACTACCTAGATCTAGCGGGGGATTTGTATATGCATCTTAATGAATATTTGGCACTTTTGAGGTTTGGTTATTTCTTTTTATAACTGATACCAATGTCCGACGTGGGAAATTTTTTTTTCTTGCTTTAGTTTTATGTGACGAAATTTTTCTTCAAGGTCAGTGTTCTCACCTGCTCGGACGGCAGCAGGTCTTCTCGGAATGCAGTAGCAAGAGTCTCTTGGCGGAGACAAAAGGAAATCGTTTAACTACAATGATAAGGATTGAGGAAACAGGAGAACACCTGTGATTTTTTCCAACCCTTCAACTTTTATTCCAAAATAGGTTCTTGAGATTCCGGGACCCGTGCCACTTTGATTTTTCTTTCTCGGTAATTAAAACGTATTTTACAGTATATATAGTTGCACGTAAGAAGATACATAATATGAATTTTGCAATTTAAAATTTAAAAATACAGTATGATAATTAATTATAAAGTGCTAATTTTATTTCATCACTTTCAGCCCAACAAATGAAATTCAAACAATTCACTCCCTGGGTCTTGGTCATCAATACTGCGTCTTATCCTTCGTCTTGCAGTCAAGTCTTGGTCTTGCATTTCGTAGTCTTGGTTATCTTTCATGCTATACAAGAGCCAAGAATGCTCGCCTCATCGGTACAAATGAAGACCAAGTGTGATTTTGATTATGGTCTTTCATACTATACGGAAAGCAAGAAAATACGCTTATCGCTACTTTGTGATAACCAAAACAAGGCCAAGAGCAAGATTACTATGCAATTCGTCTTGCATATCTAATCTTTATCTTGTTCTTGTATCAATGTCCTTGGGCTTGGTGAAATAAAATGAAATATTCAGTTTAAGGTCCCTCGATTCTGCACCGAGGCTAAGGGATATGGTGACCATGAGAAATGAATGAAATGGTGGAATGAAGAAAGTGGGAGGAAACAGGAGAACCCCGAGAAAACCCACTACACCGCGTTTCTCCACCACAAAGCCTAATTAGCACAAGCTGGGATCGAACCATGGACACCATGCACCAGAGATGAATTCTCTACCACTGAGCAACCGCAGCCCTGCTTGGGCTTGGTCGTCCATATCCAATCTTTCTTTTGGCCTTACTTAAACAACTTCTAGTTTTGTTCTAAATCCAGACTCCATATTGGCGTAGATATTAATATTACAGTCGATTGGTAAAATCAATCTTCCACATTTAAAAATTAAAGTACACACAATTACAAAAATAAGAATTTACCATAAAAGCACTAGCTGCAAGTGTTCAAAATAGATTTATGGTTTCTATAAAACCAATTGAAAATTGCTATTTTTAATTAGGCAGCTACTGAAAAACAGCAGTTTTCGACTCCAGCCGAGTTTAAGCTTAACCTAAACTCAGTTGACCAAAGTGAACTGACCCGACCCGACTGACCCGACCAGACAACCCGACCCGAGTTGACCTTACCCGACCCGTTTGAGAGCACTACTCATATCTTAATCTTGGAAGAGACAGAAAAAATAAACTAATTATCGTAATAAACTAAAATGTCATACTTTGTAGGACTGTATATCTACTTTTGGGTGTATATACAAATATTCAAATGTGTTAATGTGAAAAACTGAGCACATGGAAGGTTATTTATCACAGTACTTATTCATGTCCTTTAGCACAAAACAGTTAATTGTTCATAGTTTCTTAAATGCTGGATTGTACAAATCGTAAAATTAAGTAATCGCAGTGAATGTGTTAAGAAACTAACCTAATTTAATGGTTTTCAGTAACACCCTCGTTTACGTGCATACGTACTATCTCTGACGCGCCTGCTTCTACGGACGCAACCCTCGCTACCGTTCGTGCTTCCCTATCCTGACTCTATTAGATAGCATTCTTGTGTTTTGTAGGCAGCTAGCACGGGGTTAGTTTGTGGTTTTTAGACTGTAGTTTTGTTGCTTATTTTCGGACCACATTATTTTTACGCAAAACTGTGGAGTTCTTTTAAAGCAATTATACACCGAGGAATTGTTGGGAAACAATTTCTAAGGTAATGACAGTGAATTTCTTGATAAATTACAAAATTTTAACGTTTTTAGGACTAAAAATACTAGACCTACTCTACGGCAAAAAAGTCCGTTTTTTCCTTGCACTCAAAGGCATACACTACTACGTGCACTAGAATAGTTTCCGAACATACTTTTTTCTACGTGGTGTTGCATAACATATGCTTTGAAGTCTTTGTTCTTTGTACACTGAATAAGGTTTCGAACTTCCTATGCAGAAACCAAGGTGCTTGACCGGCTAAAACTTTACACAAAAGACGATCATGAAATAGTGAAAGAAACTTGAACTCCAATCCTTAAAATAGAAGGAATACGCACCTTACAAATCTACTTAAAAATAATAATAAATGTACTCACCTATAATGTTACAACAGAACACAAGCAAACATTTGTTTCTTCGTATGGACACAAACACAAACAAACATTTGTTTCTTCGTATGGACACAAACACAAACATTTGTTTGTTCGTATTGACACAAACACAAACAAACAAACAAACAATCCTACAGCTCGAGAGAAACACACTTAGATGGTGTAGTTGCGAAACAGTTTTCATTTGTCATATCTAACGACAGTGCCTACAACCACTAAATGTAAGACTAAAATTATTTAATAATACTTCAAATTATTTTGCTATTGAACAAGAATAAATAAATAAACATTTTTAACGTTAATTTCTTTCGTACAGCTTAATGCTCATTCTATTATTCGAAATATGTTAACAACTTCAAACAACTCGAAAGAGCTTTTGTCAAATGCTGGACACACTGTTCAAAATTTACTGAAATTTCACCTGAAATGTCAATTCTGGTAAAATACCTATAAACTTTCGGTGAATTTTCAGCGAAACCACCTGAAGTTTTAAGAGCGTAGTTCTGAGTTCCTTTCACTTTGAAGCGACAATTAGAGAAGAAAGTATGGTGATCGAAAAAAAAATCAAATTTGAGATTTCAACGAATTTACACGTATTACGGCCCCTAATACCGAAAAAGTTATTTTTCGATAATGTCCATCTATTCGTCCGTCCGTCCGTTCGCTACACTTTTCTGTGTACTCGCCTAGAGGCCATACCTTTAACTTATCTGCACCAAATTTTAGTTTAAGATTTTCATAGTATTTCTTATATATTTTTTTTTATTTTTCCCTCCTACTCCCAAAACAAAGCTAGTTTCCTGTACGATGAAAATAGAAAAAAAGATGTTTTCTCATAACTGGTTCATATATATCAAATGAATGGCACTATTGGCCCATTATTGTATAGTTAGAAAATACTAACAGCCATAATGAACCACCCCATTTTAATGGCAATCGTTGATAACTTCGGAACATATACATAGTAGCAGACCACCATGATGTATCTAAGAAATAGGAGCTAAAGGTAGAAGAGGCAAATTTAGGAATTTACTATTAATTCCTCTAATCTTGTAGTAATTATGTACAGACGTACACAAGGGGTGGGGTCCTGGGGGTCCGGACCGCCCCTTCCCCCCGAAATTTCGATTTTTGTCTAAATTTAGCTCCTTTTAGAGGCAATTTTAGGAATTTTAATATAAAATAGTCCTACCCTCACATTGAATTTGGATCTCCCCCGAAATAAATTCCTGCGTACGCCACTGTAATTATGCAGCATTCAATTACGGTATATAATTTTATCATGGAACCACAGCCGTGGATGCATCCTGGTGATTTTCTATCATGTATATATTCCGAAGTTTGCAACCCTGTACCATTAATTTTCGTACTTTATTATGTCTTGTTAGTACTTTTCAACACACAGTTACAATAATCAATTCAACTATCTTTGATACCTCGTTCACCAAGATTCTTATTCTTGATGAGTTTTTTCCTTCGGTTTTGATGTCTTTTTTTATGTTTTGAGCGGCTTGGATTATTCTTGGGGGATTTCGGATTTATATTGACCGTGTGTGTCTCGGATTAACAAGTTCTGGTAACAGACACTCAACGTAAAATTGTAGCTGTTTTTCCATATTCTTCATCCAGAATTCATCATCCCTTTGAATATATTTGATTTTAACACTTTTTCTATGTCCATAGAGCGAACGTACAATACCTCCTCTGTGCATCATGGAGTTGTTCCTGCACTTGGTAGCATGCGCGCCGACTACGTGGGTGCTGCGAAGCTCCAGCACCCACATAAATAATCTTGTGGGTGTGCCGCACTCACAAGATTTTTAGTTTGGACCCAAGTTTGAACCCGTTTCTCTTGCGTGTTACCGATTGAACTAGGGCAGCCCCAACTTATAGTACCGATATATTTTATTTTATCACAGCACAGCCCTTTATGACAGTGTTCATAAAAGATTCTTCAATCAAAAAGTAGACTGTACTGAAACCCTCTCATAACACGTCCCACCATTGATACGCACCTACCTAAATTTTGGAGAGTCAGCGCCGTTGCTTGATAGTAGTAACTGTGGCTGGTGTTAGATAGAATAGACGGTGTATTACTGCAGTGTTACGTATAAAACTGTGTGTTATTATATTGATGTCTGTAAATTTATAGCTATGCATTCGGGTTAATTCGAATTTCATTTCATTTCATTTCATTTCTTTTCTTTTCTTTTCTTTTTTCTTTTCTTTTCTTTTCTTTTCTTTTTTCTTTTCTTATTTTTGTAGCCCCTTTAAAGTTCGAATTAAAAAGAGTGTACTTTATTATCTGTATTTTGTAGCAAGCAGCGCACATTATATAGATCTACATATTTGTGGAATTTCTTCGTTCGGCGGGAAATACTGACGTGAAATTTCAAGGAGTTTTTGAACGGAGAATTTGGGTTCATGAATTTGGTAACACCCAAGGTTATTGCTTCCACAGTTGTCATCAGAGCGAACCGAAGCTCTTTGAAAAATTGCTTTTGTTTTAAGCTTATCAGTGGCAATTTTTGTCTGAATACCAAAGAACCTGATTGGGAAGAAACGAAAGTCACTATATGAAGAGAGCGACCAACATAAGAATAAATTATAGAAGCTACTCAATCTAAATGTAGTTCCGAATTCCAGCCTAGAAAACTAGATTTTGTTAGTAAAAGTGTATTTTAAATATTGGCAAATTACTGTTTTGAATATAAAGCATATAAACTTATTAATTCTTTTTTTCCATTAGATTTTCTACTTTTCACTTACCCTTTTAAATTATCTTTTGTGAAATTTCAACTTTGTGTTATGAGAAATTAATTTTAGACAGCTAGTGTTGAATTCAAAATCTGTTTTTGACATTTTGCATCTCACTAATATTGACAACAGCGAAGGCATACTGAAGTAAATGTAAATTCAGTTTCGAACACATTAACACACTCATACAATTGAAACTTGTTAGCAAAAGTTAGTTTTACCTTGCTTCGGCAAACAATTTGTAAATTGATACTCCGATTACCCCCATTTCTTCCTGTCGATGAAAATCGAACTTCTGAGAAAAAGAAAACACTCAATTCGAGACGTCAGCTCAACATGGCGAGAAATTAGATTGCAGTCAACAACTCCCCGATCTAAGGCGAAGAGAAGTAACAGGAATTGCTTCGAGGAATTTTCATCAACGGCCAGAATTCTCTCTTGGGTAAAGCCAATTCCAGCTAGCTCTAGCAAATGAAAAAAATCGTCTATCCCATCGCTATTCCATAATATGACGAAATCAAAATATACAATTTATTTCGTTCATATGTAGTATATTCGTAAACGATCTGAAAACACTAGATCTCATTCTTGTAAGACTTTAATTTCATGAAAATTATGTATAGGATTTATGATGGATCTGTACTATCAGACGTTTCTTATTAATAACAGCACTTGCTTACATGACAATCTTCTTGCTTCCAACTTATCGCTTCATTAATCAATAACATTCAGTAATAGTCTGTCCAAAATAAGAAGCGAAACAAATATTTCTAATAGACAATACACAATATATACAATAAGATTTATTAAAGTAATATGCATTTGACGTTTATATCAACAGAAAACTAATAAAAACAACATACATAATAAGCATAACATGGTTTATTCAACATCTATTGCGACTTAATTTCAAATATACTATCTTCCGATCTATTTTATATCTTATTGTCTGAAATGCCCGTTTCTCACACAGAAAAACAAGTTTTATGGATAATATTTTAAAGGTATATGTCAATTTCATTTCCTCTTGACACATTGGATCTGTATGCTTAAAGCTAACGAACTCCGTTGTGGTTATGTAATTTGATGCGGGAGATCTGAGATCTCGGTTCGATTTCTGGCGGAAGCTCATGTTGTTCAGATTATACGTTAGGCTGTAGGTCCATGTCTCATATTGCCTCGCTGCTGGAAGGGAAGCTAAACTCAAATCAAATCCAAAATCAAATGGTGGAACCATAATGCGAGAAACTAAAACCAACATTTGCCACCTTCGAATATGAATTTCAATTAAATGTAATGACAAGTACTCAAGTTAACGAAAGTGCTAACTATATTCCAAAATTCATCTTAAACAGTTCAACCGTTTCAATTCTTTCATCATTTTATAAACACAAGGAGAGAAATTACAGTATTATACTAGTAGAAAGTACCCCATTTAGAAGCAAATTTCTGAAAAGCCTGGAACATATTTAAACTTATTTTTAGTAATAAGTTAATATATTAAGATTCATCTCCCGAATGTGGGATGCTCATGGAATTTCTATTTTTAGCATAAACTTTAAAAACTCTTCTCCTCTATAGAATCTGAATTTTGATAAAACTGACATGATAAAACGCCAGCTCGAGTCGTTGTAACAATGTTCGAAACTTCATTCAAAACGGTTTTAAGCAACTTACCCATAATGATAAAATATAACTTCTGTTCACGCTAAACAGGACAGTCTGTATGTCGTATACTATAAATATGTGGTGCTAGAGTCTAATTGTGTTTCTACTGTCGTTTCAGACACATCCTTTGTGTGAAAAGGAATTGCAATGGGTAAGTGAAAGTCACCGAGATTTTTGGTAAGCATTATATAAATCATGATGGTTCGTACTATCAGACACCTAGCCAGAATTTCGTAAAAAGGGGGGGGGGGTACGTGACATGAAATACTATAGACATCACACCAGGCACCGGTAATTCTAAATTATTTTACTGGCAACATTTATTGGTTCATTTAGCCAGGATTTCGTAATCGGAATGGGATGGGGGGGGGGGCGTGAAATGAAATACTGTGGTTATCACACCAGGAGCTCCATCAATCTAAGCTATTTTACTGGCAACATATATTGGTTTATTAGGACAATAAAATGAGGGTATGTTAGTAAGTATTTTAATAATAAACTATGAAGAAATCTCGAGTAAAAGAATTAAAAGAGAGTATTAAAAAGATTTTACAATATTTTCGTTCCTTCCTTTGTTCATTCAAATTTCCTTTCATTATGACCTCAACTATTGTAAAAAGTACATATTCAATAATGTCTTGTAAAATATTTTACAATTTCTTCGTTTCTTTCTCTGTTGAATCAAATGTTAACCGTTTTTTTTTCCTCATAACTTTTTTGTTTTCATTATCCCATCAACTACTGTCTGTTCCAAACGACGGGTTAGAGGAGAGTAGAAAACTGTTTCTGAAATAACATGTTTAATACTGCACAAAAGCAATGACGAAAAATTATGATAAAAATGTCCACACTGTTACAGAACAGCACTATACTTTCGAAATCTTGAAATTTCCCTGATTAGTAGCAGAAATTCTGAGAACTTCGTAACTTTTCTGGAAATTTCAAATTCACTGACTTTTTCAGCATATCCCGCTCATTCGTCACCATGTATTTCAAGTAATACAAACCTCCTCATTAGAAAGAGAAACCAAATCCTTGCTGTAGCTTTTTATTTTTAACGCTGATTCTTCTTTTTATCACTTATTTCTGTTACATCCTTCCTTATTTTTTTCATTTTTCGTTTCGAATGGGGGTCCGGACCCCCTTGGCTACGTGCCTGGTGTCATCCCATTTTCGCTACCAGGACAGCTGCTAAATGCTGCATGAGCACCGAAACTGCAGAAGGCGACGACGAAAAATAAATATGTAAAACGAAAACAACGATGCCGTGGCTTGTAGGAAAATCCACAGACAAAATTCCAGTTGCCGCCAAAAACCAAAATACATCTAAAATATTACAAGAGAAAGTGACGGAAGACCCAAGTAAGGGAATGCGAGCTTCAGCGTGGCAAATAGATGTTGCAGCTTCCACCATTAAGCTAGATGTGAATAAGAACCTCCGATATCACCCCTATATGAAACATAAAGACCAATTTCTGATAGAAAACGCTCGGTCAAAGAACCTGAAAACATTCCGTAGGATCAGAAACATTGTAATACTTATCTCATGAGGAGAGCTTTTTCAGGCTAGGTATACACCTCTCACGACAACAGATTGTTATCCAATAATCTATAAGATGTTTCTCATGTCACATACACTAAATTTCCCCAAAATGTGATTAGGGATGCGCATGAGTCGAGACATGTCTCGAATCTCGACTCGACTCGACTCGAGATTCGAGTCGAGACACACTTTGTAAAATTCGAGACGAGTCGAGACAAACGTATTTCTCGACTCGAATTTTCGAGTTGAGACACGAGTCGAGTCGAGACTCCTCATAAAAATCTCGACTCGACTCGAATGTCTCGAAAATTTTTCCATAATTTTTAATATTATTTTTATGAAAGTATTCACTCAGAAACAGCCTTGAAACCAATTCCAGCATTTATTGCTTTAGAAAGGTACAGAACGCATAAATTTAATAGTCAATCTTTCGATATCAAGATTTAATTTTAGCTCAATTCAGTTAATTGAAACTAATAATTAATGTCCTGATATTTGATTGTACTTCAAATAATAATAATAATAATAATAATAATAATAATAATAATAATAATAATAATAATAATAATAATAATAATAGTAATAATAATAATAATAATAATAATAATAATAATAATAATAATAATAATAATAATAATAATAATAATAATAATAATTGGTTGTCTAGTTTGTATAAAACCCTTGCAATGAAGTGAACATCATAAATTCTCTGAATGAGCAATTGTCAGTCTATAGTAATTTAGCATAGTTATAACTATTGTGTTTTTATTTCCATGAACGCAATAGGGCTACGTAACTTCTGGATTATTCGCTTCCCCAATCACCTGTTACGGATAATATATAATGTAACATTTATTGTACATCACATATTATGATACGAGACTACTTTACATAGTATAGTACAATAAATGGACTGCTTGGATGCCAAGAACTAGTACAGGTACCTTTCACTTCTATAGATAGGTATTTTTTAAAGGAGTTTTTTAAACACTAAATAAAACAATTTTGGTTCCCAACATAAAAGAAATATGGATTGTTCATGTAATATTGAACTTCAACTTTCACTCTTGGAAAATTTAAATGTTGAGTTAGCTCACTTGGCATCAAAGCAGTTCACTGTGAGATAAATACATTTCTCACTTTACTCTTCTGGTTGCAACGCTATTTTCTTTTTTCTTTTTTTTTTCTTTTCATGACAATTCTAGATTGTTTTGTTTTGTGCTCGGAGTATATTTTATATTCACCTAATAAAATTGAGGATTCATTTTGTAATCAGTTTTAAATTTACAGAAACTATTAATGTAAGTTCACAATCAAATCGAGCTAATTGTTTAATGCATTTCGAAGGCTTCATAATCGTAACATTTATGTACTACGAAACTATCAACGTAAAGTGGATTCAACCTAGCCCCGGGTCCGATGTTACTCAGTGGCACAGGTTTCACCCTTGGTGTGTGAGAACTCTGATTCGATTCCCAACTGGTGCCAAGTGAGCTTTGTGGCACAGAAACACTATGTATGTGGACTTTCCCGTGGTTCTCTAGTCTCCACCCACTTACTTCATTCTACCATTTTATTCATTCTAAACGTCACTGTTTTCTTTAGCTACCAGGGCATAATCGTGCGACGTGAAGTAATACTGAAAGATTTCATTTCGAGTTAGCAGCCCAAAATTATCTTGCCCCCTCCTTAGGGATGAAGCCAAGGAAGGCCCATCGGGGCCAGGCCCCCCAAATGGTTTCCTGCCCCTCCGCAAACGGTTTCCTGCCCCCCCCCCAATGACCAGCTTTTAAAACATCATAGTAAAATTATCTCGTTTCATTCATTTAAAAGTAACAAAGTTTATTGACAATTAATAATTTATGGGAAAATAGTATGAAGAAATATTGTTTTTCCATACCGATCAAAAATAGGATACTTTTTTGTGACAGCAGATTACACAATTTACTGCGATTTATATTTGACAGTTTGAAGACAAACGTTTTAACAAGGTACTACAAATACAGCATTAAAACAAAGGTACTAAAGTGATTTGTAAGTACAGTATATTTTATATGCTTTAACAAGTGTTTTAAAAGACATAGAGGATGGAAAATTTGGTGAGAAACAATGCTTTTATTCAATTTGGATTTCATTCGCTCTTTTATTTCTACTCAGTGTAATAAAACAATTGCTTTTTTTGTCACGAATAATAAATAAATATTTTTGTCAGGAAAACCATAAAGAAATTAATTGAAATTTCAAAGAAAATCAATCTTGTATATATAGGTTTTGTATACAAGGTCTTAAATTTAAATATAAAGGTAACCAAGAAAAGTTTTGTTACTTTTTCACCCACCACCTTCGAACATCGATATGTCACCTAACCGGGAAGATCAAAAATAGTCCCCGTCAGCATCGACGACCTTCTGAAAACGTTCTGGAAGGCCATGCAATCCATCGCGGTAGAACTTGGTGGGCCGTGAAACGAAGAAAGTATCAGGTGCATTTTGGACTTCTACTAGGGATTTGAACTGGCGTCCTCTAAGGTGATTGTCCAAAGAATGGAACAGGTGATAATCGGACGGTGCAATACCCGGGGAATATAGTGGTTGCAATATTGTTTCCCATCCAAGGCGGAAAATGGTGTCCTGAGTCTTCCTAGCCACGTGGGACTTAGCGTTGTCCCGTAAACGAGGACCCATTTGCAATTCAGAAGTGATGGCTCCAGAGTTTTGAGTTTTTGTTGAGCACAGCCCAACTGCTGATAGTACACAGTTGCATTGATACTTTGACCAGCTGGTAGCAGTTCCCGATGCACGATGCACCAAACACACAGAACTGGTACAGTGCTGGTTCCTGCTGTTTTGAAATCGGTGCATGAGATGCTAAACAATGATGGCGGCGCCGTGGAACTTCGTATAGGACACACTTTTTATCACATATCAACGCCCAGTCCAGAAATGGCTCCGAAACAGTAAATAAACACAGGCGACTGCCGTGTTGCCTTCTGGCCCGGAGTCAAAATATGAGAGACCCATCAGTAGTAGAAAATGGATCGATCTGGAACAACCTGGAACAGCATAGAACAACTCAGGAGCCCCTGGGAAATTGAGCACATTACACCGTGAACCCACGGTCTTTTACGACCTCCGTTTTAGGGGTGTATTTGTTCCCTTTTATGAGCACTTTTTAGGGGGTGTACTCGTTCTCTTTTATGAGCACTTTTTAGGGGGTGTACTCGTTCCCTTTTATGAGCATATTTTTCAACCCCTATTTTATCATAGCAGATAACACATAAGATTACGAACACATATAAGAGCAGTTGACTACATAACATAGCAGGGTGAACTCGTTCCCTTTTATGACCTCTATTTTAGGGGTGAACTCGTTCCCTTTTATGAGCATATTTTTCAACCCCTATTTTAACATAGCAGATAACACATAAGATTACGAACACATACAAGAGCAGAAGACTACATAACATAGCAGGGTGAACTCGTTCCCTTTTATGACCTCTATTTTAGGGGTGAACTCGTTCTCTTTTATGGGCATATTTTTCAACGCCTATTTTAACATAACAGAAATGACATAAGAATACTTAACATAGCAGATAACACATAAGACTATGTAACATAGCAGGAGTGTACTCATTCCAACCCTTATTTTAACATAACAGAAATAGCAGACAATGAGCAAAGATTACAATAGAACACCCACGGTCTATAGATAGTCATTTTAGAGGGTGTATTCATTCATTCTCTTTGATGACCATTTTTTTCCACCCCTAATTGAAATTACATAGCAGAGCAGATAATACATAAGATTCGTTTCCTTTTATGAGCACTTTTTAGGGGTGTATTCATTCCCTTTTATGATTACTTTTTAAACCCCTATTTGAACATTTTAACATAGCAGAAATTTATGAACACATTCTCCACCCCTATTTTAACGTAGCACTGATTTCGTTCCCAACCCTTAATTTAACATAGCAGAAATGACACAAGCATGTCCCCAAACTACTGATCATCGTGAACAAAGGTCAAACTCAAAAACGAAACAACATATCGAAATGGTGTTTCCACATTTAACAATTGGTCATCAACTACTGACCATCGAGATCAAAGGTCAAAATACTTAAAACCTAATAACTCGAAAACGGAGCCACATATTGAGATGGTGTTTCCACATTTAGTAATTAGTCATCAACTACTACAAGTTCCAAAATAATGACCATCGAGGTCAAAGGTCAATATACTTAAAACCTCATAACTCTAAAACGGAGCCACATATTGAGGTTGTTTCCACATTTAGTAATTGCTCATCAACTACTACAAGTTCCAACATAATAACCATCGAGGTCAAAGGTCAACATACTTAAAACCTAATAACTCGAAAACGAAGCCACATATTGAGGTGGTCTTACCACATTTCGCAAGAGGTCATCAACTACTGCAAGTTCCAAGACAATGACTATCGAGGTCAAAGGTCAAAATACTTAAAACCTAATAACTCGAAAATGGATCCACATACTGAGGTGCTGTTTCCACATTTAGCAAGAGCTCATCAAATACTACATGTCTCAAAATTAGTGGCCATCGAGGTCAAAGGTCAAAATACATAAAACCTAATAACTCTTAAACGGGGCAACGTATTGAGGTGCTGTTTCCAAATCTAGTAATAGATCATCAACTAGTACAAGTTCCAAAATAATGACCATCGAGGTCAAAGGTCAAAATACTTAAAACCTAATAACTCGAAAACGGAGCCAAATATCGAAGTGGCGTTTGCTCATTTAGTAATACGTCATCAACTACTACAAGTTTCAAAAATAATGATCATCAAGGTGAAAGATCAAAAAACTCGAAAACGGAGCCAAATATTGAGGTGGTGTTTCCACATTTAGTAATTGGTCATCAACTAGTACATGTTAAAAAAGTACCGACCATTGAGATCAAAGGTCAAAAACTCGAAAATGGACCCACATATTCAGGTGCTGTTTCCAAATCTAGTAATAGATCATCAGCTAGTACATGTTTAAAAAAGTACTGACTAACTAACTAACTAACTAACTAACTAACTAACTCTATGGCTTATGGAACCCGGAGGTTCAGTGCCGCGTTCACAAAAGCTCTCCACTGACTTCTATCCTTAGCTAATTGCATCCAGTTTCTACTTTGTATTCCTATCTCTGCGAGATCCATCTTAATATTGTCCTCCCATCTGCGCCTAAGTCTTCCTAATGGTCGTTTTCCTATGGGTCTACCAGTCAAGACTTTGAGAGCGTTTCTACCTTCTTCCATTCTAGCTACATGACCTGCCCACCTAACCCTCCTAGACTTGACGACCCTATCAATGTTGGGTAAACCGTATAAACTATGTAGTTCCTCGTTATGAAGTTTCCGCCATTCCCCATTCTCGTTATTCTTGGGTCCGAATATTCTTCTCAGGATCCTGTTCTCAAATACTTTCAGTCTATGTTCTTCCCTCAGAGTAAGCGACGATGTTTCACAACCATACACAACAACAGGCATGATTATCGTTTTATATATTTTAAGCTTCAAATTCCTCGACAGAATTCGCGACGACAAGAGATCTTGAACCGAATAGTAACACGAATTCCCTGCTTTTAGTCGACATTTAATTTCTTCGTGAATATGATTTTCGTCTGTTAATATTGATCCTAAATATTTGAAAGTATCCACTTTATCAAAAGCATTATTTAATATTTTAACGCCTCCACAATTTGCCGTATTACGGTCCCGACGCACTTCTATGTATTTAGTTTTCTCTGCATTTACTTCTAAACCCATGTCCCTGCAAGCGTTTAATAAGATCTCTGCATTTATTTCTACTGTTCTCCTATCATCCCCTATTAAATTTACATCATCAGCATATGCCATAACCTGGTGAATGCCGTTCAACTCTAGGCCCTGGTTGATTTCTCTGATTTCCCTTATGGCGTATTCCAGCACAAAGTTAAATAATAATGGCGACAACGCATCTCCTTGTTTCAGGCCATTTTCGACGTGGAAGCTCGTGGACAAAATATTTCCTACCCGGACTTTACTTTGGGATTCACTTAAACATATCTTAATTAATCTAATAAGCTTTCTCGGTATTCCAAGTTCTGTAAGAACGTTGTATAATGTTTCTCTCCTAACCGAGTCGTAAGCGTTTCTAAAATCAATAAATAGTTGATGTACCGGGGTATTGTATTCCCACTTCTTTTCGAGTATTTGGCGAATGGTAAATATTTGGTCGATAGTTGATCGATTTCGTCTAAATCCGCACTGATAATCTCCAATAATTTCATCTGCGTATGGGGTCAATCTTGCTAACAGAATATTTGAAAGGATTTTATAGGATGTTGACAGAAGAGAAATGCTTCGATAATTATTACAGTCAGTTTTGTCGCCTTTCTTGTGAATTGGAACAATGATTGATTCTTTCCACTCTTGTGGCAATTCTTCCTTGTTCCAGATAAGGAGAATGAGTTTGTGTATCTTGTTCCACAATTTTTCGCCTCCAGCTAAAATTAACTCAGCCGGAATTTCATCTACACCCGGAGATTTGTGTTTCTTCAATTTCTTTATAGCGGCTTCCACTTCTATTCGATTGGGTTCTGGAATATACGGTTCTGCGGTGTGTATCTCCTTTTCTCCATGCACATTAGTTTTTGGCTGCGTGTTCAGCAAATCGTCAAAGAAATCTTTCCATCTATTTAAGAGGCTATCCGTATCGGTGAGAACTGTTCCGTCAGATTTCTTTAATATATAAGCACGAGGTTGATAGCCTTTCTTAAATTCGCTGATCCCCTTATACAAGTCCCGAATATTTTTATTTTTACTATTATCTTCAAGTTCCTTAATTATAGCTTTCAAAAAATCCCGTTTCTTTGTTCTAAAAGTTTTGGAAGTTTCCCGCCTGATATCTGCGAAATTTTGTGTAGTTGTTTCATTCGGATTTTCTAGCCACCGTAATTTTTCCTGTTTTCTTTTCTCCGCTAGTTTTATGCATTCTTGGTCGAACCATGGTTTGTTCCTACGTATTTCCGCGTGTCCCAATTTTTCTATTGCGGAACTTTTAATGCTATCTCTAAAAAGTACTGACTATCGAGGTCAAAGGTCAAATATTTAAGCCTTAATAACTTGTAAATAGCGTGTAGGATAAATTTGTGTGACCTATTCAGTTTTATACCAAGCAGAAAAAAGTGAAGAATGAATCAATTTGAATTGCTTATTTGCTTTTGTACTAACGAGGAATGCCATTTTGTACTACTCAAATAAACGAAGGAATAAATTTGTACTAACCTAAGAAAAGCGAAAAATGTCCATTTTAATTAAACGAATCAATAAATTTATACTAACCAGAAAAAAGCGAAGAAGGATCATTTTGTACTACTCCAATAACGAAGAAATATTCAGTTTTGTACCAACTAGAAAAAAAGACCGAAGGAGGACCATGTTAACTATTTAAATAAACATAGGAATAAATTTGTACACCGAGGAAAAGCAAAGAAATAGTTTTTTATGGCATTCAAATAAACGAAGGAATACATTTGGATAGAGTATTTAGTTTTGTACCAACCAGAAAAAAGAATAAAATTTGAGAGGTCTATTCTCTTTTGTACCAACTGGAAAAGTGAAGAAGAGCCACTTCAACTATTTTAGAATTTTATATCATTAGGTACTGTTTAAACAAACGAGAAATGACAATTTTAACTAGCTCAGAATTTATGTAACAAAAGAACAAATTTGAATGTTCTGTTTTTGTATCAAACCAGAAAAAACCTAAGAAGGACCATTTTAACAAGTTCATAATTTCTGTACTTTTTCGTGCTATTCAAGTGAAGGAAAGAAATAATTTGTGTCCTCAAAAATGAAAGTTCAATTTAACTAGCTGAGTATTTTATATCATCTTGTAGTATTTAAATATACGAAGAAATAAATTTGAGTTACCTATTCAATTTTGTACCAACAAGAAGTGCCATATTTAACTGGCTCAGAATCTTATATTTTTTGTACTATTTAAACAAACGAAGGGATAAATTTGAGTGGTCTATTTTCTTCTGTACTTACCTTTAAAAAGGCGAAGAAGGGCTATTTTAACTAGCTGAGTTTATTGTCATTTTGTACTACTCAAATAAACGGTGGAGTATTTAGATTGTACCACCGAGAAAAAACAAAGAAATTGTACCATTTTGGAGTATTCAAATAAACAAAGGACTTATAATTTGTGTCGACTCCCAGCGCAAAGGACTAATGCATTAGATGTATCGCCTGTCAGAAAAATGTGTATATTGTATAATAAGATGTCACAAGAACACCCGGATATAGATATTTTTAGTTGCAAACAAAATTTTCATTTTACATAAATTTGTTGTATTCTGTAAATCGTGCTATATGTATTTTAACGTATATTTTGCTTTCATATTGATATTTTATTATATGTGTATTTTAGTGTGTATTACGATAGAATTGAGGTCATATTAGTATGTTATTATATGTGTATTTCAAAGTGTATTAAATACACTTCACAATAAGGGAAAACTGTAATTCGGCATTTGCCTGTTGTTTTTCCGAAATAAATAAATAAATAAATAAATAAAGATCTGAGTTACTTAAAATGGCCCGTCTTTGCTTTTTCTGGTTAGTACAAATTTATTCCTTCGTTTATTGGAGTAGTACAAAATGGTATAAAAGTCTGAGTTAGTTAAAATAGTTCTTCTTCGCTATTTTTATGGTTAGTATAAATTTATTGATTCGTTTAATTAAAATGGGCCTTCTTCACATTTTCTTGTTAGTACAATTTTATTCTTTCGTTTATTTGAGTACTACAAAATGGTATAAAATACTCAGCTAGTTAAAATGATCCTTCTTCGGTTTTTTGTTTATTTGAGTAGTACAAAATGATATAAAATGGTAATTTTTGCTTTTTCTGGCTCATACAAATGTATTCCTTTGTTTTTTGAAATAATACACAATGGCATAAAATATTCAACTTGTTAAAAATGGCCCTTTCTAGAGTTGACACAAATTATAAGTCCTTTGTTTATTTGAATACTCCAAAATGGTACAATTTCTTTGTTTTTTCTCGGTGGTACAAAACTAAATACTCCACCGTTTATTTGAGTAGTACAAAATGACAATAAACTCAGCTAGTTAAAATAGCCCTTCTTCGCCTTTTTAAAGGTTAGTACAGAAGAAAATAGACCACTCAAATTTATCCCTTCGTTTGTTTAAATAGTACAAAAAATATAAGATTCTGAGCCAGTTAAATATGGCACTTCTTGTTGTTACAAAATTGAATAGGTAACTCAAATTTATTTCTTCGTATATTTAAATACTACAAGATGATATAAAATACTCAGCTAGTTAAATTGAACTTTCATTTTTGAGGACACAAATTATTTCTTTCCTTCACTTGAATAGCACGAAAAAGTACAGAAATTATGAACTTGTTAAAATGGTCCTTCTTAGGTTTTTTCTGGTTTGATACAAAAACAGAACATTCAAATTTGTTCTTTTGTTACATAAATTCTGAGCTAGTTAAAATTGTCATTTCTCGTTTGTTTAAACAGTACCTAATGATATAAAATTCTAAAATAGTTGAAGTGGCTCTTCTTCACTTTTCCAGTTGGTACAAAAGAGAATAGACCTCTCAAATTTTATTCTTTTTTCTGGTTGGTACAAAACTAAATACTCTATCCAAATGTATTCCTTCGTTTATTTGAATGCCATAAAAAACTATTTCTTTGCTTTTCCTCGGTGTACAAATTTATTCCTATGTTTATTTAAATAGTTAACATGGTCCTCCTTCGGTCTTTTTTTCTAGTTGGTACAAAACTGAATACTTCTTCGTTTATTGGAGTAGTACAAAATGATCCTTCTTCGCTTTTTTTCTGGTTAGTATAAATTTATTAATTCGCTTAATTAAAATGGGCATTTTTCGCTTTTCTTAGATTAATACAAATTTATTCCTTCGTTTATTTGAGTAGTACAAAATGGCATTCCTCGTTAGTACAATAGCAAATAAGCCACTCAAATTTATTCATTCTTCACTTTTTTTCTGCTTGGTATAAAACTGAATAGGTCACACAAATTTATCCGACACGCTGTTTACAAATTATTAAGGCTTAAATATTTGACCTTTGACCTCGATAGTCAGTACTTTTTTAAACATGTACTAGCTGATGATCTATTACTAGATTTGGAAACAGCACCTGAATATGTGGGTCCATTTTCGAGTTTTTGACCTTTGACCTCAATGGTCAGTACTTTTTTAACATGTACTAGTTGATGACCTATTACTAAATGTGGAAACACCACCTTAATAATTGGCTCCGTTTTCGAGTTTTTTGACCTTTGACCTTGATGATCATTATTTTTGAAACTTGTAGTAGTTGATGACATATTACTAAATGTGGAAACGCCACTTTGATATTTGGCTCCGTTTTCGAGTTATTAGGTTTTAAGTATTTTGACCTTTGAACTCGATGGTCATTATTTTGGAACTTGTACTAGTTGATGATCTATTACTAGATTTGGGAACAGCACCTCAATAAGTTGCTCCGTTTAAGAGTTATTAGGTTTTAAGTATTTTGACCTTTGACCTCGATGGCCACTAATTTTGAGACATGTAGTATTTGATGAGCTCTTGCTAAATGTGGAAACAGCACCTCAGTATGTGGATCCATTTTTGAGTTATTAGGTTTTAAGTATTTTGACCATTGACCTCGATGGTCATTATTTTTGGAACTTGCAGTAGTTGATGACCTCTTGCGAAATGTGGTAAGACCACCTCAATATGTGGCTTCGTTTTCGAGTTATTAGGTTTTAAGTATGTTGACCTTTGACCTCGATGGTCACTATTTTGGAACTTGTAGTAGTTGATGAGCAATTACTAAATGTTGAAACACAACCTCAATATGTGGCTCCATTTTTGAGTTATTAGGTTTTAAGTGTGTTGACTTTTGACCTCGATGGTCATTATGTTTGGAACTTGCAGTATTTGATGAGCTCTTGCTAAATGTGGAAACAGCACCTCAGTATGTTGATCCATTTTCGAGTTATTAGGTTTTAAGTATTTTGACCTTGACCTCGATGGTCATTATTTTGGAACTTGCAGTAGTTGATGATCTCTTGCTAAATGTGGAAACACCACCTCAATATGTGGCTTCGTGTTCGAGTTATTAGGTTTTAAGTATGTTGACCTTTGACCTCGATGGTCATTATTTTGGAACTTGTAGTAGTTGATGACTAATTACTAAATGTGGAAACACCATCTCGATATGTTGTTTCGTTTTTGAGTTTGACCTTTGTTCACGATGATCAGTAGTTTGGGGACAAGCTTTTGTCATTTCTGCTATGTTAAATTAAGGGTTGGGAACGAAATGAGTGCTACGTTAAAATAGGGGTGGAGAATGTGTTCATAAATTTCTGCTATGTTAAAATGTTTAAATAGGGGTTTAAAAAGTAATCATAAAAGGGAATGAATACACCCCTAAAAAGTGCTCATAAAAGGAAACGAATCTTATGTATTATCTGCTCTGCTATGTAATTTCAATTAGGGGTGGAAAAAAATGGTCATCAAAAAGAATGAATGAATACACCCTCCAAAATGACTATATGTAGACCGTGGGTGTTCGATTGTAATCTTTGCTCATTGTCTGCTATTTATGTTATGTTAAAGTAAGGGTTGGAATCAGTACACCCCTGCTATGTAACATAGTCTTATGTGTTATCTGCTATGTTACGTATTCTTATATCATTTCTGTTATGTTAAAATAGGCGTTGAAAAATATGCTCATTAAAGAGAACGAGTTCACCCCTAAAATGGAGGTCGTAAAAGGGAACGAGTTCACCCTGCTATGTTAGGTAGTCTTCTGCTCTTGTATGTGTTCGTAATCTTATGTGTTATCTGCTATGTTAAAATAGGGGTTGAAAAATATGCTCATAAAAGGGAACGAGTTCACCCCTAAAATAGAGGTCATAAAAGGGAACGAGTTCACCCTGCTATGTTATGTAGTCAACTGCTCTTATATGTGTTCGTAATCTTATGTTACCTACTATGTTGAAATAGTGCTTTGTGTTATCTGCTCTTGTATGTGTTCGTAATCTTATGTGTTATCTGTTATGTTAAAATAAGGGTTTAAAAATATGCTCATAAAAGGGAACGAGTACACCCCCTAAAAAGTGCTCATAAAAGAGAACGAGTACACCCCCTAAAAAGTGCTCATAAAAGGGAACAAATACACCCCTAAAATGAAGGTCGTAAAAGACCGTGGGTTCACGGTGTAAGGTGCTCAATTTCCCAGGGGCTCCTGAGTTGTTCTATACTGTTCCAGGTTGTTCCAGATCGATCCATTTTCTACTACTCCCATCGACCCAACTTGTTGTGCTTCACAAGTTGATGGATGTGCTGCCGAATAGTTTCTCCACACACTGAATTGTAGTCCCAGTTCCTCTTTGTACATGTGTTGGTCTTCTGGCACGTGGTGTTTTCGGGTGTTTCGTCATCGTTCTTTAACTTGTGAAACCATCGCTGCAATGATCGCGTCGTCACGACACCCTCACCAAAGGCCTGGCATATCTTCTGTCCCGCTACAGCGGCGTTTGGCCTCCATTTGAACTCGTTCAGCATATATGCTCTTATGACGCTCTGAGGATGTCCCATGTTCCCTCTGTCTTTACGCAAGTTCAGGTGTGTCTGAATTGCCACAAGCAGGTGGTATGTTGGATATACCCACACCAACAACTGACGTTCTCCTTATTTCCACTCGCATTCAACTTACAGTGTCAGGTCCAATTGAACACAGACCTCCACGAAAAGGGACAGAACTTTCTTGGTTACCTATATAGTTATGCATAAAAGTAAAGCGTTTGGTTCCGGGCGGTAGTTCTTGATTAAGCATAGTAAAAACTATCTTGAATATAATAATAATAATAATAATAATAATAATAATAATAATAATAATAATAATAATAATAATAATAATAATAAGCTAAAATAGTGTTTCTAGTCTTCCAGAAGGAAACCAAAATTTTCCTTTTTTTGGCTTTGTACATTGTAGCTGCCCCCCTCTAAAACGACGCCTCCCTACACAAACCTGCTAGCTACACCCCTGCCCCTCCTGTTTTAAGTTATGGTTGGAGGCCTGAGTTGGAGGTGTGAAATGCAGGATGGAAACACTTTGCTAATGAAGTAAGAAACAGTAATTTCTATGCTGCTCTAACTGTTATAAGCACATAATGTTGAATATGAGGATTCAATTAAGTCAAAGACGTGAATTATTGATTATAAGCTCCTCAATAAGAATGAGCAAACACATATTCCAGCTTTCCCGTTTTAAAACGAGGAAAAAAGTTATTTCGTACAACACTGAAATTTCTGGGATTTTATTCATTAAACTTTATTCTTCCTCACGTAATTCGGACACTTCTGCTAGTATATGTACCTACGTATGCACTGTTGTACAATTCTTAAGACAAAAGTAAATTCCGCGTGTTATGTCACTTGCGAAAGTGTTTCATATGCTCGAATTGGCATAGATTGGTGGAACTTGAACCATATATAGAAAGTATGATACAGGAAGAAATACAAAGAAACACACGATTAGAAAAAAAAATGACACTTTTATTCAAAGTCAACGCTGAAACCACTGCGATTCATGATGTCTCCTCAGACATTACAGAAGGTCTAAGTGGTCCTTACAAGGTTCTGTGATTACCACAGACAGTGATGCATGCTCTGCACTGTGCTTCCATGGTACTTACAAAGTTGTAATGAGTAGACATCCGATTTTTATGCAAATGCATATTTTATTTGCTTATATGCATCTCTGTTAGACTTGGTAGAGGCTTCTAACAACGATAATACAGCTCGAATTTGAACTTTTATAATGCATATAATTGCATATTTCATAGGTTAATGCATATATTAGTGCCTAAAAGAAAGTTCCAGACAAATGCTTTTCGGTAGAAAAGTTAGAAACAAACCATCCCACTCTTGTACAAAGTGGGCAAGGTGCGGTACACAGGTCAATTAAACTGCTTTGGAAATTTTCGTGCAATTTACTGAGAGGGTATAGTTTCTTCAACTATACCGCCTTCTACTATGGCTCGTGCCATAAATAAGTCATCGTCTGATCATATGGGAAACACCGCTAGGTGTCCTTGCCTGACATCTGTGTCATATTAATATTAGCCAGTGGCGTCGATAAAGGGCCCGCAGACCACGCAGTGCGGGTGAGCAGACTTGAGAGGGCCAATACAAGGTACGCTCAGCAAGGCATCTTTTACTTGTCATTTATAACTTTAATGCATTTTGAAAGCGTTTCTACACAGCCTATAATTAATTCTAACAGTTTCACAGAATTAAATAATGAAGTAATCATTAAAATTAAACAATGAGGTATGACTGTGAACATGAATGTCACGTTGCTCATTGCGATTTTCCAAAGATTTTATTTTCCAATGTAACATTTGCATATTATTATGTTAGTCTGTAATGCCATATTTTCGTTATCGCGTATCTTACATGGCAGGGTACCTCGGTGTAACACGCCGATTTTGATAAGATTGCACAGACATACAGATCATCAAAAAAGAAGCGACACGTATTTTTTTATATCGGCCAACAAGCGTATTGAAAGGGTCAAATGGGGGCATAAAAATGGGGTCAAAATGAGATTTTATGCAATATAGCGAGAACGAGAAGAGATATCGGAAAAGGTTAAATGTACGAAATACTACCCATAGTTGACGCAAGCCATTGAGGTAGAACTTACCCATGTGAAGAAAGCAGAACATCCGGAAATGGACCAATCACGTTTACAACATTGTCATAATGTGCTACAGAAATGAGTGAAGAGGGTGGCAAGGAGCAGGAAGAAGGAAAACACGAAAATGGAAAATACGTGTTTTTGGTTTGAGTTCATACGTCACCCGTTTGCGAAAGGGACGCAGATTCATCTCAGTGCACGAAGATTCATCTCTACACGCAAGAAGATGCAAACGCCGTTCGTATAGGCAGCCTGCAGGACAGTACTGCACAGTGGGTTGCATATAAGATCAAAACCTCAAGTTGAGTGGTAGAAACGACTAATAGATGAAGGAATACGAGGTCAGATGACGTAGCACATTATGACAGGTGCAGGTACTGTAAGGAAAGAAAGAGCAAGTTGACGTTGTACACAAAATCAGTTTTAACAGTGAGAGTATTGGACGCGGCGTATGCAATACGAGCTGGTTTGAGTATACAAAGTTGCCAAACGCGAGGTGTAGAGCCAGCAAAGTGTATGTGCATTTGTGTCTTTCACAGGTACTATTCTCAACAATACAAGCAAGGCGACGTTTAACTGCTTGTGAGACCTAGTGGTGAACATTGGACAGTGTGGTAGCTGGAGTGGTATTTGATTGTTGTGTAACTGGTGGTGTGTTCTTGTGCGTATTTGTGCGTGTGTAACAAAATTCAGGTGAGGTGTAAGTGGGCTTGTGACGTTTGTGGTTGCAAGATGGTCTATGTGAATCCCCTGAATGTGGTGGATATGCTAGTGGAGGCATATCAGGCAACACAATATGTCCGGACACCACGAACGGTAACGAAAATGGAGCTCAAGGACTATATTTTTAACATCCTAGAAAGTTTCAAGACGAATGGACACATGTATGTTGAGATTGAAGAAGACCTATTATGGAGCAATAGATCAGACATCCCAAGTATGGCAAGTGAAGATGAGATGGATGAGTGGGATGGCCCAACGACCTCCAACGTACATACAACTGGAGTCAAGAGCAGAGGTATTGTGGACATGGGATACAAGCGGAAGGCAGTATCGTTTTGGAAACGAGGGAAGAAGAGAAAGATGTCCTGGAAATCTGTACAGAAACACTTCAAGCGTGTCAAATGCAGAACAGATCTATATAGATGGGAGAAACAGATCACAGAAGGTGGAACCAAACGTGAAAAGCTAAACGTGATAGACCGAACTGTGTATGAAAAATTTGCGACAGCAAAACAGCGGCATTTAATTGTCCATGACACAGACTTGCAACGTTGGGCGTTAGAAGCAAACCAAACAACAGCCGTTGCTAATTTCAAAGCTTCGAAGAAATGGTTATGGCGCTTTAAAACACGTCACGGTATCGTCTCACGCAAAGTTACAAAAATTGTAACACATAGCATTACAGCGAAGGCCACACAAGTGCACGAAAGCGCTAAAACCTTCGTCCAAAATGTACAATCACTCATTACTGCTCATGGCGAGGATAACGTATATAACACAGATCAGAGTGGCTTTGCTTTAGAATTTCACTCTGAACGCTCTCTGGCTTTGCGAGGCGAGAAGCATATTACAGCAACAATGCAATCTCTACCTGCCATCACACATAGCTACACAATACAGCCTGTTATATCTGCCAGTGGAAGATTGCTGTCGCCCATGCTCATAGTCTTGAAAGAACTTCATGGTACGTTTGGGCCACGGATTCAGCAAACAATGTTCCGCCCACAAAACTTATATATTTGTGCATCATCATCTGGGAAACTGACAAAACAGATCGTTAAGACGTGGTTCCAATCAGTGTTCCTTCCACAAGTCAATGAGCAAACGGTACTGTTAGTCGACTCGTGGACGGGTTATGATCGATCCGACTTGGCAACAATAATGCCACAGGACAAGCAGTGCAACATTATGACGATACCTACACACACAACTGGGTTAATACAACCTCTGGATGTGTATGGTTTCAGAATTTGGAAGAACTTCGTACGCAAAGTATCTGATGCGGTACGCCTTCAGCAACTCAACATCAATCTATACAGCAGAGACAATATACTGAAACTTCAATCCCTTGTGCATAATCAACTTTCATCTCCACGGTACATACATCTATTCCAATACGCATGGTTTTGTTCTGGATATCTTTCATCACGACCAGATTATTTTCCAAATCCAGTGGAGTTTTGTTTTCATCAGTTGACGTCATTGGTCTGCGAAGAAGCAGAGTGCCAGAACCCATCCATCATCAAGTATTCGTGGTGCAAATACTGTTTTTGTTTGGACGATTTCTTCCTGAAATATCATTTTTGTGCTACTTATCAGGAGTGAGCGTCTTGTTTTCAGCATACATCTCTGCTGACTTTTATTTTGTACGTACATATGTACGCGTATTTTCATGATATAATGTAGATACTCATGCGTAGAACTGATATTGCTGTTGCTCTTTATCTTACATGTGGACCACCTGCTATTACATTCTACTGTGCAATGCATTTTGTGTGTGTGTGTGTGTGTGTTACTAGCTACAAACATTCCCGTTTCCAATATGTATCTCACCGTTGCTCCCATTGCACAATATATGCAACCCACTGTGCAGTATTGTCCTGCTGGCTGCCTATACGAACGGCGTTTGCATCCTTAATGCTTGTAGAGATGAAGCTTCGTGCAGTGAGATAAATTTGCGTCTCTTTCGCATATGGATAACGTATGCACCCAAAGCAAAAACACGTATTTTACATTTTCGTGTTTTCTTTCTTCCTGCTCCTTGCCACCCTCTTCACTCATTTCTGTAGCACATTATGAATATGTTGTACATGTTATTGGTCCATTTCCGGATGTTCTGCTTTCTTCACATGGGTAAGTTCTACCTCAATGGCTTGCGTCAACTATGGGTAGTATTTCGTACATTTAACCTTTCCCGATATCTCTTCTCGTTCTCGCTATATTGCATAAAATCTCATTTTAACCCCATTTTTATGCCCCCATTTGACCCTTTCAATACGCTTGTTGGCCGATATAAAAAAATACATGTCGCTTCTTTTTTGATGATCTGTATGTCTGTGCAATCTTATCAAAATCGGCGTGTTACACCGAGGTACCCTGCCTTGTTAGACTACAATTTCCATGTATTACAATAAATTATCGTGTTTACCAGAAATATCTACCAAGAAAACAATTCGAGGTATTGCAACTTGTTAATTGAAGAAGACAGTTGCTTACTGACAATTGAGTGGCTCCATTGAGATCCGAACGAGACAATTGTGTTCGCATTTGATATGTTATAACTAGACGAATCCCGAAGTTATACGTGCCACGGGGTGGGATATCGTGAGTTACAACATATTCAACGAACTTAAAAAGTTCGTTACTGAATTCGCTATTTCTGTTTGTCTGTCTGTCTGTCTGTCCGTCTGTCTGTTATTTGCGATTTTTTCAATTTTGAACACTGCATTCGATAGAGCATCAAAATCTATCAGAGGAAGTGATTAAATGTTTCGCGTCACTCTTATCGTTCCCAAGATATTGGCCCAAAAATGGTCGATTTCCAGAAATTTAAGGACCCATATCTCGGAAACCGTAAGTCATAGAAAGATCATATTGATGTTGATCAATATCTAAAAGGATGATAAACATTTTGGTATCAAATAGTAACCGGTGGCCACTGTCCAACTGGCCAGTGGCCGCCAATTAATATCGGTACGAAAATGTTTAACATTGCATTAGGAATTGATTACCACCAATATCATCTCTCTATGACTTACCATTCCCGTGATATTGACCAAAAAATGGCCAATTTCTAGATATTAAGAACCCATAGCTCAGGAACCATAAGTTGTAGAGAGATGATATTGATGTTGATCAATACCTAAGAGGATGGTAAATATTATGGTATCAAATAGTAGCCGGTGGCCATTGATTAACTGTCTACTGGCCACCGTTCCCCAGATATTAGCCAAAAATGGTTCGAATTTCTAGATATTTAAGCAGCCATATCTCGAGAGCTGTGAGTCATAGAGAGATGATGATATTTTGCTAATTTTTGCGAGAAAGAGAAGAAGGTGCGGATAAAAAGACCTAAATTTACGTCTAGGAACAATGACAGTTATACTTCCCGCTCTATATCTCCATTCTTCTTAAGTTCGTTCTGGCAATGCTCTTGGAGCATTCTCAACTGGTTTGTAATGTAAAAGCTACAACAAAAATTACCTGGTAGAATAGTTTGAACAGAGTTATTTGTTCGGAAACGGTTGGGCAACTGGAAAACTCGGTGAACACGTATCCCATCATTTTCAAGGGCACACTTTTTGGGGTAAAAAAGTTTGCCTCAGAGTTCCCCGCAGTGTCCCAGACGGGGTCCAACTCAAGGGGTCCCTGGTTTGATACCAGCTTGCGCCGTGCGAACTTTGTGGTGGACAAACACCGTGCTCGTGGTTTTTCTCGGGGTTTTCCCGTTTCCTCCCACTTTCTAAAACACCATTTCACTCACCTCTCATCATCACCGTCTCCTTTAGCCTAACCGGCATAACTGTGGGACGTAAAACTTAAAGATTTAATTACATGTTTTCAAAGTTTCAAATGGCAAGGGGGTTAAGTAGCACATCGTTTGAAAGCTGTTGTAAAATGGAAGAAAATGGAGCAAGTCTGGACTCTCTACGACAACCATATGCAAAATGGCGGCGGGTCAAAATGTAAACAAAAACTTAATTGAAAAGTCCACGGCCACCCCTATAAATCGAAAATGGTGAGACATATATAAAAACAGGAAAGGACGTGTGGCATTACGAGATCGAGCTAAAAAGAATTTCACAGTGAATATCAAGCTCAAGCTCGAATTAGTGAGAATCTTAACTAGTGTGATCCTCATTGAGATTAGCGAACGCGAGCTCCATTGAGGATAGAGAGCATGAGCCCGAGTGAGTCACGGTTGCAAAATTACCATTTTTACTTCTTTCTTTCTATCTTTTTTTTCCTATTCGAATGAGTAAAGTTTATGAACAGCAGAAGTGCTTGCTAATAAGACCTTAATTAGCATGCGCTTCAATTATCCATAGGAACTGTTTAGATATCTAACGCAACTTACGTTCACATTTTAACTATTCAGGTTGTAATTAAAACCTTGAATACTGAGCAGATGAGCACGTAGAATTTTTTGTTGGGGTGTATTTCTAATACGGAATTAATTCTTCGTAAACAAATACAACTATATAGTATCTGAAGGGCTTGAGTTGGATTGATTGAAAACGTGAACATGCATTCGAACTGCCCAATGTATTGTTAATTATCATGGAATGGAACAATTGAAAAAACAAAATGGAAGCGCGACTGATGAGCACCAAACGTCAAAATTTCACAAGGCATGGTCAAAGCTCACACCTCAAAAACCAGAAAAAAAGATTGTCTCAACAACTAACCGTTGTGTTGTCCAAGTCAGTTCCTTCTTGTCATAACTTGTGAAATTTCCTGCAAGTTAATCAGAATGTTGAAAATGTCCTACACATTGTACTGATGAGTCAGAACTATTTTGTACTGATCAGTCAGAACATTGTGACTACCTACCTACTATCGATATATACCCGTCCAGGCGATATCTGAGCCACCTACCGACGAATGCCTGCTAGTCAGTCACACGTACGGTGCATGTAGTATCAGTGAGAGTGCTGGCCGTGCGTAGAATGGGGAAGGCGCGCGATCTATCTGAGTTTCACCGAAAGTAGGTTATAATGGCCCGGAGACTCGGCAGGAGAATTTCGGAAACTGCAGGACTTGTCGGGTGTTCGAGGAATGCTGTGGTGAGTGTCTTCAACAAGTGGCGAAGCCAAGGGGAAACGACGTCCAAACGTCGAAGGGTTGAGCACCCTCACCTCATTACAGATGTCGGACATCTTAGGCTGGGCAGACTGGTATAACAAGACAGGAAGCGAACTGTGGCAGAACTAACATCAGACTTTATTACTGGGCAAAGCACAAATGTGTCTGAACACACAGTGCACCGAACACCCCTAACGATGGGCCTCCGAAGCCCATGTCCCATCCATATGCGAATGTTAACACCACGACTTCGGCAACTACGACTGAAATGAACACGTGACCATCGTCACTAAACCTTGGCACAGCGGCAGAGCGTTGCATTGTCTGATGAATCCCAATACTATCTTCATCATGATGATGGGAGGGTGCGAATTCGTCGTGTTCCAAGGGAAGAGCTCCTTGACACCTGTACTGCGGGACGGAGACAAGCTGGCGGCGGCTTAATTATGCTCCGGGGAACATTCACGTGAGCACCCATGTGTCTAGTGGAGCTCGAGCAAGGCACCATGACGGCCGAAGCGTACGCACACTGCTTGCAGACTACGTACACTCCTTCATGACGACCATGTTTCCCAACGGTAGTGGCATTTTCGAAAAGATAATGCACCATATCACAAGGCCAGGATTGTGATGGAGTGGTTCGAGGAACACAGGGGCAAGTTCCAAGTGATGTGCTGGCCGCCCAACTCGCCGGATCTGAACCCAATCGAACACAGATGGGATGGGATTGAACGTGACATCAGAGTGCATCGCCCCCCTCATAAGAATTTACGGGAATTAGGTGACCTGTGTGTACGCATGTGGTGCCAACTCTCTCCAGTGATCTTTCAAGGATCATTGCGTCCATGCTAAGACGCGTTCGCCATTTTTATCCGTGTCAAAGGTGGACACACTGACAATTAGGTAGGTAGTCATAATATTCTTGCTTATGTATGTGTATATTTTAACTCGTATCTTTTGTCTCGACTCGAATTCGAGTCGAGTCGAGACAGAAACTGTCGAGTCGAGACTCGAGTCGAGACAGAAACATATTTTCGAGTCGAGACAACATTTTCTCGAGACGAGTCGAGATAGGCTTAAAACTCGACTCGACTCGACTCTTGCGCATCCCTAAATGTGATGTCTAGCTGTGTCTTTAGTAAGAGCGATGTGACTATCACATATCTGATCAAAAAATGAACTGAAATCAAATCTTTCAGTTTAACGTCCCACAATGATGCCCGTTAGGCTAGGAGACAAATGATTAAGGTAAGTGAATGATGATGGAATATTTTCTTGAATAATAATGTGGGAGGAAATGAGAGTACCCGAGAAAACCCACCGACACAACCTTGTCCACCACAAGCTTGCTTGGACGGGAATCTAATCAGGCCTGTACCACTGATCCACTAGGGCAGTGCGATATGTCGATATATCGATATCGCAAAAAATATCGATGTCGATATATCGATATTGTCGATATTCGATATCGATATCCGATATTGTCGATATTCGATATCGATATCCGATACCGTCGATATTTGATATCGATATCCGATATTGTCGATATTCGATATCGATATCCGATATCAATATCGATATTCAATATTGGTGTTTCACACTTCCTCGAAAAAATTGCGGCGTGTTTTGCTTTATATATATATATATATATATATATATATATATATATATATATATAACGCTTTTTGGCTCGCGATAGTAGCTGCATTTGCATTTCTTAACCGAATGAAACCAAACTGCACGATACTCGTATGAGGCAGAAAAACGATGTTTCATGAGTCAAATTAATGTAGGGCTTGGGGACTATGTTTCCCAACATTCCATGTTAATATTTTTCTCTTTTGACTTCATTTCTTAACAGAATGAAGCCAAATTTACAGAGGATTAGTATGGGTTAAAAATTTGGTTCCTTTTGAAGATAGTCCAAATTGGCGGTGGTGGGGTAGGGATGTTTCTACATCTACTTAATCCACCTAAATATTGTGTATTTAACTTATATTATCGGCTACACTTCTTCACCGAATCAAACCAAACTTTGTGCAAAAATTGTATTGGGCAGATATGATGTTGCTTTCGAAGACAAAGCCAAAACCAGTGCAGAGCCGGGAAGCTATGCCCTCCAAAATATTTCTCATCATTAACATGGCTGCATTCCTTAACCGAGTCAACTTGATATCCTCACTACAATTAATGTTTGTGCTGTATTGCCATTGCGAATGAAAAATCAAATGCCTGTACTAAAATTTGCTTAAATCTAAATAGGCAGGGAAACAAGAATTTACTATTGTTTTTTTTTTTTTTTTTTTTTTTGTGCAAAGTAGTAATTTTCCGTTTATTTGTATGTGGTTACTAGAGATAAGTTGAGCCACATAACTCAGCCCACTAAAACAAACAAAAGCTTTCATTCTGTCATTTCACTACACAGACCTACATATTCTGTTTAGGTAGTATTAACACTTCCCTATTTCTTTGGATTTGCTTAAGTATTAGAATATGCATTATTAGGTGCACTGTTATTAGGAATGACTTAGAAACTTTCTAAATTGATTTCATAAGCAGAACTGAATAATGGTTTAGCCTAAATTTAATAAAAACATGAACACTTTTAGATATGAGTTTGCACAAAACCAATAACAAGAAACCTCTTAAGTTCAGGTGGGAGATGTCACGTCTTTGCGTAAAGCTCTTTAATACAAAAAGATTATCAATTTAATAATAACATGAAAGAGATCTCGATTGATCGCGTGCTTTTTTTTAATTGGATATTAAAATAGAGCCCAAGTGTTAAATTTGTAAAGCCAACGGATTAACTTAGAAGAACACACACACATCACACATACAGAGAAAAATGAACAATAACTGTCTTGTTCAGAAATATGCCTATTAGCACTGAGTATTCAACTAGAAATGTATGATGCATTGAAGTTCATGGCACTGCTATTTAGGAACGAGCTCTTTTGTTCATGGAAAGAAAATCAGTTGTTTCGCATGTTCTGCACTAACTGTAAGTGAAGTATGAGTATCAGTTACGATATTGCATACACAACTAAATACTCTTTCCGATAGAGCCCTCCACCTACACAAATACTTACGAGCCAGAAGAGCTAATTTTGGAAATTCACTGTCATGAGATTTCCTCCAGTGAAGGAGGTTTTCTTCCATATCTGTAGGCAGTGGTGCTATTCTAATTTTTGGTGACTGAGAGAGAGATAGTAGATGGATACATAGAAAGATTTCTCTCTCGAGTGGCGTAACTAAGGGCTTGGGGCCACCCCGCAGACAACGTGGAATGGGGCCCCTTTTCTACGTCCTACATCACAATTTGGGGGCCCCGTGATAACCTAGGCCCCCCGCAATGCGGGGTCTGCGGGGCCCTTATTTACGCCCCTGTCTCTCTCCCTCTCTCTTAGGAAGCAAATCATACAAGATAGACAAAGGCAAATTTTTCACTGGATGCCGCAAGTGACAAGTAGAGACCTACACAGCAACCTAATATAAGGTGTTGTGACAAAATTAGGTAGCACTGCGAATATCTTGGAAACGAATTATCCAAAATAGATGTTTGTCAAGAAGTATTGGAAACACCTTAACCCAGCAATGGATCAACAATTATTGATAATGGTATGTATGCGTTTCAAATGTAAATAACCCTCACCACTGCACTCATGTGATCCCAGTTTTCATTTTTGATATCTAACCAGCCCATTTGAAATTAAGAAATAATCGCTTATACCTTATTCTGAGAGATCATCTAACCCTGTATTTATATCTAACACTGTAGCTGTAAGAATTTCTAAGAAAAAAGCTAAACAAACTGAAACTTGCTCGTTCTTGGGTATAACAGAATAAAATTTACTGTTATGTCTGGATATAACAAACGGTTTAGCAACCTCGAAATATATTAACAACCGGTTCTAGCGATCCGGTGCGCACCGGCTGAATAGCACCACTGTCTGTATATGGCACTGAAAGATATACATCGATTTCCTGTTCCAGTGAGGCATCAAATGATTAGCACAAAAGAGAAACGGGGATTCCCCGATTTTGCTTTTGTTGATCGGGTACGTCATTCGTCCATATCTGAAATGAAATGAAATTTTTGAGTTTTACTTCCAACGATTATGCCTGTTAGGCTAAAGGAGACAGTGATAATGAGAAATGAATGAAAATGGTGAAATGAAGAAAGTGGGAGGAAACGGGAGAACCCCGAGGAAACTCACGCAAAGGTGCTTGTCCACCACAAAGTTCACTTTGCAAGAGCAGGGTTTGAACCCGGGACCTCGTGCACCAGAGGTGAACGCTCTACCACTGGGCCACCACGGCCTCTATCGTCCATATCTGGATCAAGTATTGTTTGTGCGTGAGCTTAAAATACAACACACGCACGTGTTATGATATAGAAAGAACTTCTCTCTCTCTCTCAAACGCATACCGCCACACATGCACATTCACAAATGCATATACATGAAATAAACACCTACACACAAATAAAACACGCATATTTTATGTCACCGTGTTTCACTCTCATTATTTCCGCAATGATGACCAATATGATAACTGAGAAAGACAATTCAATGAATATTTTTATTAACTTTTTCGGAGAAAAGAGTGGTGGATTAGAAGGAACAAAAGTCTGTTATCTGTGACTAACAAGTATTCTGAGATATCCCTCATTGAAACGTTTTGAGACCAGATTGTTTATATCAACATGAATGAAATGAAATGAAATCTTTGAGTTTTACGTCCCACGATTATGCCGGTTAAGCTAAAGGAGACGGCGATTATGGGAAATGAATGAAATGGTGGAATGAAGAAAGTGGGAGAAAACGGGAGAACCCCGAGAAAGCCCACGTACACGGTGTTTGTCCACCACAAAGTTCACTTGGCGGGGGCTGGGATCGAACCCGGAACCCCAAGCACCAGAGGTAAACGCTCTACCACCGAGCCACCGCGGCCCCCATCAACATGAATATTCAAGACCAATCAATATGTTGAATATCCATATTTGATGTTGTCGATAACAATATTGGATGTTGTCGATATCGATATTTGATGTCGATATCGATATTCGACATTGTCGATATCCGATATCGATATTGTCGATATCCGATATCGATATTGTCCATATTTTTTATCCGATATCGATATATCTATTCGATATCGATATATCTATTCGATATCGATATCAGAAAAATATTGAATGTCGATATCGAAATTGCGATATCGCACAGCCCTATGAGCCACTGTACCTCTCATATCTGATCAGAGACTGAAGGGTCAATGTGAATACCTACGTAGAGCTGCTGAATACCGTGATCAAGACCTGGGAGGAGGTAAAAATGAAATGAAATCTTTGTTTTACATCCCAGTTATGCCGGTTAGACTGAAGGAGACGGTGATAACGAGATATGAATGAAATGAAGAAAGTGGGAGGAAACGGGACAACCCCGAGAAAACCCACGAGCACGGTGTTTGTCCACCACAAAGTCGACAAGACGCCAGCTGGGATCGAACCAGGGTCAAATTTTGATGACATTTTGACCCAAAACAATTTTGCATAGGGTGATCGTAGAGAATCGGGACTTGTTGTAGCTTCTTTCTTTTTACAAGAGCTTTAAAGCGATATACCACTTGACCCCTCTTTCCATTTGACAATTTTGAGTTGGAACCCGTCTGGGACCCTGCGGGGGACCCTGGGACGAAACTTTTTACTTTGCTCTGTTGTCCTTTGCAACTAATGGGATACGTGTTTTTTAGTTTGTACATATCTCGGACCGTTTTCGATTTAAAGGTCTGGTACGGTCTAACGGAATCACCCGGTATATATATATACAGGGTGGTAGGAAACTCCACCGAAAAAATTCGGGAGGTGATTCCCGACACCGAAACAAGAAAAAAGTCATTTTGCACTTTCCTCTAGGACACAGTTTCGGAGCTACATGGTGCCGAAAACGGGGCAGAATACACTTTAGAACGCTATATCTCCTGTATTTCGAAAGATAGAGGCAAGCGGCATGATCACCTCAAAGGAACGAAACCTGCTCTATTCAAAGATGGGTATGTCGCAATCGTGAAATCAGTGTACAAGGGATTCCCCAAAGAAGCGTAGGGATTCCCGGATAAACTGTCAGGTAAAGATACGTCAAAATAGGCGTGAATGGATAGGTTTCGCACCTGGTAACCATAATTAGTTGTAACCATGTCGAGATCTCAAACAGAGACGAATTGATGGACGCGTCAAATTAGGTACTGGTGGTGACCAACAATGAAGTTGTGGATATGAAGTGTGTGTGAATACACTTTGGGAGGTGACTCCACAACTGGAAACAAGGAAACAAGTCATGAACAGAAGTCGAAAGAGGCGGCGTGTTCCAGCAGGAACCGAGCAAAAGATCGCCCTCACACCCTAGGTAAAGTAGAATGTCTCCCGAACGAATTGAGATAGTGGTGTCGGTCCACAAAATGAGAAAGAAAATCATACTCAAGGGAACTGATGGTGCAAACTGAATGGAGCAGAAAAACTGCGCAATGGGAGTCCATACAAGAAGAAGGGGATTCCGCAAAGAAGACAAGTAGGGGCAGTGAAAAGTGAAACAGACGTATGTACTATGACGTGTTACGTATGGCTTACGTACGAACTGAAGGGTGAGATCTGGAAAAGTGAGGATTCCCCATTCCAGCGTCTGGGACCAATTCAAGGGAACACCGCCGGACATGGGTGTTGGTGCAGCTGTTCAGCAACAAGCAGAGTACGCAGACATGGCAGGGCCGAGAATCGCTGTAGGCCCTACCGACTAGGCAACTGAGACATGGAAGACGTGGACAAAAGTAACCATGCGAACAGGCAAACATGGACTGTATTTTCAAGGATGATACACTACAGCTCGTACTGGTGTCCGTGATGAATAAGTGTCACAAAGAATGGCACTAAAGGTTTCAGAAGTCTTACAACAGTCTTACCTGTAGCAACACTAAAGAAGATGCTCAAAATGACGTCCACCAGTCTGAACACAGGCATTCAGATATAGTCGCACAGACAGGCGCACACGTCGAAACGTGTCTGGTTCTTCCCGCAAAGCTTCACAAGCGGCTGGGACGCGTTGTTTCAACGTTTGGATATCAGGTACCGGAGTAGTATAAACAAATTTTGAGATGCCCCCATAAATAGAAATCCAAAGGGTTTAAATCCGGCGACCGGGCCGGCCTTGACATAGGACCGATCCACTTGCTCAGGGAAACAGTGGTCAAATAATCACGCACGGGGCGACAGAAATGCGCCGGGGCACCATCGTGCATATACCACATAAGTTGCCGTAAGACCAACGGCACATCCTCCAGAAGTGTAGGAAGTATCTCGCGCAAGAAGTCCAAAAAGATAGGCTCAGTGAGTCGTTGTGGAAGAACATCTGGTCCAATGAAATGGTCACCCAGAATTCCTGCCGAAACGTTGATACGAAACTGGTGCTGGTGGCGGGCCCGTACCATTCCATGTGGATTATCTACAGACCACAGATGACTATTATGAAAATTATAGATACCATCCCCTCCAAATTGGGCTTCATCTGTGAACAAAATGGAGGATAGAAAACCGACAGTTGTTGCCAAGAAATGGAGAACCAGATTACAAAAGTCCAGCCTGAGAGGAAAATGCCCTGCGATAGACCCTGTACCCGTTGCAAATGATAGGGGTAAAAAGTGATGGCATGAAGGTTCGGCAACACCCTCTCATGACTGACATTATGCTGACGGGCAAGCTCCCTGGAACTTACACTCGGGTCGTCGAGCACATGTCGTAAATTCGTTCTTCAGCATGCACAGTGCGTTCCTCACGTGATCTTCCCGACTCATACATGGCAGGGTGAAAAATTCCGGTCTCATACAAACGACGAAACAGCGTTGCAAATGTTGTATGATGAGGTTGGCGTCTATTGGGATATCGATCGTTGTATAATCGGGCTGCCTGCCTACCATTTCCATGTGCTTCTCCATACACAAAAATCATCTCGGCCTGTTCCTGATTGGAGTAATGGGCCATTGTCACAACACAGTACACTATGAGCGTGATTCACAACACACAACATAGTAGTTGCCCACTTCAACTTCACGGACGATTTTGACAGACAAGGTAGGTCTGCTCAATGGTGATGTACAGGGTTTGTCCGGAAAGTAATAGGACTGAGTCGATTTAAAAAAAATATTGAGCCAATCGTTACAATTCTTTAAAAACTTTCAAAATAGGCTCCTTCTGCGTCGATGCAACGCTGCCAGCGCGATTTCCAAGCGTTGAAGGCCTCACGGAAGTCATTCTCCGGAATAGCCTTGAGAGCCGCGGTGCAAGCTGCTTGGATCCCCTCTGTCGTCTCAAAATGCTTGCCTTTCATCGGGCGTTTCAGGCGAGGAAACAAAAAGAAGTCCGGGGGGCCACATCTGGGCTATAGGGTGGCTGCGGAAGCGTTGGGATGCCAGCCTTGGTCAGGTAGCTGTTCACAAGAAAGGCGGTGTGAGCCGGGGCGTTGTCGTGATGCAGCTTCCAGTCGGCTCCGATGTCTGGTCGGACCCGATTGACCCTTCGTTTGAGTCTCTTGAGCACTTCCACGTAAAACTTGGCGTTGACGGTTTGTCCAGGAGAAATAAATTCATGGTGGACAATGCCTTTGATGTCAAAAAAGACAATGAGCATCGTTTTCACTTTGGATTTGCTCATTCTTCCCTTTTTGGGCGAGGAGACGCCGGCGTGTGCCACTCGGATAATTGCCTCTTTGTCTCGGGATCATACTCAAAGATCCATGATTCGTCACCTGTGATTACGTTACTCAAAAATTGGGGGTCACTTTCACACATGTTCAAATTTTCTTGGCACAATTCCACTCGCCGCAATTTCTGGTCGTCAGTGAGCACTTTTGGGACAATCTTTGCGCACACTTTGCGCATGTTCAAATGCTCCGTCACAATTTCATGAACCACAGTTTTTGGTAAATTTAACATCTGGGCAATTAAACGAATACTTAGTCGACGGTCTGAGTTCAAAACTTCGCGCACACGAGTCATGTTGTCGGTGTTTGTCGAAGTCGAAGGTCTTCCAGCACGGTCTTCATCGGCGACCTCTTCCCGGCCCTCCGAAAAGAACTTGTGCCACCGAAACACACCACTTCTTGCTAAATCATCATCTGGGTAAGCCTGCTTGATCATATTAAACGTCTCTGTCGCAGATTTACCGAATTTAACACAGAATTTAATCGCGTACCTCTGCTCTAACGAACGCTGCATTTTCGGCTTGCACCACTCACAGAAACACGTCGCGCGAAAAAGCCTGTCCTGACTCTCCGTGTGCTCGGAGACAACTGACCAGCCGCTCGTTCGTTAGTTAGGAACGCCCTCTACCGAATCCAGTCGGTGCGGGCACGCTCCGAAGTACAGTCATGGCGGAATAAAATCAGTGATATTACTTCCCGGGCAAACCCTGTATTGTTTGTTGGTTGTACACTCAGTGTTTCTTCAGTGCTAACCCCTTGTGCATCGGAATGACCTGGACTGTCAACTTTGGGGTTCTCTCGAGACAAATCAACGAAGTACGTATGTAGTGTGGTTTAGCCGTATGGTAGCTATGACCCTCTGTTTGTGACCGTGCAATGTTCCCGAAAATAGTCAATGTTTTGCTGTCAGACATGTTCGAATAAACGAAGGGGTGCGGGGGAAATCACCCTCACGTAAAAGCTTATCCCCGGCTTATATCATGAAAATAACATAGTATCCTGGCAGGAATAATTAATACCACTGCGTTGTTGGTTACCATCAGTACCTAGTGGTTATGGATCTTCACCACAGCGAAATGAAACTACCGCTAATTTTAAAGCTTTTTTATATCTTGAAAACAAATAAGATTATTGGAATAACAAAAACATAGTGCACTAGATAACATTCTGCATGTGATACCGTTATCACAAATCACCTATCTTCTTTGGGTGTGCCGCTATTTGCAAAACCCGCAAAAAATGTTAAATCTTTCGGCAGTTGGAAATGGAAAGCAGATAAGTGAGTTGTGATAACGGTATCACATGCAGAATCATAATATCTAGCGCACTATGTTTTTGCTCTCCCAATATGTGTATCTATTTTGAACATATTACAGAAAAACTATAAAATTAGCGGTTAGTTTAATTTTCGCTCTGTTAAAGACCCTTATGCAACCACACATAGCGAATATGACGTGTCCATCATTTCGTCTCTGTTTGAGATCTCGGCATGGTACAACTAATTATGGTTACTAGGTGGGAAACCTATCCATTCACGCCTACTTGACGTTTCTTTACCTGACAGTTTATCCGGGAGTTCCTACGCTCCTTTTGGGGAATCCCTTGTACACTGATTTCACGATTCTTTGAATAGAGCAGGTTTTGTTCCTTTGAGGTGATCATGCCGCTTGCCTCTATCTTTCGAAATAGAGGAGATATAGCGCTCTAAAGTGTATTTTGCCCCGTTTTTGGCACCATGTAGCTCCGAAACTGTGTCCTAGAGGAAAGTGCAAAAGGACTTTTTTTTCTTGTTTCGGTGTCGGGAATCACCTCCCAAATTTTGTCGGTGTTAATGAACTAGACCGACAAACTGAAACAGGTTATACTTCACATCAAAGTAAGGAAAAGAGTTCATATGGATCTCTGGTCAAAAGTGCATACTTTCAGAGCTAGAACTGTCCAAAACCGTGGGAAAATGAACTTTGGGGACGAATATTTTCAAAGCTATTGGCTATTGAGCTGATATGGCATGTTTCTGTCTTAGACTTGTAATCTGCTCTATCCAAAAATGCATGATTCTTTATCATTCAGAGGCGGCGTAGGCGAATCCCCCACATATTTAGTTAGAACAGATTGGTCTGATTCATGACAGATGGAACAACGTCACATCAAGTAACAAAAGTCGTTGACAGACCATCGACTATCGATATTTTGAACAGAATCAACATGGCGAAGAATGTTTGTGTGTTGTACGTGGGTGCATAATTACAGTAAGGACTGGGTGTAGTGGATAAAAGAAAATTAAATAAGATTGTTACATCTGCAACTTGACGACCCACAATCATGACCTGTATACTATGGGGACAGACATTAATAGTACGTAATGATTTTGGAAGAGTTGATCCACTTATTATTTGCGAGAAAATAAGAGTATCCTCGAAAAAAAGATAACGAAAATAAGAACAATAGATACAATGTTCTTAATCACAAACCCACTTGGTCGCAGATCTAAAGTGGGACCCATTGGCATAAGGTGCGCGGTGCAACTGAGTTGCCATGTATCCTTTTTGCCACTGATTGCTTACAGCGTATGGATCTCTGCGGCGTAACGAGCATTACAAGATTGGTGGGGTTGAAACTTTAAATTGCTAAGTCTTGATTTAAAAAAAAAATGCCAAGTCTTGATAAAAAGAAACTGCCAGGTGTTTCGAAACTTTAATCTCACTTTTACCAACCCTGTGGAAAACTTTACAGCAACCTTATTTTCATATTCGTGGCACTCCAAGGCCCATCTGAGATACAAATACGAACACACTCCAGTTTCGAGTCCAATTTCACAACTCAACTCGGGATCATTATCATCACCCACGATGCATAACTGTTAATTTGACAAATCAGGGATAGCTTAGTTAATCCCCGCCAGCCACTCCACACGAGAAGTGCGCAGAGCTTTATTTCTTCTGTTCTCCAGTCTCCTCCGACTTCGATTTCATGATTTCGCACTCTGATGAAAAGTATTAAATACCGGCAAGAAAAATACTAATATACAGTGGCGGTTTATCTTAATGTTAGCATGTTTGTAGAAACCTCCTTCCAATATTTTCAATTTTTATTTGTGCTAAATCAGTTTTCTTTTTATTGTCAACATCATCTTTCCTTAAACAAGTGTGTTTGAAACGTGGCTGACTACTTGCTTTCTGCTTGTGAGTTTGCAAAACCCCCCTAGTGTGGCCACTTCGGGGGTTGCGAGGTGCGGGATGCGAAGATCCTTATAGTGCCTCATAAGGATCTATATGCTTGCAGATCTTTTGCAAGCAACTCTACCAACAAAAACAACTTTTCCGAAACAAAACGCTTTGGAACTGGAAATTCTCCACCGTCTTTCCACCTGCAATATTGGTTGACACGGTTCTCGCCTGAAGGGGAATAATCCGCTCATCGAAGTCGTATACAGAGGGAAAAAAAGAACCTTGCGCCTTGCCTAAGTGCGAAATTGCTAAGTGGTCCTAACTATTGGTTGTGTCAACCAAGTAAGGTCAAGACAGCTATGAAGACAGTAAAGGCGACCCCGTGAAGAGTAAAGACAGATTGAGGGTGTCAATATTTAATGCACTCGTGTCTGCATGAGTAGAAATTTGGCAGCATAGAGAGAATGTTTTCCTTTCCATATGTGTATCGGTGAATGAAAGAGTTGGAGAGCAGTTTTTAGAAAAAAAAAGAGTTAATTGGGTTGGGGCTGAGTTTTAAAAGCGGACTGCAAGCCCTGTCCTCAACCTGTCTGACCAATGTCCTCGCAAAGGCAATGTAGGAGAACATAGGGATGAAACCCTTGTATTAGTTCACTTTCCCCTCCCACCTACTATCACCCACGCGTTTTGCTGCTTAAATAGGGCCCAGCACCCCTGTTACTAAATAGTCTTTAAAGAAGAGTATTTTGATGGTTTCTTTTGGCGCAAAAGAAATCATACGGAAAAAATCATGTATTTCGAGTCGGACGAGAGTATGTTCATCATCAAATTGTCGAATCTGTTCGTACTTTGTAGTGTTGTGTGTTTGTGTGCATGTGTGTTGTTCATTGAAATGTGGTTGCTGTAATTGCATAATTACGTGTGTGTTCCTGATATACTTGAAATGACAATGAATTCTGTAACTTCTCTGTTGAATGAGCCGTTTTCAAAAAGAACTTTAAAAGCAAAGCTAGTTGTGAAAAACATTGGAAGGCCGATTCCTACTCTCAATATAACGTAAGTTTTTTTTTTAATGTTTGTTTTCCGTGTTTGTTGTTCGGAGTGGAGGAAGATGCATGGGATAAAAAAAAAGGAGTTATGAATATCCAGCATCTGCACCACAATATCAAAAAAACATTAAAATTCGTCACGTTATTAATCTCACTGTGTTGGGAAATGTGAATATTGCTGCTCAACTAGATGTTGTTTATAGGCGGTCCATTGAGAATCAAATTCAAAAAGTGAAGCAAAACAGGTACATGCTCAATATAATCATCAATTGCATTTGGTTTTGTGGTGCCTTCGAACTGGCTTTAAGAGTACATGATGAACAGACTCTTCTTCAAATCCAAGTGTATTTAGTGGATTAATTAATTTCAGTGCTGAACTTGATAGCGCTCTCAAGAGTCATTTAGAAAACGCAACAATTTTAAAGGGTAGGCTACGACAAACATCATACAAAATGAGCTTCTCCATTGCATGCTAGAAATATGCCATGCAGAATTCGCTATCATTGTTTATACTATTATTATTATTATTTATATTATTATTAATAATATTTATTATAATTATTATTATTTATAATAATATTAATAATAATGAAAAACGAGTCTATATATTGTGTACCACCTAAAATTCAAAGCACAAGCCGCCACTGCTAATATATAATCTCCCTTTTAGCTGCCCCTCCAACCACGCGCCCGGGTCACGTGCCTCGCTTGCTCCCCCAGGGTGCAATGCTTTTGCGCACACTTTCTTCCAGCTTATCATTCCATGCAGATAAGAAGCAAAACAAATAATCATTTTAATACTTTTGCGCACAAAATGGTATGCAACGCTGCCAATTCATTCTTTGATCTTAATATACAATATATTTTGTAGTTTTTTTTTTTTTTTTTTTTTTTTTTTGCAAAACAAGACAGGACTCATTTGATTAAATAAAATAAACTAATTTATTAAATTACCTAAGTAACTCCAACTACCTTACTTTCTTGGCTTCTTCAAACACACTAACTCACTTATCTAACAGAATACATAGCGAGACAGCAAGTGGTTCCTGATTGGTTACCGCCAACATTAGATTATGTCTTCTAAATATGAATTTGCGGCTACTACTCTAGGCAAGACTACTCTAGGAAATTTAAGTTGTGAACTATCCATAAAAAGGTCAACAATGTTGAACTCAATTTAATTTCTATGCTTTTTACGTTTTTGGCTAAAGAAATTTTTTGGACTCCCGTATTTATCTCCAGAGCAAGTACCAGATGCCTTTGTTGATCTGATTTCGGTGGCACCTGAAACCAAAGGATTTAGATTTTCAGATTATGTGATGAACAACTACATCGAAGATAATTGCAGGTAATATTCTGGTTTGATAAATGTAAAAGATATAATGAATTTTGGGGGCAATAACTACCCTGTGGCTTACACCCGTCCCGATCTGGAAAAAACCACTTAACTTAGTTTTAACTATTAAAGAATGATAAATATCAAAATTAAAGAGGTAGAGGGTCTCCAGCCAAAGTAATTACAAACTGTCTAGTATATAGGCTAGAAGCATTCTCGTTTGAGAAATTAAAGGCATGAATATAGAAATAGCGCACAGAAATAGTAAAGTATTATATGAAATGAGATCCGAAAATTAGTTTCTACTTTATAGCAGTTCTGGAAATCAAAATATTATTTCAAAATAAAAAATTAAACGGTGATAGGATATGGTATTCATGATTACCTTTTCTTTTCAGATACCCTCCAGTGATGTGGGCTTGTGAACCATCTCCAGCACCTAGGACAACAAATGGACCAGAATCTTTCCACCGTCACTACAACAGCCAGTTCTATTCTAGTGCACCTGATGTCAATACGGTAGTATCAGTGTTACTTGAAATACAGCATGAAACACGTTTGAAGATCGCTTCGGTACGGAAAGGTGATTCGAAACCATAAAGGAAAGAAGAAATTCAAAGGAGGGAACAAATCATTAAATTATACAGGTACTTTCAAAACTCCACACACAGTGAAGTTTCGAGAATGAAATATCTTAAAGTTGTAGGACACAAATTTCAAGGACTAAAGTTGTAAAAAAAATGTACCATACAGCAGAATTGAATATAATAAACATTGAACAGCAGAATTGAATATTTCTTTCGTATCTTTCATATTTACCCTTATTCTCTAAAGTATTGAAACCGTGTGCAACTGCATGATTTGCTTAAGCATGACTATATTGAGATTTGGCAACGTCGCATTTAAAAACTGTGCGCAAAACCACGATTTTATACTTTTCGATCAGCTGTCAATCAACTACAGATTATCGAAGATCTTTGGGAGAAAACTGTGCGCAAACGAGGTGCACCCGCTCCCCCATAGTTGCGGCTTTGTGAGCTACATAAACGACATACAATGGTTACGTAATGCTTTGACTTTGAAGAATTGCAATTTTTATTTACTTTCCGAAAGAAGCAATTACGGGATTAAAAATAACGTAGGAAAGGCTACGCTTTAGTATGAAAATGAAGTGAAACACACACCGGTCTATACTTTTATCCAGCAGACGTATTGCCCCCCCCCCCCCCCCCCGCAAAAAAAAGTGAGTTTCGGAATCATGTACTTAGGTTCACTGCGGAAGCGACAAGATTACTCATCCAATGTAGATTGCCCTCATCAAACAACTCCCTCCAGAAAATTACTGTGCCCCCAGTGCCATGACGTGGAAAATAAGTGCTCGGGGCGAAACTATACGACGGCGCCCCCGTACATATGAGTGAGGTCGACCGACGAGCCGCGAAGCGCAAGAAAATTTTCAAAAATAGACCCTACTTTTCCTTGATTTTGAGCAATTCTATTACTTTTTTCCTTCCACTTTATATATGTGCACATATATTTTCCTAACATGAGTAACATTATAGGACCACTTCCTAAAGCAGAAAGAGGATTTAAATACATATTAGTAATATTCCACGCAATATTTTATTTCTTTTTCTCTCGTTCTTTTCTTTTTTCCTTCTCAATTTTGCGCCTCCTTTACTTCTTCGTCCCGCCCCGCTCCGCTCGCCCTCCCGTTAAGCAAAAAGCTGATGATACCATTCTCAAAACACACTTTTGTTCAGTTCTTCCTACTCGAAAAGTTGAGTCAAAGCTAATTTTCTCGAGTCGAGTTCCGAGTCGGTCACTGTTTTGACGTCGAGTTTCGAGTAGAGTAGAGTTAGATAAATGCTCTCCCGTTCAGCTCGTTTTGAAATCATGGCCTGATTAGACTGGAAAGCGAAAGCCATGAGAAATGCAAGCAGTAGTATGGAGTATTTTTAGTGTTGCTCACGACAGGGGTTCATCTCGTCTCGTACTTCTACTGGATCTTGTTGGGCACTTTTATTGTGTCTCGTCTCGTCTCGATAACGAGACAATACATTTTTTTTATAACTAGACAGCCTCAAATGTCGTGAGGACCAATATAAAAAAGTTTGGAGTTCTTACCATCAAGGCTGAGACCTGCACGGTCGAATTTTTTAGCCCAAGCAGAAGCCCAACCCGGGTAGTGATGTCAACTGGGTCGGCTCGGTTCCAACTGAACGAACGGCTCGAGCTGATTTGATTGGGATGGGCCATCGGCGCGGTTGGGACAAGCCACCAACTCGGCGTAATTGAGCTGATGGCTCGAGCCTGCTCGGTTGGGATGAGCCACTGGCTCGGCTCATGTGAACTATCGGTTCGAGCCAGTTTTGATGAAACTAGTCTATCGGCTTGGTTCGACTCAGCTCAACTGAGTCGATGGCTCGAACCAGCTCAGTTGGCTGAGCAATCAGCACAGTTCGGTTCGGCTCGGATGAGCCATCGGTTCTAGCCAGCTACGTTGGATCAGCTGTTGACTCGGATCACTTCTCGGTTCGGCTCGATAGTGAATGAGCTGTGAGACGAACCGCTCGAGCCGTTGGCAAGACCTAAACCCGGGCCGAGAAGTTTTGAACATGTTTGGCCGACGCCCTATTACTTTTAACAATTTTTGGCTTGAGCTCGAATACTTGCTCCTCCGGAACTCAAACCCAGAACCTCATGACCTATGTCCTTGCCTCCTAAAGACTTCTCGATGACCGAGATTGACAGCCAACTAATTTTCAATATTAAGATACTAACCGCTACCTTTTATGGTTATACACGGTGTTTTTAAAATAATAATAATAATAATAATAATAATAATAATAATAATAATAATAATAATAATAATAATAATAATAATAATAATAATAATAATGTAGTATCATTGACAATTATATTGTCTATCCAGGATACTTGAAGAGAGTACTTGGAACTACACAGAGGGTTTAGCTTGAATTGGCTCGACTGGAGTCGAAACCCGATCCGAATTCGAGTCGAGTTGGAGGAAAATTTTTGAGGTGAGTTCTCGAGTCGAGCTCAAAGATGTCTGTTTCGAGTCGAGTCGAGTTTCAAAGAAAACTCGCTCGAACTCGCTCGTGCTCATCCCTAGAAATAAGCTATTGTTGTCCTCTATATTAATATGATCACTTTTTGTTTCAAAGTGAAAGGTTTATTTACACGAGGGATGGCCTTTTTCGAAAAATATGCTTTTCGATTTTCGGAAATTTCATTTTTCGTTTTTTACTTTTTCGAAAAAAATTTCGTTTTCCGTTTTTTGAAAAATTTTTCGTTTTTCGTTTTTTCGAAAAATTGTTCGTTTTTTGTTTTTCGATTTTTCGAAAATAATTCGTTTTTTCGAAAGACTTTTCGTTTTTCGAAAAAAATTCGTTTTTAGTTTTATCGAAAAGATCGTTTTTCGTTTTCCAATTTTCAATGATTTTTTGTTTCTCGAAAAGTTTTCGGAATTCGTGGAATCATAATGTGGGAGAAAATGGGAGTACCCGGGAAAACACATGGACACGATTTTGTCTGCCACGAACTTACTTGACCTAGGATCAAATGCACAAGATGTAAGCGTTCTAACACTGAGCTACCGTGCCCCCTTGGATTTGGATTTAATGAAAGGATACTGTATAATGTCTACTATTGACGAAACTCATCCAATCATCACCAAACTTAGTATGGTTATGGACTGCAATGTGTTTAGTACGCACGTTAAATATTATGGTGTTTGGGGCTTTGGTTCCAGAGTTATTGCTAATCAAATTTGTGTTTTAAGTTAGTGATATCAAGAAATTTTACTAAGATATATTTGATTGGACTCAAATGATCTTGACGAAACTTGATAGGATCGTAAATATTGACAGGATAGGATAGGACGAAAGTTGATAGGATCGTAAATATTGACAAGCTTGCTATGCATGGAAGCTCAGTATAAAATATTATGGTGTACAGACTTTTTATTCCTGAGTTATTAGCTATCAATGCTAGGTTTGGAATCAGTGAAATCAAGAAATTTTATTAAAGCGAAAGATGGAACTCATCCAATTTTTACCAAACTTGGCAAGGTGGTAGATTTTGAAGAGCTTAGTAACTATAAAGGTAACCAAGAAAGATTTGTCGCTTTTTCACCCAACACCTTCAAACATCGATATGTAACCTAAGATATATCTGGAAGATCAAAAATAGTCTCCATCAGCATTGACGACCTTCTGCCAGCGTTTTGGAAGGCCATGTATTCCATCGCGATAGAACTTGGTGGGCCGTGAAGCGAAGAAGGTATCAAGTGCATTTTGCACCTCTACCAGGAATTTGAACTGGCGTCCTCTAAGCTGATTGTCCAAGGAATGGAACAGGTGATAATCGGACGGTGCAATGTTCGGGGAGTACGGCTGATGTAATAGTGTTTTCCATCCAAAGTGTAGAATGGTGTCCCGGGTCATCCTAGCTACGTGGGGCTTAGCGTTGTCCTGTAACAACAGGACCCATTTGCGGTAAATTTTCTAAAATTGGTCCAGTGATACAGCAGTTAACCCGACAATATATTTTTAATGTAAAAGAAAAGACTAACAAATTACCAAATAGAAGGATCTTGTATAAACTGATCGTGATAGTATCAGGCAACTCTGTAATAAATTGCCTTTTAACAATTGATTTTAACAAAATATGAAACATGAAGTGATTATATGTACTGATACTAATTCCAAAGACTTCTCACTGAGATCCCCCATTCATCTCTCTTATTTTCTATAACTAACTAAGTCAATATCAAAAACAATTTGATTGCTTTCAAAAATAGGCAATTTAATACTAACAAAATAGTTTTGAATGACTTATTTGTTCTAAAGATGTTTTATATACGGTAGGACAAAGAACTAAGTACCTGACTATTATAATCTCATCAAACGAGAATTCAAATTTTAAATTGGTGGGTCTTCGTTTTCGTATTAGTTTTTACTGCTACTAACTTCAGTAGAAGAATACTACTAAGATGAAATATTTTTTATTTGGTTGTTTATTGAAGTTCAGCGTCCCTTTTCAGTATCGAGCGAGACTACACAAGACGTGGACCTACATTTTAAAGTGGAATTCGAACCACCATAACACGTTCAATGTTTTCCCACTAGGGACCCTGTGCATCAAAGGGTTACCCGCTAGCCACTAGACCAGTGGGCAGGGTTTGAAATCTTTTCTTGGAATTATGAAATTATATATTTAAAAGAAACGTTTGTCGCTTCCTAGTAACTCTCTCGTTCTATGAGAAAAAAAAAATATTGTAACCAGAGATATAGTAAGTATTTATCACTTTCGGTTGCATTAAACTTACAGATGGAAACTACCATTGTGGCACAGAATCCATATCAAAAACTGCTTACGGCTATCGTTTTCTCTTTAGTATGAAACCGGAAATGGTAGTTTTCACTATTTCCGGTTTACATAGAGGGATAGCGATCGAGATGATAATCTTCGAATCCTGGATTCATATATATATAAACATATATATCATCTCTTATTATTTTTGATCTATTTTGATCACTATTGAAATTAGAAGTGGCAGTAAATTTCTACCACAGGATAGAACTTGGACATAGTCTATTGCCAAGGTACTGAATTCATGCTTCTTGCTAACTATTACCATGCTGTATGGTGATCAATACTGAAATCGGCAGTTGCGATTAGGGGCGGATCCAGGACGGACTTCTGAGGGTGGTGGCGGTGGGTTTTAATACTGTACTTAGAGCTACTTTTAAGAGCTCCAAACTCTGGGATGGGTTTTATTTATATATAAAATAAGAAAGTGTCCTCTTCTGGAGGGGGTCTATGGACCCCCTGGATCCGCCAATGGTTGTGATACATTTTTCCTACTTCCTGTTTTTGTAGAGAAACAAGTGAGTTTCGTTTCACTACGGAAGTGTAAAACTACGGTAAACTTCCAATCTATGCGAATTGAATGCTCAAACTTTAGTACAACAAGTAGCACTGGGTAGCTGCACCAAAGTTCCCAAGCAGATACCTAATAGTAAGTGCAGAATATTCTTAAACGTCCGCTGTATTCGCTGTGACAACATGGTGACAGCGGAGGCGTTATGCAGCCATCGACTAAACATATTTATCCTTCCCTGCTCTAGACATTCTGCAAATTTGGACTTTCCGGGATGCATCCTTCTTAGTGCAACATTTTAAGCAACGAGCAGTTTAACAGTCTCATACATTGCTTAAAGAAAGAGCAATGATTCTCAGAATTACTCAGAAGATATATATATACAATAATTTAAAACGGTTATTTCAATCTTTGCAATTCAGAGCACGAAAAGAAGTATAGCTAAAGGAACACTGATGTTAGCCAGATAGTAACTAGTAAACTCAATCACACTCAGTACCATTAGTTGCTTGATGTTATCCGTAAGTCAGAGATCATGGTATCTCATTTCGTGTAGATTTTTGCATTTGTTTAATGCTAAAAATGTATTTTATCGCTAATTGAACCCAGTACCATATATATACCGACAGGACGTACCTTAGTCACAAGGTAACATGAGTGAAACACTAAACTATTCGATTGACACCTGCAGCCTTGTCAACCCTAGGGAAAGTTACAAAGTGATTAAGTAAATACGGAACATAGTTCATACAAAGTATAGCGATGTATGAAGTCTCCGTTTCATATGACTTGGATAAAGGATACATCTGAAATATCAACAAAGAAATATATAATGATTTCTCTGGATAATTTGGATTAGTCCAGAATTCGAACACATACGTTGGTAAGTCCAACTTTTTTTTTTTTTTTTTTTTTACTTCTTTCTTCGGATTCCCAATAAAGTTGACTACTGAAAAGCTGAGTTATAGATTCTATATTAAAACAACACCTTCGCTAGACATGTTCAGTATACACATTGCCTTACATACAGAACAATACATTAGTTCTTAATACATGTCTGAAATAATAGTGCTTCGTATAGAATTTTACTTCATCCAATCGTAATAGCACAAAGATAAAAAATATTGCAAGGGATAATGTTCTTATTACAGAGAAAAAGAGTTGAAATGACTTAACACTAACAAACATTTTCTTTAAACAGAGATAATATTTTATTCTAATTTATGGAAGAAAGAAATAATTTGTAGTACAGTATCTTTATTAGGGTTATATATTCGTACAAAAGAATGTAAATACAATTGGGTCTGTCTTCAGAAAGGACGTACTTTTAGCCACAACCTACACTGCTTCTTTTCACTGTCTTCCAAGCAGAATTCTGGTTTTGTTTTGATGCACGAAATACCTGAAACAAAAATCAGAAAATATTTAAAATATTAAATTCATTGTGCTTAACTTGGTTGTACTTAACAATACAAAGTATCTTAACATTTTTGAGATTAAATGGACAAAATCTGTTCGGTCAGGTATGGACTTTTGGGTTGCACGTAGAAAAACTATGAAGTGTATATTGATGCTGAACAACAACTCAAAATGTATTACTATTCAAAAGTAAGTGGGTACCCCAATGGTGTTCGGGGTACCATGGGGTACCTAATGTCTGTATTTTTTAGATATGTGGAAATGTATGTCTCTAAAATGTAGGGAACTGACATTTGTTTACCGAAAACCTCAACTCGGTAAGCCTTAGGGATATTGAGATATGGGAAAATAAAGAGCGACACCATAGAAGTGTGGGGTTTGCGTACTAGGTGGTGTAGTTTCGGAAACGTAATTACGAGGGCTTACAACAACCTCAAAAGTAGTTTCAATTACATACACTACACACACGCCCTGATGGGGGGTTTCGGGTACCATGATATTCGCAGAACTCTCATTTCTAAATATTCTAAAACTAGCAGCGTTCACCCCGCTTCGCTGGGGTCACCCTGGAACGCAATAAACTTTGTTACTTAGATAATTTTTACTTTTTCGCTTTCAAGTGATATGATAAAAACCATAGAAGATTGGAGTAAATGTTAACATTATATCGCCTGTCATTTATGTTAACCCGCCGAGTGACACGGTCATGTGGGTTGCATATAAATACGGTTAGTTTTAGCTATGATGAGCTAACAAAGGATTTGTACGTTATAGACACTTGAATGGCAAATTATCTCAAGACACTGGTAATTGAAAATTAAAGTGATATGATAAAAACCATCTAGGGTCCAAATCTTAATAACCCCCCAAAAATGAAAGAAATTGGTTCAGCCGTATTAGCGTGATGAGCTAACAAAGGATTTGTACGTTCTCTTTTATATATATAGATATGTCTTAATAACGTTTTAAAGAACGTTAGAGGTGTGTGTTTACCGAAACAGCAAGTCGGTACGCCTAACAGTTACCGAAATATGGTGAAATAAAAAGCGACACCATAGGTACGTGGAGCTTGCATATTAGACAGTACAATTTAGAAAATTAATTAAAACTTCCAGCTAGTACATCTAGCAGCTAGAGAGACACCATACAGTAAAAGCGTATTAGATCTTGAAATTTCAGAAAACAATTATTGATCCTAACAAAAGTTAAATAAGATGGTACTTATATGGGTTAAGTGAGTACCTCAGACTCGTCAGTACAATTTCGATCGAAAGATTAATTCAGCTCTAAATTTTCTTTGAACAATCCCAAGCGTTCATCGGGCTCTGAAATAAAGTGAACATTTTTTGTCAATATCTAATATAGCAAGCGAGATATGAGGAATTATGTATTTTATGACGTCGTAAAAATAGAGACCCACATGGATTTGTACTTTTGAGTATTTGCTGTAAGAAGAAGAAATTTCAGAAAACAACCGTATATAACTTAAGAGACAATTAAATGGGCGAGGGCACGGTGGCTTAGTGGTAGAGTGCTTACCTCTGGTGTATTGGGTTCTTGGTTCGATCCACGGCCAAGTCAGTTTGTAGTGGACATCGTATTCGTGGGTTTTCTCGGGGTACTCTCTTTCCTCCCACCTTTGCATTCCATCAATTCTGTCAACAACATTCACTTGCTTTAGTTGAGTTGATTTTAGTTTAGCGTCCCGTTCAGCAGCGAGGCTATATGAGACGTGGACCTACTGATTAACGTGGAATCCGAACCACATGAGCTCCCGCCGGGAATCGAACCCGGGTCTCCCACGCCTTCACTTGCTTTAATCATAATCTCCCTGAGACTAAAATGCATAATCGTGGGTCGCTACACTGAAATATTTCCTTTTATTTAATTTTAAAATTAAATAGGGAGTTAAGTATGATCGTATTTCTATGGGTTAAGTGAATACTCCAATAGTTTCTGCAAAAAAATATTAGTTAAATACCCTACCACTAAGCTACTGTGTCCCCGCCCACTGAATTGTCTATTAAGGTATATACAGTAGTTTTCTGATTTTTTTTTCTTATAGGAAAGACCCAAAAGTACAAATCCATAAAGATCTCTATTTTTACGTCATAAAATATATAATTCCTTATATCTTAGTTACTATCTTAGATATTGACAGCGAATTTTCATTCTTTTGCACAGCTCGATGAACCCTTGGAATTGCCTGAAGAAAACCTAGGACTGAACTAATCTTTCGATCGAAATTGTACTGAGGTACTGATTTAACCCATAAAAGTACCATCTTATTTAATTTTGTTGCGACCAATAATTGTTTCCGAAATTTCAAGATCTCATAAGCTTTTATTTCAGTGTTTCTCCAGATGTTAGATGTACTAACTGGAAGTTTTGGGTAAACACATATTTCAAATACTGTTTACAAATGTCAGATTATATTTTCAAAAGCTTTTAAAATTTAATTTTGGTAGACTCCATGATGTTCTAACACCCCATGAAGATATCTAATTACTTTAAGATGAAATTGCTACTGGTGTTTATTAACTTTCCATGACCGATTTCGGAAATTTTAGCATCTAACACGAAAACCCCTTAACTGTGTTGGTCCTCCCTTTATTTGACAACATCTTGATAGCCGTTAGTCATATTTTAATTCAATTTCCGAATTGTAGCGTTAAGTAGGCAAGCCCCACATACCTATAGTTTATTCCCCCCCAAAAAAAAATCAGTTCTTTACATTTTACAGACATGTATTTCCATATATCTAAAATGCAGAAATTAGGTACCGCATTGGAACCCCATTGGAGTACTCACTTACTTTTGCATAGCAAGGTAAAAACGCCAGTGGTTCTCACTTTAAGGTTGAAAACATACTATTTTGTCTCTTCTCTGAGCATCGTGAATCTGTCGGAGCTGTACCATAGTTGGAAAGACTCACTGATCCTTCCTATAATGACCATGGAGCCAGAATTCAAAAAGGAGTAGCCGTTAAAGGAAAAACAATATTTTAAAATCCTTGCACCAGTAGTAGTCACCTTAAAATCAAAATGTTCCAGTAGTAGTCAGGATTTTCTACCAGTGTTCGTCACTCAAATAACTTGACATAATTTATTCAAAAACGCACTGTGTATCAGTTTAGGGTTAAGAATACAATATAAAGTAGTAAGCTTAATAACTTTGCATCACTTTTAGCACTCAAGAAAGAAAATAACAACGTTTTTACATACTTTTTAAAGCAATTTCAGAAAGAAAAATGTTAACTGAATTCAAAAGTTAACTGTATATCACTTCCACGTTAAGAGTACAATATTAAATACTATGTTTAATAACTATACGTCACTTTAAACTCTCAAGAATGAAAACAAACGTTTGTACATACATTTTAAAAACAATCTGAGAAACAAAATAAGTTAACTGAATTCAAAATTTAATTATACATCACCTTAAGCTTAAGAATACACTATAAAATGCTGAGATTAATAAAAAATGAAATCTTTAAGTTTAACGTCCCACGATTATGCCGGTTAGGCTAAAGGAGACGGTGATAATGAGAAATGAGTGAAATGGTGGAATGAAGAAAGTGGGAGGAAACGGGAGAACCCCGAGAAAACCCACGAGCACGGTGTTTGTCCACCACAAAGTCCACACGGCGCGAGTTGGGATCGAACCAGGGACCCCAAGCACCGAAGGTGAACGCTCTACCACTGAACCACCGCCCCCCCCCCCGAGATTAATAACAATGCATTACTGAAGAATGAAAACAAAAATGTTTTAGCTACCTATATTGTATTTACATGTTATTTCTCATTAACATTTTTTTTTTTTTTTGATAACTCATGATCAAGTCTAGGGATGCGCAAGAGAAAAGATTTGAGATTGTCTCCTCTCGAAAAGGTGCCGCGAAAGTTATGTCTCCTCTCGAAAACTGGATCCGTTTCTATTGGAAGAGCTCTATCTCGTCTCGAATTTCGTAACAAAAATTCTGTCTCGTCTTGTCTCGTGCGCATCCCTAATCAGGTCCATAGCCAAAAACTTCATTTCGGAGGGGGTTTGATAGGGCTTTGGGATATCCAAATTTAGATATGGATAATCGATATCGACAAACTATCAAAACTTGTTCGAAATATCGAAAAATACAGCAATATCGAAATATAAACAATATCAAAAATCGAAAATCTATATATATAAAAGAGATCAAAAATATGGATATATCGATCAAAATGGACATAATCTTGGAATACGATTTGGTGGAATAATGAGAGAGAAAAATAATCATTGATTAAATATTAAATTGAAAAGAAATAAGAGCCTGACGCTCAAATACTTATCTATCCGGCACCCATCTTGATCCCCATAAAATATCATGAAGTGCTTGATTGATTCTAAACCCAATAATAGTAATAGTAATTTAACAATAAATACAGAATATATAATTTACGCACCTTGAAATGTAGAAATTAATGATTGTAATCCCCAGCTTTCCAACAGACCTTTGATTTCTCCAAATGAAGATTCGGATATCTTGTTACTTCTCAAGCAATAATGGGTTACAATAATCAGTAGCAGTCCAAAGCCAAGTCACTAAGTTAAGTATGAAAATAAAAGAATTCATTAGTTAGATGCATACAAAATCCTACTCATGTAAATCCGAATCTACTTGTATTAAATTGTAAATTTAAACAAACTAAATTATACTACTTTGGAAAGCATCTCCAAATATAATGTTTTCATTCTAAAGTGAAAGAATTTTTAAAATCGGATGACCCGTTTGCGTTGTACACTCTCTATGCGCCCAATGTGAAATGAAAATGCAACGTTGCCATTTACCTGGATCCACAACATAAGTGAGTGAAGTTACTGTCTTTTACGCTAACATGTCGATGGCCAGCCCCCGTTTCAAACAGTAACTTCATTCACTTATGTTGTGGGTCCAGGTAAATGACAACGTTGCATTTTCATTTAAAATTGGGTGCATAAAGAGTATACAGCACACACATCTCGTCCGATTTTTTTTAAAAAAGTGTTCACTTTAGATTGAAAACGTCATATTTCGATATGTTTTTCCTCTTACATTTTGTTGTAACTCGGATAATAACAGAGTTACCCTATGTCAGGGAACGTTTGAGACATGCTGTATACATCATAAGAAGTTCCTTTCTAAATTCTACACGGATGTGGTTTCATTGAATGTGAGGTGGGTGATACGGCCTTTTGGGAGTACGTCACACGGACGACCGTAATTTTGTGTTCAAAATTTTTATGAACTGGTGGGATATGTGATTCTTATGGCCACGGGCTAGAATTTTCTTAGTATGTCAAATATGCAATCAGATTTCATGCAGCTTAATTTGGTGAAAAGCTATTGCCAATTGAACGTTACATTTACCTCTTTCTTGCAGATGTTGAACCATGCCGTTAGCACGTGAGGAATGGATCGAAATAATAAAACTGTGGGGCGGGAGGAGTATATGTGCAGTGGTTGCCGATTGCAGAGTCATCCACAATGTGACTCTGTGTCACATGTTTCAGTGTCACAGTAATTAACTAAATTTGAGAAGACGGGCACATTCGTGAACATATATCGTAGCGGTTCAAACTTGCGGGACCTTGTTCCTTCCCCATTTTGAACTGGTACATGAAAATGCGATTTTCTTCATGCTTGCCTGCGCCGATTTTGACAATTACTTCACTACTCCATTTCTCTCGTCGAGTATTACAAGAATCAGTTAAAATCTCGCGGTCCTTTTTTCTTCACCATTTTGAACCGGTACATGAAAATGCGATTTTCTTCATGTTTGCCTGCGCCGATTTTGAAAATTCCTTCACTGGTCGATTTCTCTCGTTGAGTGCTACAAGAACCAGTTAAAATCTCGCGGTCGTTTTTTCTTCCCCATTTTGAACCGGTACATGAAAATATGATTTTCTGCATGTTTACCTGTGCCGATTTTGAAAATTCTTTCAGTAATCTATTTCTGTCGTCGAATACTATAAGAATCAGTTAAAATCTCGCGGGCCCTTTTTTCTTCCCCAAGCCAATATTTTTGTATATTTTGAATGTATTCAAGTATGGAACAAAAGTATTATATAATTCCCTTAGTAGGCTTCTCAACTTAATATTTTTCAACTTAAATTTTATTTATTTCAATTATTTATTTTCTTGTGACTCAATATTTAATTGCAATCGTTCATTGGGGAGAAGGGTGGCCATTCTCAAATATATAAATATAGTATTCTTAAAATTTATATGTTCTCGTACTATTAGTTTCTTCCACTAGACCTGGAAATTGCAAAATTAATACCTGGAAAACCTGGAAAATTCAGGGAAATTGAGTTCCACATTTATGTATGAACACTCCTATTTATAATTGTTTTCGAACAGGGAGAACTGTACGAAAGGGTGTTTTGGGAATGGTATAACAGTAGGTTTCTGGGAGTGTTGTTCGAAATGAAATCTTTAAGTTTTACGTCCCACTATTATGCTGGCTAGGCTAAAGATGATGGGGTGTTGTTCGGTGGGGGTCAATGTTGCCAATTTTGGGTAAAGTCGCTAAATAAGGGGAATTCGACCTCAACGATAGAGTAGGGTGACCATAAAATTTTCAGTTAAAAACGGGACAGGTTCTTGCATCCCTAGACTTTTAGATCTACCTTTGTTCTTATCAGTGCCTTGATATCAGAGTTCCCCCCCTCTCTCTTCGTTACAGAGCGGGTACTTATGAAAAAGGAAAGACACGTTGAAGTTTGTTTAACACACAACCAACTGCTAAAACCTCTGCTGCCTTTCGAGCAGTACTGCGAACTATAGAGTATGCTTAATATAGGGAATTTCAGTTCAATTTTTGCCTCTTTGTTATTATTAATTATCAATACTTTTAAAAAAAGTAAAGGTTTGTTATTTACTTCTTTCATTTACATAAAACGGGACGAATACTACTTTTCTCCATCTACTGACGGGTCGGCCGGGACACGCCCCTAAAACGGGACTGTCCCGGTCAAAACGGGACGTATGGTCGCCCTACGACAGCGCCAAAAAATATTTTTTTTCCGATTGGAGACATTTTTGGATGATTTTTAAATGACGATTTACCTACTTACACATTTAGCGACTTTTTGCTGCAAACAAAATGTTCATCTGTAGAGAAGCATTATTAGTTCAAAACAGTTTTTACGTTCTTTTTTTCTGTTTGTTTTAATCAGCGCAAGTGATGAAGAGTTTGGAAATACAGCGTACTCACTACCCCACAATCCTGCATTGTTATGTTACCCTTTCCCTCTAATGAAGAACAACTACAAACTTGATGTCCTTTAGTTCGCAGAGTTTCCGTTGAGAGACACACGTAATACATCATTACCGATAGCAACAAGATTAGCTATAGATGCGTGAATAAAGGCGAAGAAGGTGTTTGTTATATTTGTCATTTGGGGTCTTTTAATTATTCTGCACTTTTTCTTTTACAAAAAATTTCTTGACGTGAGTACTGTAGTGTTAATTATTTCGGAACTATTTTGACCACAACATGAACAAAAGTACCCGAAACAACCTGAAATGATCCCTGAATTAAAGGATTGGTTGCGCCCTGTTTACAAAGATGGGAATAGAACCAGCGGCGCAAATCTGTCTTCAACATTGGGGGGGGGGGGGTACGACCGTTACCATACTATTTTTTGGCGATGTCCAAAATACTTATGAAGTTGAAATACAATGCTGTGGAGGATCAGAGTTGTCTTCAGCGTTGGGAGGCTGCAGATTTGAGGCTTATTCTGGGGGACATCTATTTTATCTAACGTTCCTTTGTAGCAATCGGACAAAAATCATCAAATTTCTCCCAAAAAACACATTTCAAATCGGATTATTGGGGAGAAGTCCCCCTCAGTTCCAAGATTGGAGGGGACATGTATCCGTCACCCCCCACCCCCCCGGGATTTGCGCCAGTGAGTAGAACATATTGTTTAGTTTACATCTACAACTTTAAAACAATGCATATAGACAATGAATTTTTCGATTATTTCTTATAGCGACTTTTCACCCAAAATTGGAGTCGTCACCTCTCGTTTCGCAAACTTATTGCCAACATTTTGGAAACTGGTTGCGGGGAGAGCTACAATGGATGAGTCAAGTTATTTCGTCGCTTCCGCTGTGAACCTAAGTACAATATTCCAAAAGTCACATTTTTTTGGTTCCAAACTATATGTTTGCTGGGTGAAAGCATAGACTGGAATGTGTTCAACTTCATTTGCATAGAAATGTGTTGCCTTTCCTACCTTATCTTTAATCCCATAGTAGCTTCTTTCCGAAAGTTAAAAAATGCAATTCTTCCTTTCTTAATAGTATTTATTACCCAAAGTATTACGTAAGCATTGTATGTTACTTATGTAGCTCACAGAGCCGCAGCTATGGGCGAGCAAGCAAAGCACGTGTCCCGGGCGCGTGGTTGGAGGGGCGCCTAAAAGAGAGGTTATATATTAGTACTTTTCCTGGCGGTATTTAATACTTTTCATCAGAGTGCGAAATCATGAAATCAAAGTGAGAGGAGACTGGAGGAGTGAAGAGAGAGAGAGAGAGAGAGAGAGAGAGAGAGAGAGAAGAAAAGGCTCGCACTTTTACACTTCAAAGTAAATTAAGTCTTATTTATTTTTTCTGTCCCCCTCCTCCCCCTCCCCTAAGTTCTACTGTCAAAGTAAATAGCTAATAACACTCCCAGGCCAGAACCGCATCTACGTTGGAAATTTGATCGAGATCGGTCGGTCGGTGCAAAAGATTAAGAAAAAATGAAATGAAACCTTTGAGTTTTACGTCCCACAGTTATGCCGGTTAGGCTAAGGGAGACGCTGATGATGAGCAATTAATTAAATGGTGGAATGAAGAAAGTGGAAGGAAACGGGAAAACCCGAGAAAACCCATGCACACGGTGTTTGTCCATCACAAGGTTCACTTGGCGAAGCTGGGATCGAACCCGGGACCCCAAGCACCAGAGGTGAATGCTCTACCACTGAGCCACCGAGGCCCCCGGCCGGGAATCGAACCCGGGTGTCCCACGCCAAAGGCGTGTTCACTAACCACTTAGCCACGAGGGAGCTCATCTGTGAGGCAGTGTAACCAAAAAAAAAAAAAGAAAGAAAAAAAACGCACACTGGATGTTTGAGCAACTGAGGATCAAAACATTCTCAATGGAGTATGAGAAATAGTAAACGTCAATCAAAGTGTGCTTTTGCTTATTCATTACTTCGTTAATACTTAATTCCTTCTAGAAATAGTGAAACAATACTATGAAGAAACACTAATTAAACTAATAACTATTACGTTTTATTTCTTACCATATCACAAAAGTAATATACCGTTTTTACCACCCATAGAACTTGAACCTAGTACTATACTGCATTAGTCACGCCGTAACGAAAGGTGAAATTCAAACACCTGGCATTCGTAACTGTTGAAGATGTGTTGTAGCTACGTGTATATCACGCGGCCTGCGTTGGTACTCCTCAGCATAAATACCTCACAGCCCAAAGCCAGGAAACATCACAGACAGAAGACAGGGGCATAAGCAGTGCCTGACACTTCACGAACTCAAACCCACCAAGACTCAACTCAACATGACCTTCAATTACGTTCTAGAAACCAAACCAATGCTAAGGCACAAACTCACCAACTTCCTATATGAAAACACAAGAAAAAAAATCTAACTTTTTGGTTCCAAAGTGATGACATAACAATAATACTAAAAAGGTTTTAATTTTCAGTAACCCAAACATGAATTAACTAGGGAACATAACAAAGCAAAAATAAATAAATAAAAATAAAAATAAATTAAATTAAAAAATAAAAAACCTAAAAAGTAAGCTCTCCCTAACTACTTTTTTTTTTAATTTCAGTAAGGCTGTAAAATATGTCAATATCTTCGTAAAATATACATATTTCATTGTAAACAAGTTCTTTAAACGTTAGGTCCCTGGTTCGATTCCTGCTCCCGACAAATAGGCTTTTGGTGAACACTGTAGGTATGGTTATTATTAAGACTTTCCAGTTTCCTTACATTTTCTTGATTCCACCATTATCATGTATCTCATCGTCACCTTTTCTCTTACATTGATGTATGATCTGTCAGGAAAGTAAATGTACACCTATTTTTCGAGTCTGGCATTCCTGCGCTCCATCCGTGGAGAGTATGAGAATTAAATCAATCAAATGTTTACTGAGGGGCAAAAAGAAAAGCTTAATCTGAATAAGACATTGCAGAGGGGCACAAGCTGTGAATACGAATAGTGCATTGTGTAAATAAAGGACGACACCGAAAGAGAAAGCCAGAAACAGCTGTTAAACTTACAAAAAAAGAGTAAAAATTGTCGAAGTGGGAACATAAAACACAAATACAACAAATACGCCGACAACTAAAGGGTCACCATGCCATGATCTTGGTGTAGTGGTTAAAAATTTTTGTTAATAATACATACAACTCATGAGAGATGGTAAAAGAGGTCGTATTTAGTTTTTGGTAGCAATTATTATTGGTAATGTTTAGTACTGATAATACTTTTTGTCTTTGCGTATTGCTTTTATTCTTGTCTTCATTTCGAAAGAGAAGAATATCCGAACAAATGCCACCAAAATTCCTCATACTTTGAATGTAAACGCCATTTGCAATTAGTGAAGAATAAAAATTGAACGTTCCGATGTAGCTGCAAAAAGTAAAAAGAAAAACATGGAAGTGGACCATATTCATGGTTATTAAAAATACAATTTCTACATGCCTTACATCTCCCGACCACGTTTCTACGTTAGCAAGTAAGAGGTTTGTGTTTAGGTTAGGTTGGTCAATACGTTTTGCAAAGGGGCCCGGTTTAGCTCTGACGCACCACAGGTGCGAGAAGGGAGAAAAACACTTTTTCTCTCTCCCTCTGTGTGTCTACTTATCTATCTATTTGTATATATATAACGCTATTTGTGAATGCTATAACCACCCTAATTTTCAGCGGATTGAGACGAAACTTGGCACAAACATTAATTGTTGAAATATCTTGATGAGTTCGTTAACCAGAATAATCAGATGAAAATGTTCAAAATGGTGGCCCTTCAAACTCTTAAAAAGTTCCAAGGGAACCAAATTTCGCCCATAAATAGGTATTCAGAAAGTTTGAATAAATTTTCCTCTTTTACTGAAATATTTGTGTGCAGAAACTTATTGAAATATTGGACCCGATTAATCGCCTAAAGAAGGTTCACGCCCTTTCGCTACGGTCAGTTTTTTTTTTTTTTTTTTTTTTTTGCAGGAGGGGTTATTTTCCTATTGGAACAAGATGATTGATTGTTAGCGATGATATGAAATTACACATTGAAAGTGAAGTAACTTGTGACACGTGTTATTTGAAAGAGTAATATAATAAATGTGCATTCCTCTAACACAGAGAACTGTAAATCATGTATTTCGAGTTCGGGAGCCTGAATGGCGAGTAGTGTTATTTGATTTGCTCTTTAGTAACACATTGCATTGCAAATAAAGGTAGGCAACATTAGTGGTAAGTAAAATAATAATAATAATAATAATAATAATAATAATAATAATAATAATAATAATAGGTGTTGTTTGTGGCAAGGTAATATCTTCCTCAGTTCTTCTTCAAACGTAATGATTGTAACGCCATATTTCCCTTACAAACAAAATATTAGCAATTTATATCGAGAGAACGAGAAACTGTAGAGTGATGGGAGCAACGTTGGACAGTATGGACTCATAATACTCAGAAAAGTAAGCGATTTCAATGCAAAATGAACGAAGAGTCATTGTCATGGGTACTCATGGGGCCACGGCAGAGCCCTCTTTAGGCAAAATGTCGATAGCTTATATCGAGAAAACAGGAGGTGATACTGGGATGGGACCAACTTTGGACACCGTGGACCCATAAAGCGCATCGAAAAAAATAGGGGGGGGCGCCAGCCAGCCTTACTTATTTCCACGTAATAATATAAAATTATGTTGTCGAAATACACACACGAGTTAGCTACTAATATTTCATATTATTATTATTATTATTATCGACAGCGTCTTTTCATTACGTGTGCGTGTTTGACATGAAGCCAAAGAGAAGATCCATCATTCGTAGAAAGAATAATAGTCAGTTACTTTAACTGTGAACGACAGCGAAAAATACGAAAAGAGTGGACTACCTGTAGCGTAAAGAAGCAATATTTTCTCTCAAATGGATAAAAAATCAAGCCGAGATTGATTCGAACTCGCATGGACGGCGCGAAAAGCCAGTGCTTTGTCCACTTTTTTTTAACTGACTCACTAAACGTGTTTCAGTAACTTACTTATTGCTAATTTTACTTGCTTCACTCGTTTAACTTGCTTTTTCTAATAACTTATAACGACAGGGACACGAACACAGAAACATCGAGGACAGTTAAAAATCATAGATGCTCTCCCGCCGGGAATCGAACCCGGAACTCCATACACCAAAGGCGCACGTGCTAGCGACTAGACCAGCGGGAAGAGCACCACTCTCTCCCTGTGTCGTTAGGGATTACGACCACTGTCTTGCCAGCTATCACTTCTGTGGGTTTATACTATGATCACATGTTTCTTCTCTGCTGGAAGAGTAAAACCTACATTATATGTAATACATGAGGTATTTAGACCTACATGCTCTTCATATAATGTAATAAAAGGGTCATGCTGGGAATAAGAAAAAGAACATTCCTTGGACAAAGCGGAAACTATTGGCATCAGAAATATTTATCTACGAGGCATGCGCAGTAGTATATTTCAGAATAGTTACTGTTTTGTTCAGTAAACGAAGAAAGGAGTATAAAAAAGCAAATATGTCGCGTCAACGAGATCGACCAGATTTGACAGGGGCGGAAGGAGATGTATAGTAATACAACAACTTCGCTCAGTTGATACGAGCCGAGCCGGTTGATATCACTACCCGAGTTGATCTTCTGCTTGGGCTCAAGAATTCGACCGTGCAGGTCTCAGCCTTAATTTTAAGAACTACAGTATATACTTATATTGGTGATTACGACATTTGAGGCTGTCTCGTAATAATAATAAAAAAAACTCTTGTCTTCTCGTTATCTAGACGAGACGAGATACACTAAAATTGCCCCACGAGATGCACCAAAATTGCGAGAGGAGACGCACCCTTGCCGTGAGCAACACTAAAAGTATCCCACATTACTGACTACATTTCTCATGGCTTTCGGTTTCCAGTCTAATCAGGCCATTATTTCAAAACGAGTTAAAACGAGCTGAACGAGCGAGAGAGCCATTATCAAACTCAACTCAACTCGAAACTCGACCTCGAAAACAGCGCCTTGGCTTGGAACTCAACTCAAGAAAAATATCTTTGGCTCGACTCGGATTGAACTCGAGTCGAGTCGAATTTTGGCTCGACTCCTGCTCATCCCTATTCGTGTTTGTATTTTATGTTTCCACTTCAACAATTTCTACTCTTTTTTTTCTTCGTTTACCTATTGTTTCTGGATTTCTCTGTCGGTGTCGTCCTTTATTAACACCATGCACTATTCTTATTCCCAGCTTGTGACCCGCTTCAATGTCTTATTCAGTTTAGGCTTTTCTCCTTACATTGACTTCACATGTGATTGATTTAATTCTCACTTTCCGCGCACGACCGATGAAAATGTTTTATTATTATTATTATTATTATTATTATTATTATTATTATTATTATTATTATTATTATTATTATTATTATTATTATACTATTGAACTTGCACGGCGAAATTACTGTATAATACGATATCATTTCAGTAATTTTATTCTATTGTATGTTATTTAATTTATTAATGGGCACTAAATTGTCTCCAGATCAACGAATAAATTAACTACGGCATGCACTTTGGTGGAAATATCATTACATGAACATGTTTGGAACGAACCAATAATCTTATTGCAATGATATTTCCACCAAAGTGCATGCCGTAGTTAATTTATTCGTTGATCTGGAGACAATTTAGTGCCCATTAATAAACTAAATAACATACAATGGAGTAAAATTACAGAAATGATATCGTATTATACAGTAATTTCGCCGTGCAAGTTCAATAGTATAATAATAATAATAATAATAATAATAATAATAATAAAACATTTTTATCGGTCGTGCGCGGAAAGTGAGAATTAAATCAGTCACATGTGAAGTCAATGTAAGAAGAAAAGCCTAAACTGAATAAGACATTGAAGCGGGTCACAAGCTGGGAATAAGAATAGTGCACGGTGTAAATAAAGGACGACACCGAAAGAGAAATCCAGAAACAGCAGGTAAAAGGAGAAAAAAGAGTAGACATTGTTGAAGTGGAAACATAAAATACAAACACGAATAGGGATGAGCACAAGTCGAGCCAAAATTCAATTCGACTCGAGTACAATTTGAGTCGAGTCAAAGATAATTTTCATGAATTGAGTTCGGAGCCAAGTCGCTGTTTTCGAGGTCGAGTTTCGAGTTGAGTTGAGTTTGATAATGGCTCTCTCGCTCGTTCAGCTCGTTTTAACTCGTTTTGAAATATTGGCCTGATCAGACTGGAAAGCAAAAGCCATGAGAAATGTAAGCAGTAATGTGGAATACTTTTAGTGTTGCTCACGACAGAGGTGCGTCTCATCTCGTAATTTTAGTGCATCTCGTGGGGCAATTTTAGTGTATCTCGTCTCGTCTAGATAACGAGAAGACAAGTTTATTATTATTATTATTATTATTATTATTATTATTATTATTATTATTATTATTATTATTATTATTACGAGACAGCCTTAAATGTCGTAACCACCAATATAAGTATATACTGTAGTTCTTAAAATCAAGGCTGAGATCTGCACGGTCGAATTCTTGAGCCCAAGCAGAAGACCAACTTGGGTAGTGATATCAACCGGCTCGGCTCGTATCAACTGAGCGAACAGCTCGAGTCGGCTCGGTTGAGATGAGCCGATGACCCGAGCCGGCTTAGTTGGAACAAGCCATCGACTCAGCTCAATTGAGCCGATGGCTCGAGCTTTCTCGGTTGGGATGGGTCACCTACTCGGCTCATGTGAACCGGTTCGAGCCAGCTAAGTTGAAACTACTTCAGCAGCACGTTTCGACTCAGCTCAACTAAGCCGATGGCTCAAATCGGCTCGGTGTGGTGAGCTGTTGGCTCGGCTCACTTCTCGATTCGGTTCGATATTGAATGAGCTGTAAGCCGAGCCGCTCGAGCCGTTGAGAAGCCCAAACCCGGTCCCAGCTGTTTTGAATATGTTTGGATGAAGCCTATAACTTTTAACAATTTTTTGCTCGAGCCCGAATACTTGCCCCTTCGGAACTCAAACCCAGAACGTGACCGATGTCCTTGCCTCCTGAAGACTTCCAGACGACCGAGATCGACAGTCAATTAGCTTTTACTATTCAGATACAAACCGTATATCTTTTAAAGATTATACATGGAGTTGATATAATAATAATAATAATAATAATAATAATAATAATAATAATAATAATAATAATAATAATAATAATAATAATAATAATAATAATAATAGTTTTAAACTTGCCCTGAAATTTTTGCAAAACTTACTTAAAAGTAGAGATTTCGGGGAAAGGGTTCCGTACCTTCAAGACACACCTCTGCAACTACCAACATTTTAAACCAGAACGTTCCATTGAGGTTTCATGTAGGAAGTATTCTACTGTTTGTTTTAAGGAAAATAACTGTAATAAATACAACTGAATATCACGCAACAGTAAGGCATATGATAAACTAATATTTAGGATAGGGAGGGGTAAATATAAAAGCTTTGCTACAAAATACCTACACATAGCATAATTCAATGAGCTCTGAAATAGAATGTAACGAAATAGCCTATGAGATTCAGTCTACAGAGCAATTGTTACTTAAAGAATGGACATACACTATTTCGAGAATCGAGACAAGACGGGAAATGTTTACGATACTTTTCGTCTCGTCTCGATTCTCATCTCCAAAGAGAGACGAAAATTTTAATTTAGCCCTGACCCGTCTCGAATGTAAAATGTTAATTCTCATGTTATTTTATTTGTTTTAGAAACGAGATGAGAAACTCCTCTTCTCGTGAGCAACATTAAACCAAACCGAAATATTCTTTCCAAATGTCACGTTTCTGCTTGTAATGGTATGACCTGAGCGATAATTTAGCTTCTAGCTTTTAATCTTCTACGAGATAATAATAATTATCATTATTACTATTCCTGAAGATTTGATAGTTCAAGTATTGAAACATCCGAGTATTCAAATATCTGAATATACTCGTAATAAAAGGTATGTTATCGCTGATCAATCGCCATCAAAAATCCTAAAGTAAAAAAAAAAAAAAGTAAATAAATAAATTGCAATGTGCATTCGCACAAACACCTTGACCACTGAACCGCGATCGCTACGCGGTAAACGATCCGTCTTTAGTCTGGTTACGTTAGGTTTCTTTGTCTCCGCTTGCAAACTTGTATGTTATATTTTTCGATTCAAAATGCCTTTCGTATTTCTTTTATGAAGTCGGCAAAGTTTATATTAATAACTTGAGTTTTTCTTAAACCACTGGTTCACAAGTTCGTTCTTTCTCCACACGAAACTACAAATATGACAGATTGAATTCTCATACTCCCCATTTCTTTCAAAGCAGTCGCCATTACCTGGGCAAAGACTTATTTCCGCCACGGTTCATATTAACCAAAATAAATTCATTTTTCGGAAGCGGAACTTTCACTTTCCGGATTTCGCAAAATTATGGAATTCAGTTATACTAAGGAATTCAGAAGAATTTCGGAACTCGGAAAGAATCCGGAATTTAGAAAATTCCGGAATTGAGAAAAAACCCGACTTTCGAAAAAATCCGGATTTTCCGAATTCCGGAATGTTAACGAAATCAGAAATTTCTAAATTCCGGATTTTTCCGAATTCCGAAATTATTACAAAATTGGAATTTTCCGAATTCCGGAATTTGTCCGGCTTTACTTTCGGGAGTCCGAAAACTAATAATTCCGGAACGGGCTATCCCTAGTTTATACACAACCTTTCAGAACACTAAGCTAGTAGCTGTCTACAAACAAACAAGTAATGCAAAGCATGTTGTATACTGCAATACGTCATGTATTAAAATCCGACACCATGACCCTTTTATTACATTATATGAAGAGCATGTAGGTCTAAATACCTCATGTATTACATATAATGTAGGTTTTAGTCTTCCAGCAAAGAAGAAACATGTGATCATAGTATACAACCTACAGAAGTGATAGCTGGCAATACAGTGGTCGTAATCCCTAACGACACAGGAAGTGAGCGTTGCCATCGCCGCTGGTCTAGAGGCTAGCACGTGAGCCTTGAGTGTATGGAGTCTCGGGTTCGATTCTCGGCGGGAGAGCATCTATCATTTTTAACTGTTCTCGATGTTTCTGTGTTCGTGTCCCTGTCGTTATAAGTTATTAGAAAAAGCAAGTTAAACGAGTGAAGCAAGTAAAATTAGCAATAAGTAAGTTACTGAAACACGTTCGGTGAGTCAGTTAAAAAAATAGTGGACAAAGCACTGGCTTTTCACGCCGTCCATGCTAGTTCGAATCAATCTCGGCTTGATATTTTATCCATTTGAGAGAAAGTATTGTTTCTTTTCGCTACAGGATGGATTTTCTCTTTGGTTTCATGTCAAACATGCTCACGTAATGAAAAGACGCTGTAGATAATAATAATAATACTAATAATACTAATACTAATAATAATAATAATAATAATAATAATAATAATAATAGTAATATGAAATATTAGTAGCTAACTCGTGTGTGTATTTCGACAACATAATTTTATATTATTATGTGAAAATAAGTAAGGCTGGCTGGCGCCCGCCTCCCTAATTTTTTCGATACGCCTTATGGGTCCACGGTGTCCAACGTTGGTCCCATCCCAGTATCACCTCCTGTTTTCTCGATATAAGCTATCGACATTTTGCCTAAAGAGGGCTCTGCCGTGGCCCCATGAGTACCCATGACAATGACTCTTCGTTCATTTTGCTTTGAAATCGCTTACTTTTCTGAGTATTATGAGTGCATACTGTCCAACGTTGGTCCCATCGCTCTACAGTTTCCGTTCTCTCGATAGAAATTGCTAATATTTTGTTTGTAAGGGAGATATGGCGTTACAATCATTACGTTTGACGAAGAACTGAGGAAGATAATGCCTTGCCACAAACAACACCTATTATTATTATTATTATTATTATTATTATTATTATTATTATTATTATTATTATTATTATTATTATTATTATTGTTGTTGTTTTACTTACCACTAATGTTGCCTACCTTTATTTGCAATGCAATGTGTTACTAAAAAGCAAATCAAATAACACTCCTCGCCATTCAGGCTCCCGAACTCGAAATACATGATTTACAGTTCTCTGTGTTAGAGGAATGCACATTTATTATATTATTCTTTCAAATAACACGTTACACAAGTTACTTCACATTTAATGTGTAATTTCATATCATCACTAACAATCACCTTGTTCCGATAGGAAAATAACCCCCTCCTGCAAAAAAAAAAAAAAAAACTGACCGTAGCGAAAGGGCGTGAACCTTCTTTAGGCGATTAATCGGGTCCAATATTTCAAAAAGTTTCTGCACACAAATATTTCAGTAAAAGAGGAAAATTTATTCAAACTTTCTGAATACCTATTTATGGGCGAAATTTGGTTCCCTTGGAACTTTTTAAGAGTTTGAAGGGCCACCATTTTGAACATTTTCATCTGATTATTCTGGTTAACGAACTCATCAAGATATTTCAACAATTAATGTTTGTGCCAAGTTTCGTCTCAATCCGCTGAAAATTAGCGTGGTTATTTCATTCACAAATAGCGTTATATATATACAAATAGATAGATAAGTAGACACACAGAGGGAGAGAGAAAAAGTGTTTTTCTCCCTTCTCGCACCTGTGGTGCGTCAGAGCTAAACCGGGCCCCTTTGCAAAACGTATTGACCAACCTAACCTAAACACAAGCCTCTTACTTACTAAAGTAGAAACGTGGTCGATAGGTGTAAGGCATGTAGAAATTGTATTTTTAGTAACCATGAGTATGGTCGACTTCCATGTTTTTCTTTTTACTTTTTGCAGCTACTTCGGAACTTTCAATTTTTATTCTTTACTAATTGCAAATGGCGTTTACATTCAAAGTATGAGGAATTTTGGTGGCATTTGTTCGGATATTCTTCTCTTTCGAAATGAAGACAAGAACAAAAGCAATACGCAAAGACAAAAAGTATTATCAGTACTAAACATTACCAATAATAATTGCTACGAAAAACTAAATACGACCTCTTTTACCATCTCTCATGAGTTGTATGTATTATTAACAAAAATTTTTAAAATGTCCTCGCTTAAGATTCGAACTTGCGTCCTTTGCATTTGTAAGCCAGCACCTTAACCACTACACCAAGATCATGGCATGGTGATCATTTAGTTGTCGGCGTATTTGTTGTATTTGTGTTTTATGTTCCCACTTCGACAATTTTTACTCTTTTTTTGTAAGTTTAACAGCTGTTTCTGGCTTTCTCTTTCGGTGTCGTCCTTTATTTACACAATGCACTATTCGTATTCACAGCTTGTGCCCCTCTGCAATGTCTTATTCAGATTAAGCTTTTCTTTTTGCCCCTCAGTAAACATTTGATTGATTTAATTCTCATACTCTCCACGGATGGAGCGCAGGAATGCCAGACTCGAAAAATAGGTGTACATTTACTTTCCTGACAGATCATACAATCATGGGGCGTTAAACTAAAAGAAAAAAAAAATGCAAATATCCTAGTAAAAATGAGTTTTCTAGACTACACAAGTGGCCCCGCGTAGCGTAGTTGCTAACGCTCTCGCCTTCGGTGCGAACGGTCCCGGGTTCGATCCCGGTGGGGGAACTCGGTCGAAGAAGTATCAAAAGATTTTAAGTCCAGCCATCCTGAATGAGGTTTCCTTGGGTTTTCCTCATTCACAGCAGGCAAATGCCGGCGTGGTACCTAACATATAAGTCCCAGGCCGTTTTCTTCCTTCCCCAATCCTTTCTTCCCTTCCTTTCCCCGGATAGTGTACTCACCGAGGGAAGTCATCCCTCATATGTGATGGGCTAACAAGGCCATTGATGCCGAAAACCCAGAAATCTAAATCCTAAATCTTCACTACACAAGGAAATTTTCGCGCTGAAAACGGTTTGTTAGCAATTATGTTAAGCAGCCCTGTAGTAAATCTGCACCAAGTAATAAATCGTCACATATAAAACGGAATGAATAAACACATAACATTCATTTTGCTACCTTGAAACGTAAAATGTTTCAAAACATTAATATTCAAAGATTTCTCAAAATTCAGATTCACCCATTCCATTCTCCTCAATCATTAACGAGTTACAATAGTAAGAATTGTAGTCATAAACTACATTACTTACTTAGTACTATATTAAAGCAAGTTACACTAAAAGAATATATAATTAATGGAATATTTAACTAAAGTAATAGCTAACTAGTGTACTTACCCAGGCTTTTGTTTCCTTCCTCTCTTCTTTTCCGTTTGTAAACAACCTCATTTCGAAAGCAAAAGACGGTAGTTCAATGATGTCAGCCATGGCGAAAGAAAGAGGTGTCTATAGGCGGCCTGGACCTCACACACAGATGGACGTATATAACATATAGCTGAAGTATTTAACATACGTATACGTATGTAAAATACGGAAGATTGTTAGATGTCAGACATCCTGCAGCGACATGATGTAATATCTAAGCGGGTAAAAGGCAGTACCTATGTAGTATATGGATAACGTATGCTCCGTACAGATTTCCTTAGTAAACATAACGAATCCTTGTATTTGTACAATATACCGCTGTCCGGATAATGGATTTTTCTCAGTGTATAGCGATAAAAATTCAAACCAAAAAAGGGTATTTGAACCACTTCCGACTTGAATGGAGGGTTAATGGAGAAGATGGAACCTATTTTGGGGGCTGTGAATCGACCACAAGAAACGACTTTTCAATATCTGTTACTGTTTTTGCTCTGACACCTATCAACAGACAGACGGACAAAGCCATTCTAAAGACTTCCGACACTTATGCATAACTTAATCTGCAAGTGTAATAAGGGCGAAGATTGGATATATTCTTGGGACACTGAATTGGTTCTGGAAAACCGCGTCTTTCTATATATTACCGTTTGTGTTCTGTGGTGAACAACAATGTAGCAGAAAGCGATAGATCTCTACCACTTCTGGATTAAATGAAAGTCAAATGCATTAGATGAATCTATTCATGTTGCAAACCTATGCTTCTCGTTATTTCTTACCGCTCTTGCTCTGATGCCAGCCGACAGACGAACGGATGGATAGATAGACAGATGAACATAGCCTTTCTATAAGACTTGCTATACGTATGCATAGTATACTATACGTAGTTTGGAAGTACTAACAAATGAAATGAATTCAGTTTGTTTTACGAAAATTATCCGTTTTCCTTTTCTCGGCAGTTTTCGTTTTCCGTTTCTCAAAAAATTTTTCGTTTTTCGTTTTTCGAAAAAATTTTCGTTTTTCGTTTTCCGAAAAAAATTTCGTTTTTTGTTCTTCGAAAAAAACTTCGTTTTTCGAACATTTTTTCGTTTTTTGAATTTTTTTCGTTTTTCGTTTTTCGAAATTTTTTTCGTTTTTCATTTTTCGCTTCCGAAAAATTCATTTTTCGAAAAAGTATTTTTTCGAAAAAATGTGGCCATCTCTAATTTACACACAAAGGAGACAGTTACACAATATATTCACTCTGGTATCAAAATCTACTTCCCTTTGACATTTTAGGCCTACTATTAGAAAGAAAAATCTCTTAAATTTGTCAAATTTACATACTATATAATAGTAAAAGGTTTATACTAAACAATTACTGCATTGTTCTTGTTTTATTAATATCAATTCTTATTATTCTCTTATTAATTCCACAATCTCCCATTTGTCTTGTATACGCTCTTGTATCAAATGCTTTTCCGTCCAACGTACCTGTCACCGAAACGCATCTTCTGTCTTTCTTTAATTTTGTACGCCACCTCTATTCTACTTTTGTCAGTGGTATAATTTCTCGATTTTTCGTTAAAGATTCTTTAAAATGTTTAGGAATATCAAATGAACAAAAGTGAAGTGTGATCACGTGCAACGAGTAAAGGAGCTTTAAATGAATCTCAATTTATTTCAAGGTAGGAAACTACACAAAATTTATGCCAAGTCTATAAAAGAACTAATAATAATTTACAGCACTTACAGTCAGCTATTGCTCCAGAGGATAAAGCCAGGATTCGTACTGCCTCATCCTTACATGCTGGGGCATGGTTGAATGCAATACCCTCCCAACCATTAGGTCTTCATATGACCAATGAGGCATTTCGAATCTCTGTCGCCTTAAGATTAGGTGCAGGTATTTGTGAGCCACATCGCTGTCCAGCTTGCAGGGATCAAGTTAACCAACGTGGCTTGCATGGCCTTTCATGCATGAAGAGCATGAGTAGACACACTAGACACTCCTCTGTGAATGATATCATTTTACGAGCCCTTACCACAGCTGGAATTCCTTCCATACGTGAACCTTCAGGATGTTGTCGTTCAGATGGTAAACGACATGATGGCATGATATTAGTTCCTTGGTTGAAAGGCAAATCACTAGTATGGGACTTTACGTGTTCAGATACATTTGCCCATTCAAGTCTCCCTTTAGCTGTTATGAATGCTGGAGCTGTTGCTAGTCGTAGAGAAGTAGAAAAGCAAAGGAAATATAACAACCTCCTTGATAAATTTATTTTTGCTCCAATTGACACCTAGACTAGTGGTGCTTGGGGATCTGCAAGCCTTGATGTTATTAGAGAATTGGAAGACGCATTTCTGTCGTTACTGGAGATATTTGTTCAACATCTTTCCTAATTCAACGGATATCTATTGCTATCCAAAGTGGCAAACGTGTCGTCGGTTCTTGGCAACTCACCACATGGAAAAGAACTAGATGAGGTGTTTCTTCTCTAACACAAAGGACAACACTGAACATTTATACAACTGGACGACATACTATACAAATAAAGTGTAATATCATTGGATGGCGTAGAAAAGCAAACAGTAACACTAGAGATGATGCCATTGATAGGTGGTTTTCTACCACTTCCTTTGGTTCGACTATCGAAATATATTTCCTGCTGACTATCGAAATATATTTTTTCGCAATTATTTCATAAATTTATTTAATGGAATTGTTACAATTTCATTCAAATTATTATATTTTTCTGTTATTCTGTTAGCAATTATTGTTCCATTCCTCATTTATGCCTGTTGTTATTGTATTTGAATGTCGAATAATTTTGAATTGTAATAAATATCACACGAAAATATATTTAAACATAAAAAAAAATTACAGCAACTAGGTAGCTAAAAAAATGTTAAACCAAATAAGTCAATTGAACAAAATGGCATTCTTCAAACTGCCAACTAGGTATTTTAATTTGCCAACTTGCCAAGAAATTGGTAACTTTGGAGGAGAGGCTCCCCCATTACAACCCCTTTACGACGCCCCTGGAGCTAATGACACATAAAAGCAACTATACTGGTTATGTAACAAACAGAAGGAAAAGTCATGTTGAGAAGAGTTGATAAAACTTATCCTACTAGATTTCTTTGAAGCAAATTAACATTTCATGGTGTTGCCTCCTAGGATAAAAGAGACGGGTAATTAAAGAAATATGAAAAGAGTTGAGGGAATGAAAATATGCTAGAAAATGGGAGATCCGTGAGGAAACACGTGGTTACTTGTGGAAAGACTAGGGATGTAAAATACCTGGGTATTTATTTCAGCGGGTAAATACCCTGGGTAAATACCCGGGTATTTACCCAAAATGGGTATTTTAGTGGGTATTTTATGTTTCAATTACCAATAAATGAACTTTATTGTTTCAATGAAAAATATAATGGTCATTTGAATCACTTGCAACAGAAGCACTAAATAACCACTAAATTAATCATTTTTTCTATCAATTAAAGAATGAATTTGATATTTATTAAGTAACACAGTACTGCTTTCCTAGCTACTCCCCATTATTTTTCTTTCTACTCACACTAAATTTCCTACTGTATTATCCTTGGCGGAAAATAATTGTCCATTCTACCCCGTAAATTCTTACCTTAGTGTGCCCCTGAGGCGTCCAATCAGTTGCACGGTATAGAATTCGATAGTGGACCAAATCAACACGAAAATATAAAATTTATGATAGAACATGACGATGACCAAAGAAAGTGAAGTCAGTTGTCACCAAACTAATCATACACTATTATTAAGTATTCTGTCTGCCAGCAGCTCCTGGTATTAATAACACAAAATTTAAGTTACTCCTTATGTTCGCGTTTGATGAAACTGCTCTCTTCATTTCTCTCGATCTGGCACATCTTTTATTTCCAATACCTTCTCCTGTTTTTCAAATCACCGATGAGCACACTAACTAAACTATTTAAGTAACAATGGGATCTCTATAACTAAAATGAACAACCACTTTTTCTTTAGGTTTACCAAATTCATTAATTGCAGAAAATGAATTTACTTTCCTATTATAAGGATCTAAAGTTTACATTACCTTAAAAATGTGAATAGTACTGATGAAAAACAACTTCTTTAATATATTTTTTAAAAAAACTGAACTGATATTCCAAATACAGCTGGTTACTTTTTTCACGCAAAATAATGTTATTTTTGGTATTTTATCTATTACGCAATGAGATGTACTGAATTGTCAATTATGCAAAAAAAAAAAAAAAAAAAAGCCCCATTAAGTTTCTTATATTTTACTCCTGGTTTACTGAATTAACAAATTAAATCTGATTGAGAACCTATACTGTAACATCTAAATTGTGGATATAGTTATAAGTACAGAAACTCGACTTTAGTAAGTGAGAAACTAGAAAATATTCAGAAACTAAACAAATTACACATTTACTAATTTGCCATTCTGTAGAAGTAATTATATAATTACGAATTGCAGAATAATCAAAGTAACTGAATTTAGTAAATTGTTCGATCAAATCATTTACTAAATATGCCGTTGAAAGAAAATGATCCATAAAATAAGAAATAACACTTCGTAAAACACTTAGGTAACTCATTCCTGATTTTTAGAAGTGTTCACTAAATGCAGTTTAACACTAATAATAACCCTTTGTGAAAGTATTTATTGGAATAGCATATTTAAAATACTAATGTGATAAAAAAAAACGTTAAGTTGTATAGTAACTAAGTGAAGATAATATTTATACCTTAAATTACTCAATATAGAACAGCAACTAACCCCTATCATATTTGGAGCATCATAAATAAAAAGATCACAAGTTTTACTGTTCTACTCAGTATCAACCGTAAGTTTAGAGTCGGAATCATCACACATTTCTTGAGTATCAACATCAGTATCAATCGTTTCTTTACTTTCTTCTATGTCACTCATTTCTTCTGTATCCTTTTCCAATACCTCTGGTATTTTGTTCTGTTCCATGCCAACAGCTGGTGACTTCTTCCTTCTAGACCATAGTTCTGAGTGTTGCATCCGTGAAACTTCAGGTAATTTCTTATTTAAAAGCTTCCAGTTATATGAAACATATTTTATTTTCCCTGCCCTCTCCGATGATAAACAATTTATTGTTTTACTATGGTCCAAGTAAATTCTTTCTGTGGCAGCAGATGTAACCGGAGCACTACCGATTCGAATGGCAACATCAGCTAATTCAGTGATGCCTCGAAACTCTCTCCACGAAAGTAGTGAGCTCATTTGTTCCACTCCGTCCCACAAAAGCTTCCTTGCCCATATTCCTTTCTTGACCCTGTAGTCAATCAAATGTGCTCTCAGTAAAACAGAATTCAATCCCATTTGTTTTCCAACTTCACAAATGAAATGTATTCATCAAGCAATTATTCAGCTGTCAATTTGCAGCCCTGAAAAGTGGAAATGAGGAGATATCCAGCCAGATGAATTGGACCCAAGCCGAATTCACTTCATTCTTTAAATTTTCCCATTATTGACTGCTCTTCTGTTTTTGAAAGGATTGACGATGGTAACTGTTCTGTCCGAGTTTGATGAATTCTGTGGAATTTTGAATACACAATGTCTATATGAGGCTTATTTTACTCGAAGCAATTAATCAAATCCACTATAGGTTACAAAATGGCTGCAAGTTTTTCAATACAAACCCAGAATACATTATCAAGAGGTCTTTTCTTGATTTCTAAAGGTAATGACAATTCCTCACTCACAGCGAGCGTCTGAAGCCTAGTTTTATTGACAAGAAACTTTGGAGGCAGTGTAAATGGCTTCCCCATCTTGTTTTTCCAAGCAACTTTAACGAAATTGTAACCCTTCTTCCCTTTGAGATTTGTGTAAATAGTGCTTGGAAGTGATGTCTATGCTTGTATTAACAACATCAGTTACACTTCCCAGTAATGTCTTTACTGGGACATCCGAGGATGTCAGAACAAAGCAAATGGAGATGAGCAAGACAACCCAAAGACACTATATTAGAATACTTCTGTTTTACTAATATAAAAGCTGCTCTCACGCGTTGTCTCCTATGATTACTAAAATTTTTTTCAGGGTTATATTGTTTACAGAACATTCATGATCTCTTCAGACAAGTAATGTGCATCTTTTGACAAAGTGAAATTAACAAAAACAGGTTCAGACTTTGAAATGACGAAATAACTGATAGATTCATTTCTCAAGCTACTCCATCCGTCACACTAAATCTAGATTTGGAGAATTCCTGTAACTTCATTTTAACTTCCCCTTGCATTTCACTGTATTGAGCATCCAAGTAACTTGTAACCAGGCGATACGAAGGAGAAATTTTCTTTAAAAAATTCAATCCATAAAGGGTGACCAACAAGTGACAGGGGACACCCACTAACGAGATCGCGTTGACAAGGCTTTCGTTCAACACTTCCTGTAATATACTTCCCGTAAGACTTCATTAACGTTCCATACGTCGTTATTTGTTTTAAGAAACGTCTATATTAAGATTCTATCAAAAATCCTAAATAGTAACGTTGAACCTAAGAAGCCATAAAAGTTAAGGAAAACCTGTACATTTGATGGAAATTGATGTAATGTTTTTTTATTTCAGCATATTTTCATACAATAAATGCGACTACATCAAGTATATCGAACTCATTTTCTCCTTTCATGATAAAACTACTCTAAAATGTCCTTTTAAGTTCGAAACTAGTAGACATAGGGCACACTTTTTTCATGATTAACTTGAAGTCCATAATGATCTACTCGGAAAGATTTTGATAATTTTTGTTGTCTTTATTCAACTAGTTATATAGCCTCTGATGTGTAATGCTTTAGATACATAATCCAGCTTTCGTTTATCTTTTATTTATGTGTCGGGTGTCTGAGTTATTTTCTGTGAAACATTTCTGAGAATTTTAAAATTTCAAAATTGCACTTTTCAGGAAAAACTGTTGGATTGAAGTACTTTCAAAACATCTGCTCTCAAATGAAAATACACAATAACTTGAAAGGGTTCTTGAAAATTGATGGCGTATTGCAGACTTTACATTTAAAACTGGGCCTGTCTCCCAAAGATTCAACAAAGAGGGTTTATGTACGATTTCTATGTTTGGTCAACCTAAGGCTTGAAGTCATACTAAGATTATTTTTTTTTTAAAGTCTTGGTGTAAAACTAATCCAAGTTTAAAAGCCGTTCACACCTTGGTGAAGAAAGGGCATAGACGCATAAGTATAGTAAAATAGCCCCAGATAAATCTTGAGACGGCAAGTGGGTGGTACTGTAGGTACCCCGAGGAGACATTAATCCCTCAAGTTTCAACTCTGATTCTGATTCTCAATCTGATTTGTTCGTGAGCGATGACGTAAAATCGGAAATGTGGTGTGAATTATTTCTCAAGATTGGCTTGATCGACGTTGATCAAACTTTGATGTACGTATAGGTGTACACGAGGGCTTCGTCTGAAAAATGTAACACTTCACCCCCCTTTCAAAAAAATCGATTCAATATTGTGATCTCTTTACCTATGAAGTTATTCGAGAAAAATTATTTTAAAAAGAAATAGGTTTTAGATATCGCTTTAACCTAGAATAACCTATAATGTTCAAAATTGTACCGCTGGTGCGCCATGATTAAAATTGCCTTCAAACCCGCACTGCATCTGAACGGGGTCAATTGGATATTATTTTGCATATTTATAGTGAATGAATGAGACATCACGCTCGAGAGACCCCAAAATACAGAAAAACGTCACCGATACAGTTAACAATTCTTAAAACTTCATAAAGGTTGGTTTTCTTTTCTTTTTTTTTTTTTTTTTAGCAGCACTAAATAAGAAGCTCCAATACTACATACAGATTAACTTCAGAAGGGCTCAATGTAAATACAGTGTGCACGTATGGCATAAACACGAAAGAACTTGTGCTAAGTGGCAATAAAAGCATGAATGCTATCTAACCGAGTCAGTGCAGGAAGAACCTGGTGGCAGTGTTCGTAGATTTCTTTAAGAAAATTTCCCTCGACTGACACAAACTTTTCACTTTATCAAATTTTCCGTTGTTTGTTGAGTATCCAATACCTATGACAGAAGTTATGTAATAATTTTAATTTAGCTATATTAAAGGAACTACCACCAGTGGCGTCATTTAGGGGGCAGGGAGGGGTAATTGCACTCCCTGAGATTGAGATTTATATAGATTTTTTGAATAGAATAGTAGTCAGTGAAAAACGCAAAATTTTACTTATATCAAGGGGTCTTTCCCTCCCACAAGCAAAATCTGAAATGACGCTTCTGCTACCAACCACATTTGTTTTATTGATTTGCTTTTTCCTTCTATTTTTACGTTTACTTTTTACTTTTTTTTTTTTAAAGTATACACACAGCCAACAAAATGAAATATTGTGAAATCTTTCAGTTTAACATCCCATGATTATGCCTTTAGGTTAAGAGAGACGATGATTAAAGCAAGTGAATGATGATGGAAGAATGAGAAAGTGGGAGGAAACGGGAGTACCTCGACAAAATCCACGAACACAATGTTGTTTATCACAAGCTTGCTTGGGTGAAAATCGTACCAAGGAAACCATGCACCTGAGGTAAGCTCTCCCCACTGAGCCACCGTGCACCCCACCAGCTAACAATGGGTGCAAATTATGCTACTTGCAGCACACACAAACTTTTACAATTGTATTGGTTTATTTCTGAATAACAAAGAACAATTTAAGTAGTGATATTCGTTAATCAGTCAACTAGAGAATTCCCCTGAATTTTTCACGTTTTATCGAAAAATTCCCTTTTTTCCTTTTTGCTAAATTTACCTATGAAATTTCCCTAGATTAGGGAACTTTCCCTCAAACTACGAACACTATGGTGGCTGTTTCAGCTGAATTACTTGTTGTTTAACACGGGTGTTGGTTTCGTTACTCATCGGGAAGTGTGGGAGCCTGAAAAGTGAAGGTAGGCGAGTTGCACAGAAGGTTAGTTTTTTCGAGTTTCATGTCAATTCCTTCATTGTACCTATTTTTGTATTATTATTCATACGTCTCATCCATCACTCTCTCCCTTTATCGTCTGGTTAGATTCTTTGGCTTGGTGCAGTTGAACCTGGTTAATGTCTTGTCCGTACAATGGACTTTATACTGGTACATTTCAGTCAGGATATGAATCTGACAGTACAGTGCTTTTGAATTCGTCTTACCAAGGGCCGAGGTGGTGCATAGTGTCCTTCGTTCGATCCCAGCTTCCGCCAAGTGAACTTTGTAGTAGACAAACATCGTGTGCGTGGGTTTTCTCGGAGTTCACAGTTTTCTCCCACTTCTTCATTCCCCCATTTTCTTTATTTCTCAAGTGACAAATTCATCTCTCAAAATATGTGCTATTACCCCTGCGTACACATGAAAGAAAAGCACCTTGTTTAAGGGATACAGCTTTTTTCAAGGTTTTTTTTATATTCAACTACTACCTTCGTTTTCCCTGTAATGGAATCTACAATTAAAAATCTGCCTTGACAAGATTCAATAGTTATGACTACTATGTACTATTCTACTCCCCCCCCCCGCAATTTCCTTGTACACGCCCCTGGATAGAAAAGGACTAGTCCCCAAAATCGAAGTCTATCAATCAGTATCATATTTAGTTATTACTTCAATTAAACAAAAGTAGGCTTCGGAAGAAACCAATAAACTTCTGATTTTCTTTCCCTTCAAAATAAGAAATAACCATTCTCATATACAGCTTTACAAAACACACGACCTCATTGTTTCGGGACTTCGGCCTTCAAGACTTCAACCTCTGTAGCATACAGGGTATAAATGTAAGGCATTATACTGAAACTTTGATTTCATTTGTTTTATTTGAATGTTTGCAGCGATATGATTTGGCAGGGTTTTTAATAGTAACGAAATGCTTCTGGCATTTATCTTTTATTCTGTCTTTTATAGTAGTCAATATTCTAATCCAAACAATTTCGGTAGCCCCTACTACCTTCCTCATTAGAGTTGGGAATTTTACAAGCAAGCATACATGCAAAACTCTACGATGACATCTTGAGAGGTGTAATACTTTCCGTGTGAGTTATTCGTGCAGCTGAGAAGGTAGCTAGCGCTACCGAAATGTCACGAATATAATACTCAATACTAAAGAACACGAAGTAAACTGAAAATATTTCGAGGTTTTGAAGAACAGGTTTACACGTTTAGCTCGAAAGTTTAAACTTATTTCAGTGTTTTATCAGATACCAAATTAATATAAAACTAAATATTATTAATTAAAAAATTATCATACTAATTTCGGGAATATCTGACTTATTAGTTGTACGTACAACCAGTAACAGCACGATCTGCCTGGTTTTATCATAGTTTACTTTGCCTGAACAAGAGTCTAATTGCTACTTCACATTATTCATGTATGCGCATTTCTAACATTGCAGTAAAACATTATGACAATGAACTACTTTGGAACTTCATGACTAGAAAAAGGTAAAATACATTATTTAATAGAATATATTTGTATAACAATTAAATCTTTATATTTCAGATCGATGCTGAATTTAAAAATTTCGGCGCGACAGAGTCTGTTTTCAATGTCATCTGTTTGGCAGTGATAATTTTCTTTAAGGTTTCGCTAGAGAAAGTTCTTGGCGAGTAAGATCAAGTTTTCGTGTATATTTATCATATTTCAGGTTGCATGTATAAATATGTACACAAGAGTCTATTTGTCATCAACACAACCCTACTTCTGGCAAAGCACCCATTTGTTTTTTTTTCTTTACATTATCTTTTTATAGTGTCTTTTCACAAACATTGTTTTATTGTTATAATTCAATCGCAGCAAATAGTAGCTTTAATATGCTTTACTTTGAGAAGTAAAAATAAGTCAGTATTTTGAAACACGTAATACCTTTTAAATAAACGTACATGGACTCAAAATTGCACACCTTCGGCTTATTATCTTCCCGTCTTAAGACAGTGATGGGCAAAGCATGGCCCGCGGATTAGATGTAGCTCCTTAAACGTTTCCACCCAGCCCACGACGTGATTCATTACCTGACGAATGTAACTTCACTTCTGAGAATCAGTGGATTATACTTCCAGCCAAATTATGAGAAATGTTTAAAAATGCATTCACAATACCATTTATCACATTCCCCTTCATGATCTTTCGAGTATTAATAGAGCTTGGTTTTACAAGTGATACAATCACTGTTGTTCTTTTTTAAAATTATATTGGCCCACCTATATTTTTTTTTATTTTTCGTTTTTCTTTGGCCTGTGGCCCAAAATGTTTCCCCATCATTGTGCTAAGGAATATAACAATTGTCTAGGGCTTTAGAAAGCAGTACACTTTATGTAAAACCCTATTTCAACTCATGGAAGTAGTTTTTGAATAATTTAATGTGATTTAAATTGTACTTCAAAAAATATTTTGGCAGACAATAGCAATATCTACTAATTCCAAACATTATTATATATTGATTTAGTCATATTTTCTCTCTATAGCAATCAATTGCGCACTACATTTGCTTCCATTTCTACTACCACAAGTTGTAATCACACGTAAGAAAGGAGCTAAAATAGTAAGGAGAAGGCCGGCACCTTACAGGAGCCACGAATATGTCATTGCAGAGCTACAGGTACGTCGTGTCAGGCGTTTCATTGGACACATAATTTCTGTATACCTTCCTGATTAGGAATATGTCCATTATCGTTCAATTGTAGTCATAGTTTCGTAATTACAGAGTTAATACATTTATTTTCCAGGTTATACGTTTTGGAAATATCTTAATAGAAGGATGGTTTTATAAATAATTTGATTTGCATACTAATGGATGGTTCTAACGTCATCTGTATATGTAGCAGGGTTGGCAAAAACCATGGCTTTTATTGAAAAAACAAAAAAAAAACGTTTTTCTGTTTAAAACGGGTTTATTTGGTTTAAATAATTTTCTCTATATATTCATATCATATATGGACAGAAATAAGTTTGTTTCGCCTTGATGTTATTATGCAACAGCCGGGTTATGCTGGGAGGTGTCACATAAGCTTAAAGAGGAATAAAAACTGCTTCTCGAGTTACATCCGAGAGAAATTGTCCTCCATTTGAACTCGGAACCAGGACTAATTGGCCACAAATGCGATATGTCTGCCGACTCACTCACGAAGGAATCCTGATAAAAATACGTTGTACTGATCTTTACATGCTTCTTAATATAGCTCTCAAGAGTCATTTCAGAAGGACAAAAAGATAAACAGTTGCACAAGTGCAACCATTATACTGAATTACATATGGACAATTCCAAAGTACTACGGAGTACAGACGAACGAATTTAATTCAAGTTAGTTAACGACTTCTATTGGTCCAAATTAAAGAAATACAACGACTTAATTTGCATATCACAAAGATACGAATTATTTGAGTCCACTTTGGCTCAGACTCATTTATACATAAATAGATATTGAAGATACTTCTCATTTCACTAAATGCCTCTCGTGGGGACTGTATGACCCCCCCCACACACACAAAGTACTTCATTTCGATGTATTTTATCAATAGTAAACAAAACAATATTTAGAATGTTTCTTTGATTGCAATTACATAACAATTATAACTACAAAAAATTCACAAAACAACCATTTATAAACTTACATAAAAAAAGTTGCTTTTGTAGTATAATCTTTTTGAGTAATGAATGGGGAATTTAGGTCTGATTATAATACGAATAATATACGGGAGTGAAACGTGGTAACCCACAAATGTGCGTTCATCAAGATTTTACAAACACTTACACTTTTACGAACATTTTCGTTTTTTGGTTTAAACCATGGTTTAAACCACCTTGGTTTAAACCAGCCAACCCTTTCTATGAATAAAGAATCTGTATTCTCAAGCAGTGGCGTAACTAACAGGCTCCCGGTATTTAAGTTTCGGAGTATAACTTTATAATGTTCGGATGTTAAAAGCACTTTGCAGAGTTCCTTTGTGGCTAAGCGGTTAGCGTACGCGCCCTTGGCGCGGGAGACCCGGGTTCGATTCCCGGCGAGAGCTCATGTGGTTGGGGTCCACGTCTCACATAGCCTCGCTGCTGAAAGGGACGCTAAACTGAAATTCAACTCCATTCAAAAGCACTTTGCAGGTTTCATATTACAGCAAGAGTACTCTACCTTAGAGGAAAAAGATATCACGCAACCAGCTATAATAGATTTAGTGAATTCTACTCGGAAAATGTATCGCCTTTTGTTGCAACAACTAACAAGTTTCCGATGAGTAGTGAAGAATCAATTTAGTGAATTTTAACTTGGAATTAATTAGCCAATTATTTAGTCGTAGATAACTTCCAATGATAGTAGTGTTCTGGATTTGTGTACTTCTTTGCAACTGTATCTCACTTTGCCTCTGACGAAGCCAATCCTGAGCGATCATTCAGTACACTTAAAGCCATCAAACATTATATTCGTAGAACAAGGTCGAAGATGAAATTGAACTCAGCCCCGTAACTTGGGCTTTTTCTTGGAAGACCAAACATTAATTAGACCTCCTAAAATATGTCAAGTTGAGGCCCCCTAGAATAATAATGGCATTTGAAGTGAAATCCTTACTAAACGTGGTCGATACTTCTTGGGGCGCCAGTTGATGGTTTACTAAAGTAAGACCCAGATTACATATATGCTTCATCTTAAAGGAATGTATTTCGTTCAGATAGTGGGGCAGCAGAAACACCTTAAATTATTTGCAATGCTTTTGAAAATAGTACGGTGCTTCACAAGTTAACTAAATGAGACAATATTTCACCCAGCTGAAAGTCTTACTAAATATATATTTTGTCTGGGGCTCTAATAGGACACATTTTACTGAATGAGGCTCGGAACAAATTTTCGTTTCATTTTTTTTTTTTTCCTGTTATGTGGTAAACCTATTCCAAGCTTTATTTATAAGTTCCTGTTCATATCACACCATACAAAGCAACAAAGTTTTAACTCAAATGAATCCTATCAAACAACTGGAAGCTTAATTGGGAGGGCAGTTTCCCCCATCCCCCGCGAAAGTTACGGCATTGGTTGAGCCTTTTGCCAATCCTGAGCACTGAAAGCGAAAAATGGCACCACGTTGATATTGAGAAAGTAGTCAGCGAATTACTGTCCCCGAAAAAAAAAAAAAAAATACGCCGGTTTAGAAATATGTGAGCAAGTTCCACAAGTTTTGACGAGTTTTAATATGTTAGTTGTAATGTGAACGTTAGGAAGAAATTATTTCTGCTCTTGCCATTGAGGTGAGCGGTCCCAGGTTGACTCCTGGTGGGGACACTCGGCCGAAAGAGTGTAACAGCTTTTTCAGACCTGCCATCTTGAGTGAAATCTTTCTTAGGTTTCCTTCATTCATACCATTCAAATGCCGGGATGGAGGTACCTAATATAATGGTCTCAGGCTGCTTCCTTCCTTTCCCAATCCTTTCTTCCTTCACTTTCATCGTATAGTGGGCTCGCTGAGGGACGTCATCCTTCATACGGGATGAGCTAACATGGCCTTAGATGCCGACAGCCCAGAAATCTAATTCCTAGAAATTATTTCTTTTAAGAAACTTTTCAGTCCCATGTACTGTAATTGCTTAATAATAATAATAATAATAATAATAATAATAATAATAATAATAATAATAATAATAATGTGCAATTTTTGCAATTTGCAAGTAGTGTCTGACTAGATGGAAAAATAACTCCACTACTGTATAAATTTTACGGGTGCCATGAACGTAGAAACAGGAAGAGCCCTTTTGACATTTTCGCGGGTGGAGGAGGCATGCATTCTTAGTTACGCTACTATTCTCAAAACATTCTAGTAATCCGTTTAACAATTGCTAAAAAAGTAGAAATCGAATAACGGTGAAATTTTATATAAATTAGAATTTGTGGTGTGATTCATTGTTTCTTTCTTTCTTTTTTTTCCTGGAAGGGAAACAGTGAAGGAAACTGATGAGAGGATTTTACTTATGTTGGTGACTCATAGCCTCTCTTAAAAGTGTTCGACTTTGAGTAAATGTATTAAGTGTAGCAGAACAGGCATTGATTCAGGAAGCTCCGCTAAAAGACGCCACTTATGTTTTTTTTTCCGTCACACATAAGCAGAAATGACTAATTTTCAGGTTTATTGTTTCCTTGTCTTGCATAGATGAAACAGGTCGAAATGCTTTTGGTTACCTTTCAATTTCCTTATTTTTATAACCTTATTTCAATTGATATTAATCCTTCCAGAACGTGACAACCCTACTATTATTATAAAGATCGCCATAGACGAGTCAGGTCTTAAGTCTTTCATTCATGTTTATTAGGATCACGCAAGTGGGATATATATAATATTGTAATGTTAGTACCGTAGGTGTTCATTTTACTCCGACCTCACTCACCTTCATTCTCAGAGTGAATTGGCCCTCGCACTCCCCTTCGAAGAGAGTTGACCATCGCTCTCGCCTTCGTGTTGGGAATTTGTCCTGACAGTGACAGTTGGTCCTCGCCCTCGCTGTCCAAGCTTGTCATCGCCCTCGCGTCATTATGGTTGAGAGAGAATTTGAGGGTGAGGATGCCCTCGAGAGGGCCATCCTCGCAAGGGTAAACACCTCTGGCTTAGTACGTCCGTTATACCGCTCAATAACTCTTCAACAAAAGATAATTTTAAAATTGTTTTCTGCAATCAACAGCTAGATAATTATCTCGGAGGAGTTCGTTAATGGATGTGATCCACCTACTTGTAGTGATAGAAATAAACCATTTCCGGTTTTAACGTTGATCACTATAGAGCATAGACAGTAATCTCACATTGTATATTTTTTAATCGATTAAGCGTCCCTAGAATATATTCCATTTCCACTCTAATCACTCTGCTAAAACACTAAATGGTAGATCTACTACAACTTCTGGTTTCAATATTAATTGAAGAAATATTGCGTGATTCTCTTTACTGTCTTTACTAGAGTCTATATTATCGTATTTCAATTGATAGTAATGCAAATTAGAACATAGCAACACTAATATTATTCGAGATATCACCATACACGAATAAGATTTGTAAGTATTTCATTTTATTTTTATTTCTATTATCACTAATTACATAATCTCTTTGTTTCCAGGGAAATGAAGGCATAGATACATTTATAGAAAATGAAAAACTTCTGGGAGGATCTCGAACATAGCCATTTATATTGTCCATTGGCAGTCGACACACACTGTTTTCCAACGAATGCATACATCTGTCATAGTACCTTGTAGGTATATTCAGAGGGTTCATGTATCCTCATTGTCTTATGTAAGTTGTTATAAGAATTGTGCTCAAGTATTTAGCAAATTATTTACTTATCAAAGACATTTGTTACGAAGTCACAGTAACATTATAACTGAATACTGGATAAGAGATAGGAATTTGTCCAAAGAATGTACATATTCGAGTGTATGTGAAGTATATAATGTATAGACTTAGTTTATTATTTGACAAATAAAAAAATACAATGTACAAACATATTTTCCTTTAATCAAAATGAAACAAATATATATACATTTAAGTTTTGTGTGTGTGTGTTTAACGTCGCATGATTATGTTTCAAGGCTAAAGGAGAAGGCAATGATAATGAAGTGATGCAATGAAGAAAGTAGGAGGAAATGAGAATACATCGAGAAAACCATTGGACATAAAATTTGTCCACCATATCAGGCCTACTTGTTTAAAACTACGCAAACCAACACAATGAAAACTTTAAGTTACAAGGAGCTTTGTGTGTTGATTAAATTAAAATTCTCATCTATGCTATTTATGGAAACATCAGGTCTCAGCATAAAAATGTAACCTTGCAGATTCACAATTGAGTAAAAAAGTACTTTAACAATTAGATTATATTAGTATTCAAAAATAGGAAAGGGAGTATTTATTCTGCTGCCTTGCTGGCACAGGGAAAACTCCCCAAAATTACAAAGGTAGATGAATTTCACACTGCACTAAACAATTTATAGTAAGTACGCCTTCTACACATTAATATTGATGTTAGACATTTTCATCTTCAAAGCTGGTAAATAGAAGTAATTTTTGAAGTACTCGTATTTTTTCAAAAACTGATTTCTATTTTCCAACTTTTAAGAGGAAAATGTTTTAACTTTAATATTAATGTGTAGAAGACGTACTTACTTTAAAATGTCCAGTGCAGTGTGAGAGTAATCTACCTTTCTAGCTCCAGGAAACTTTCCCTGTGCCAGCAAGGCAGCAGAATAAGTACTTTTTTTCTCATTTTTGAATACTAATAAAATCTCATTTTTGAGTACTTTTTTACTCATTTTTTTAAAAAAAACCTTCTTATTTTTGAGAAGAGTTTTTCTTAAATTTGAGAGGAAATATTCTCAATTTTTGAGAACGTGTGTTTCTCAATTTTGCGGCTCTCTGAGCATTTCGAATACTTTTCTACTCACTTTTGAGTATACATGTTCTCAATTGTGAGGAGAGCATTACTAGTTTTTGAACAAAGAGTTTCTCAATGTTGATTACATTCATCTCATTTTACGGTTAACTTTCTCATTTTTGAGAAAATATGTTCTCCTTATTTTTGAGAAATAGCAGTTTCTCATTTTATTTAAGAATATTTTATCTCGCTTTTAAGAGAATTTTTGCTCGAAAAGGAGTAAAATTTCCTCAAATTTGAGTACATATTGTTCTTATATTTTGAACACTAACACTTTCTCACTTTTGAGAACAATGTATTCGGAGCTATTCTGAGAACACAATGTTCTCAAATTTGAGTCAGTTTTACTCATTTTTAAGTAAGTATTTTAAACAGTGTATCTATTGTTATTATATTCGTTATCTTTTTTCGAGGATACTCTTATTTTCTCGCAAATAATAATTGGGTCGATTCTTCCAAAATCATTACGTATTATTAATGTCTTTCTCCTTTAGTATACAAGTCATGATTGCGGGTCATCAAGCTGCAGATGTAATGATTTTATTTAATTTTCTTTTATCCACTACATTCAATCCTTACTGTAATTATGCATCCACGTACAACACATCAAAAATCCTTCGCCATCTTGATTCTGTTCAAAATATCGATAGTCGATGGTCTGTCAACGACTTTTTGTTACTTGATGGGACGTTGTTCCATCTGTCATCAATCAGATCCATCTGTTCTAACGAAATATGAGGGACTACCCTATTTCTGTGGGGGACTCCCTTGCACCGCCACTGAATGGTTCAGAATCACGCATTTTTGGATAGAGCATATTACAAGTCTAAGACAAAAACATGCCGCCTCAGCGCAATAGCTAATAGTTTTGGGGATATTCGTCCCCAAAGTTCATTTTCCCACGGTTTCAGACAGTCCTAGCTCTGAAAGTATGCACTTTTGACCATGGGTCCATATGAACTTCTTTCCTTATTTTGATGTGAAGGATCATCTGCTTTAATTTGTCGGTCTAGTTCATTAACACCCTGTATATGTTTGTATACCTTTCGAGTCCTTGTCTGGAGTCGCGAATGTGGCAATGTTTCAAATAAAGAAGCACAGAGTAGAAATACTAATCTATCACAGTATTTCTTAACCTAATTCCTATCACGACCCCCATTTTATCACATCCTCTTGCTAGGAACCCGCCTTTTAATTTGTGGTTTCTAATAGGCTTGTGTGTGCTTTTTAATAGACCTATTGCGGAGATCTCACGATACCCATCTATTTCTATAGTAGTAGAATCCATTTTTTGTATATAGTGGATACAGTAACTTCCCTAAAAGCGTATGTATTAAAACCAAATTTGGTCAGTTCATTCATGTTACAAATATCGAATTCGATCCATCATATTGTTTCAAAATGGAGGCCGTTTGAAAATTTTAAAACTTCAGAACTCCCTTAATTGTGTGCCATATGATAAAAAATAAAATGATTTCTAATTTTGGTTTTAAAAAGAACTTGAACAGTTGTTTAAAAAGTTATTGAGTTTTTAATTTTCGATAGGCCACCACTTTGAGTTACCTCACTTGTTGTGAATTTGGTACATTGTTGTGTATGTGTTCAGTATCACCAAAAACTGTTAAAGGCAACTTGTTTACATTTAAAAATTAGGAAACAAAATTCCACACCAAAAATCCACAATGACAGGTTTCACTATGACAAGCTTACAGGAAAAAGACTATTCGCTCACACACATACCTGCACAATTCTGCAAAGAACAACAAAGGGTACTAAACAAAATCAATCCCTTTAATTGCCGACAGAATAATTTGTCCATATTTGATTTATCAACAAACATAACACAGCTATTGCGGATTAGAACTCGTATGTATAAAAATACAAATATGCTTATCAGATCAAAATCCAATTATTTAACAATATTTTCCGGTATCATATTCTAATTATATTTGGCTCTCCCGCTTATCTTCGCACCCCCAGGTTGAGAAACCCTAATCAGTGTTGCCAACAACCTCTGAAGAAAATAGGCTAGATGGTCTTCACAAATAAGCTTTTTTACGCAGAAAATGGCTAGATATTGAACTGCTAACCTATAACCCACATTGTACTACCATGAGCAAAATAAATGACGCGTCTCTTTATTTTGAAGTTTTTTGAAAATATCTCCGTTTTCTTTATATGTTCGAAATCTCGGAAGGTTTCTCCAGCAGGACAGGTTAAGAACAAACCCGTTTTTAATATTTGTGTTAGATATTAGCTTAAAATAAAGAAATTAGAAGCAAAAAACATTAAATCGACAGAAATCTCGAGAATTACCAACTCTGCTAAAGTGGGAAATTTTCAAGAACGCGAGGGAATTCTGCAGTTCAACACGAAGCAGCGACATCTATGTCAGTGAGAGAAGCGTGGATTAGATCTACAAACGAAAATTTTAACGAAATATTTCTAGTATGTCTTATTATATGCATTATCAGCGAACTCCAAATATATGAATCTATGCTAAGTATTAACGTATAGATAGTGCAAATAGTGGAAATTACCTATGGAAAAAGACGAATTGTTAGCCCAATCGTAATGAAAAATCGTCTTTACTGTAGAACAGGTTCAGCTTACGTAAGAAAGCAAATAGCTCAGTTAGATAAAGCAACGAGTTTGTATACCGAAGGTAGACGATTCGAATCCCGTGAAGGACTGTTGTCATTTTTATTACTAAGGTTATTTTATTTATTTTTTATTTGGGAAAGAATCAAATTGTAACATATGTGTAAAACTCATGACGATACCAAAAAAAAAAGAGAGAGAAAATATCGTCGCATTTGCATTAGTGTGTCTAATTTTTGTTTGCAAATAGATTCGTAATTATTTCCCCTGTGCTCACTGATGCATAACGAATGTTTTCCAGTAAATGTTAATTCTAATTTGGAGAATTTTATAGTTTCACAATTTCTCACTACGTAGTCTTCTATCTACGTGTTTGGATATTTTGATAACTGATTTCCCTATTAAATGTTTAATTTTCTCTATAAATATTTGTCTTAAATTGAAATTGTTTTGAATTTACTACATAAGCAAAGTTGCCCGAAGGAGGAGAGCTCAAGTAATAGATATTCTACGTAAAAGCACATAATCTTAACGTTACCTTCAGCACATAATCTTAACGTTAGAGAGTCAGAGAGAGAAAAATCCTGTTTTTCCTCCCCTATGACCACTCATCTTAAAGCTCTACCTATAATGATTCGTGTCACATAATTTCGGCTCTCCAAAGACATTCATATTTATTATTATTATTATTATTATTATTATTATTATTATTATTCCTGAATATGCCACCATTACATAATGTTGTAACTTTAGACATCTTAGTTTATAGTGCTTTCTTTAGTAATAATTTGAGCAACCACGTCACAAAATTTAAAATGTATGAGGGGGCACGACGTTTTATTTCCCCTCCTCTCTTTTCAGCACCCTCCAACACAAGGTATATAATTTCTGAGAAGCAGGGCAGACAAAATGAATAAGAAATATATTTAGAGCATCCCTTCCTCCTTCGTGAATGTAATATCACGTAGCATTTTTTATTCTACTGAAGACGACCCTAGGCCGTTATGGTTAGGTAACAAAAGAAATACCTAATATATTTATAGCGCCCCTTAACTGTAATATTACCTCTTCTTTATTTGTTCGAGGCTTCCCTACACAACCAAGGGTGACAAAAAGAATAGGAAAAGTGTCTAAAGATTACAAAAGACTTTATAGTTTGTCAGAAACAAGGCAGTATATACACAACATTGCTTTCGTTAACAAGTGTTTCACCCTTGAGTCGCTTATAAAATTAGGCAGAATAACTTTTGTCGATCATTGTTCTAGAGGGATTTGTCCAGGATGGTTTGTTGTCGAGCTAATAACGATGAGTATGTTTATTTACATCACTGTTAAAGAAATAGCAAACTTTCTGAAAGGAACTTACTTAGGAAACAGATCTTCCTTCTACTTAGCCAGAGCTCACTCTGAAAAATTGCAACTGGCGTTCTGAGTGAAAGTTCTATGGGACTATTAGAAAAATATATTCCCGTTTCCACGCTGATGGTAGAATTTCTTAAACCGTTATTGAATTACGTTCGAAGGGTAAGCGTAAATAGCGCCCCCGCAACAATGTGGCGTGGGGACCGCACAAGCTGCAAGGCCAAAAAGTATACAGAAAGTACGCAGGGGCGGAGCAGGCCAAATTTTCACACGGGCAAAGTGACTTTTTGGCGCCCTTCCCCTAGTAGTAGCCTATATTTTACATTTTATCATAGTGTTTTTAATAGTTTAAACCAGGAGCGTCATTTCAGATTTTGCTTTGGGTGACGGCAAGACCTCTTGATATAAGTAAAATTTCGCGTTTTTCACTGATTTACTACTATTCTAATGATAAAATCTATATACATCTCAAACTCAGGGGGGGCAAATGCCCCTCCCTGCCCTCCCTAAATGACGCCCCTGTTCTAAACCCATTTTCAAAAAGAAATCCTTACCTAGGAAAACTTCACAAAGAATATGGCCCGCTATAAACAATACCAACTCCACCCCCCCTGGTCTAGTGGCTAGCACGCCTGCCTTCTGTGGTACCGGGTCCAATTCCCGGTGGATTACTGTTGAACGATAAAAGTGGTTCGGATTCCACTATAATTAGTATCCACATCTCCCTTGCCCATTAAGGCATAACCGTGGAACGCTAAACTCAAGCAAACAAACAAACAATACTTAATTCCCGGCACTCTTTATTCTACATGCCATCTCTCAATTTTTCGATACAGCCCCCTTAGTACTATGAAACTCTCTTCTTCCATAGTGAAATGGAAAAAGATCATATAATTGCCACTACTTTACAAGAATATAAACCAAAAACGTCAGTAGAAAGCACATTATAAAATTTACTTTTTGAGGCTCGTTTTGGTGCCCCTCTTTCTCTGGCGCCCCGGGCAGTCGCCCGGCCCTTAGTCCGCCCTTGAAAGTACGGACGCATAACTAAGGACTCCGGAGGAGAGGTTAACCTTCATGTTATGCCACTGGTTTGACGTGTTTGAAATGTTCAGTAAGTGATCGGTTAGTGAAATAATTTCGACAGTTACTGATGTTTAAAGTTTAGCTAAGACAAAGCTACCTAATCAAATACATTTGATATCGGGATGTCACAATTTGATTTTTCCTCACACAAAAAAGATAAAAACAATAGTAATAAAAACCCTTACTCGTACTGGGCTCCTAACTAACAACCTAATTCTTACAGACTAGTTGCTCTGACCAACTGAGTTTCGATTTCTTACGCGAAAGAAGTCTGTTATATTAAGAGGCATGCTTTTCATCATCAAAACTGTTCGAAGTAATACGAACATGGCTTAAGAACAGAGACGGAACTGAATTACCACTCGATTGACCTTGAGGGCAAATCACCAAAGCGTAGCTATAAACGTAAGTTCAGCATGCATTTCTCTGGAGTTGTGTTCAGTATTCCTATCTGCCAGTCATGCTTGTTCGTAGGAGTAATATGTTACAAACCTGACCTTTCGATACAGCACAATAGCAAAAGAATAAAAGGGAAGGAATTCTTGCCCTTGTGAACGTTGGATACCACCATGTGCAATAAAACTGTCGCGTCTCCTTGAAGTGATATTTTATCGAAAATAACTCGTTTTCCTTTATATAGTCTATCCGAAGTTTTTGAGGGTTTCAAAATGAGGAAATGTTACTGACAAACAAGGACGCATCTAGGGGTGGGTCCAGGGGGTCCGGACCCCCTCTGAAACCCCAACTTTTTGTAAATTTAGCCTAATTTTGGGGATTATCTTTTAAAATTTTATTATAATTTATCCTTATATTGAAGTCGGACCCCTCCCGAAATAAATTACTGCATACGTGTCTCTGACAATTTTCAATATATTCGTTAAATAATAAAGTAAAATAACTAAATTAGGAGCAAAAAGCTTTAATAATAATAATAATAATAATAATAATAATAATAATAATAATAATTGAAGCGAGCTTAACGAGTTTCAACCGTACGACTCAACCAACGTTTGGGTGTCTGTTCGTTCCTCTCATAAAAGACATTTCATTTTAATGAAACTAGTAAGTGCCTTCTTCTAGCTCTGCGGAGTAACTATTGCTTGGAATATGAATCTGCAAAACATAAGAGGTAAAATTAACCAAATGGTGCAAGTTTCCACTTATATATATATATAAAACAATTTTGCAATATCAACTACGTGAATCTTGTCCCATAAAAAAGCCGAAACCCCTACACCGAAGAGCCCTCCGAGATTTGATCATTGCCCACACGGACTGACATTGTCATTTGAAGCCAAGACTTTAATATGAAGCCAATAATTTCTTTAAAATAGACGGAAAATTCGGAAGTTATAAGCATTTTCATATTTTTGCCTTTTCTCATATGGGAGCCGTAGCCCCCTATACTGAAGAGCCCCCCCCCCGGAGATTTGATCATTGTCCACTCGGACTGAATTTGTCATTTGGAACCAACACTTTAATACGAAGCAAAATATTTCTTTAAAATAGACGAAAAATTCGAAAGTTATAAACATGTTAATAATTTTGCCTTTTCTCATAAGGGGGCCGTATTAGCCTACACTGAAGAGCCCCACGAGATTTGATCATTGACCACTTGGACTGAAATTCTCATTTGAAACCAAAACTTTAATATGAAGCCAAAAATTAAACTTTTACATCAATTTAAACTGACTGGGTTCCGGTTCCCCCCACTATTGTCTAGTTTAGTTAAGTGGTAATTTGTGACAGCTTCACATCATCAAAAGAATGTTTCACTTCCCCTCCCCTCCCCCAGGAGTTCGTGCTGGATCCACCACTGGAATCAATAGACACTCTTCCTATTCTTTTTATCACCCTTGATTGTGTAGGGGCTCCCTCGTACAAATAAAGAAGCGGTAATATTATAATCAAGGGGCGCTATATATTAGGTATTTTTTTAGTTACCTACCCCTAACCGCAAAGGGCCATCTTTCGTAGAATAAAAAATATTACGTGATATTCCAATCATGAAAGGGGAGAGGATGCTGTAAATATATTTCTTATTCATTTTGTCTGTCCTGCTTATCAAAAATTACTTTCTGTTGGAAGGGTACTGAAATGAGAGGGGCAAAATAAAAAGTCGTACCCCCTCCTACATGGTTGCTCAAATAAGTACTAAAGAAAGCATTTTAAACTAAGATATTTAAGATTTAAACTAGGAAACTAAGATATCCTTACATTATGTAAGGATGGCATATTCAGGATGATGATGATTATTATTATTATTATTATTATTATTATTATTATTATTATTATTATTATTATTATTTGAATGTTTTTGGAGCACCGAAATTTTGTGAGACGAACAATGATATGTAGAGGTTTAAGATGGGTGGTCATAGAGGAGGAAAAACAGGATTTTTCTCTCTCTGACTCTCTAACGTAAAGATTATGTGCTGAAGGTAAGAAGCATCATCATTCTACAATAGGTTGCTTTTACGTAGAATATCAATTACTTGAGTTCTCCTCCTTGGGTCTACTTACCTTATGTAGTAAATTCAAAACAATTTCAATTCAATACAAATACATTGTAAAACTTTTCCGTAATTAAACATCTAGGGCAGTGGTGTCCAATTATAATAAGCCTGAGGGCCATAACTGTCTTTACTAGTAAGGTGGAGGGCCGCAGCTAATAATAATAATAATAATAATAATAATAATAATAATAATAATAATAATAATAATAATAATAATAATAATAATAATTATTATTATTATTATTATTATTATTATTATTATTATTATTATTATTATTATTATTATTATTATTATTATTATTATTATTATTACACTACAAAAGAAAAATATAAAAAATACATGTGAAATTTAACATTCCTATTCAATGTGACTAATGAGGGTGACTAGCAGCGTTTACAAGGGCTGGGGTATCTACATCCATTCCTCTTGTAAAAGATGTAACCCACAGATGTAAGAGAGAAGAATCTCCAAGGCAGCTTCTGGAGCGATTCTTTGCAATTTTCATGGTCGAAAATGCACTTTCGCACAGATAAGTACTACCAAACAGTGACACTATTTTCCAACACAACACACAAAAGCTAGGGAAACGTTTGTTAGAAAGTAGTCTGAAAAATCTACTCCTTTCTTTGTTCTTGTCTGAAACAATGGGTCAGACTGAAAGTCACAAAGTTCGAGCTGTAAGTTTGGAGCTTGTTCTTCGATGTTTATTGTCAATGCATTAGTAAATAATGCTATGCTGTTTTTTTAATTTGTCAAAATCTGAGAATCTCGCATTAAATCCATTCATGATACTCTCGATGTTTCTACAGAACTCAGAAAAATTAAACGCTTCCTTTTCAAAATCTAATGTCAGACGATTGCAGCTTGGAAAGTATGCTAAATTGTGTTTATCACAAGAAGTGGTGTATTTCTTGCGCGCTATGGCTTCTAGGCAAAGTTCGAGGAAGAAAGGGTCTGATTTAAAAAGCTAGATCAAATATAAATTCGTTCATTGAAGTAATCGTCCCTTTCAGCAACGGTTACATTACTGACTCCAGTGTTGTCTTGGATGCCTGCTCCTTTTTGTTGTATAGAAGCGCTAAATGAATGCCTTATTCCGAAAGAAGAGTGGAAACATTAAATGAATGAATGAATATAAATTAAAATATTATCAGTTATAACAATCGTAAATCATGAAAGCTTTGTGGGCCGCAGGAAATGGTTTGGCGGGCCGCATGCGGCCCGCGGGCCGCCATTTGGACAGCCCTGATCTAGGGAAAATTAAACATTTAATAGGGACATCTGTTATCAAAATATCCAAACACGTAGATAGAAGACTATCTAGTGAGAAATACTGTGAAACTTTATAAAATTCTCCAAATTAGAATTAACATTTACTGGGAAACATTCGTTATGCGCCAGCGAGCATATGGTGAGCAGTGAGCACAGGGGAAATAATTACGAAACTGTTTGCAAACAAAATTAGGGACGCTAATGCAAGTGCGACAACGGCATTTTTTCTTTTTTTGGTATCGTCATGAGTTTTACACATACGTTACAATTTGATTCTTTCCCACATAAAAAAATAAATAAAATAACCGTAGTGTAGTGATAAAAATGACATAGGCATTTCCATGGGATCGAACCCGCTACCTTCAGCATACAGACTCGTTGCTTTAACTAACTGAGCTATTTGCTTTTTACGTGAAGTGAGCCTGTTCCGGTAAAGACGATATTTCATTACGATCGTCCTACCAATTCGTCCTTTTCCATAGATAATTTCCACTATTTGCTCTATCTTTATGTTAATACTTAGCATATATTCATATATTTGGAGTTTGCAGATAATGCATATAATAAGACATACTAGAAATATTCGTTAAAAGTTTAGTTTGTAGATTTAATCCACCTTTCTCTCAATGACATAGATGTCGCTGCTTCGTGTTGAAATGCAGAATTCCCTCGTGTTCTTGAAATTTTCCCACTTTAGCAGAGTTGGTAATTCTCGAGATTTCTGTCGATTTAATGTTTTTTGCTTCTAATTTATTTATTTTAAGCTAATATCTAACACAAATATTAAAAACGGGTTTGTTATTAACCTGTCCTGCTGGGGAAACCTTCCGAAATTTCGAACATGTAAAGAAAACGGAGATATTTTCAAAAAACTTCAAAATAAAGAGACGCGTCATTTATTTTGCTAATGGTAGTACATTTTAAACCTCCTTTTTCTGTGTAGAATTATAAGTGAGTTATAGTAAAATATGAAATATTGAATTTTATTCGCATAAGACTAACAAGCAACATACATGACTAAATTACAATAAAATCCATCAACTCAGTTGATTTGTGAAAATCAACAGCCATATTATCAGTTTAATTGAAATAAGTTATCATCAATGACATCGCAGCTAGCCGAGGCGCTGGAACTTGATGCACTATTGCTGGATTGTGGATTGGTTGTATTTATGTAGCCTGCCATTGTCCGAATTTTCTGTAGTACTTCTTTCGGCAGGTCATAGTTTTTATAAACACTTCTTATTTCTCCATATAGTTTTTATAAACACTTCTTATTTCTCCGTATATCCACATGAATCTTCATGATTGCATTGAGAGTTTTGAAGCTAATTAGTTATCATATTTGTTTCTTTAATAAACAAAAACAATCCTTGTAGCTTGAAGAAATGAACAGCTTACTAAATTTTTATTAGAAAACTTTCATACTTCTAATGAAATGTGAAAATTAAAATAATTAAAAAGTAGCAAATAATGGCCCATTATGGGAGCGACATTGAAATTCTGAGTCGATAAATATTGTTAAATAGTTGTAAATCTATAGGTGGGGAGAGAGGAGAAGAAGAAAAATGTTTGTTGCGTAATAAAATATCCTCTGTCTAGAGAAATCAATTAATACGATGATATATAATGACAAATAGGCTATTTGTTTAAAAAAAAATACTTTATTTTAAAAGAAAAAATATTTTTACATTTAATTTAACGGCTAATAAAAAAGGCAAAAATGCCAAAAAAAAATCATAAAATAAGCTATATTCGAGGCTATAAGCATTTCGTAAATTTGTATGGCTAAATGCCTCTATAATATAGGCCAAAAATAGGCTAAATTGGCATAACTGACCCTGATCTATCAAATAGTTGCATCGATTCTTTCCAGGTGGCAGCTAAATTCGATACCGGTATAGATTGATACCAGCATCACTCATTAATGTAGCCATAGGCGCCGACTTTGGGAAAGACGCTTTTGGCTCCATCAATATTTAAAGATGGGGTCCTCGCGCCCCCAATATAATCCACTCGAGGAAGAATAAACAAAGAGGAGCAAGAATTTCTGTATTAAACTTTGTCGTGCCTTTAATTCAATATTAGGAACAGCCTTCTTATCCAATAGAAAACGCAATTTTCAAAACTGTGTTTAATAGAGCATTGAAGCTTCAACGAACACTCTGACAGCACAGATATGATAAGTGAAGATCAATGTGATGCGCAAACTTGCAGTGAAGTTCTCAAATTTTGGACTTGAATTTGTTTTAATGCCTTTAGGCAAATTTGAATTAAGTCGTAAATTTCCCAGCGGAGCAGATGCAGCGGACCGAGATCTAGAGTAGGGGGCCTTCATCAAGCAGTTGATAGAAAATGGCTAAATATAGCCTAATGATATATTTATTCGTTGGTTTGGCCCCCCAATATTTTCTTCAGTCGGCGCCTATGAGTGTAGCAATCGATTTAACTGCTTGATGTATTTTGTAGAGTGATGCTAATGGTTCCAATTTAATCTACGAGGTTGCCACATTGTGAAATTTTGATTCTCCATAGCGGCTGAAAGAGGCCCCGGAGGTCAAACCATCATATAACATTTTTGCTTTATTTTGGCATGTAGAATAGTGCTCTGTGGTCCGCGGACGCCATTTCTAGAACACTGGATACTATATTTGTAACTTAACTCTTGAACCACCCGACAGAACTCGATCAAGTTTTCAATATAAATGAGGTTCGAGCATGGGGTTGCTTTAATCATTTCACTTTGATGGTGCAACTTACGAGAGGGGAGGGTGAAGACATATAAAAATGATCGAAAATGACCGATATTAATGTCTGATACATAGTTTTCGGGGTCACTGAGATGAATAGTGATACTTCCAATGCCATTTAAATCCAAATTAAGCCCCGGAACTTGGGTTAGAGGGAGGGAGGAGATATATCAAAATGATCGAAAATGACCGATATTAGTATCAAATCCATAGTTTGCGGGGTCGCTGATACGAATAGTGGCACTTCTGATGCCGTTTAAATCCAAATTCAGCCTCCATTAGTACTCCTAAGGAGGGAAGCTGACATGTAAAAATAATAATTGAAAATGATTGATATTAGTGTGGAATTCATAGTTTCTCGGTTTCTAAGTTGATTGGTGACAGTTTTGGTGTGCTTTATTCAAAAATGAAACATGTTCTGCCCGTGCGAAGAACGGGCATACTACTAATATATATAAATATATACAGGGTGTTTCAAAACAACACCGACAACGTTTGGGATGTGTAATTCCAGTGTTTCCTGAAAGGCGTCACAACATACTTTTACTAATTTCAAAATTTTAAGACTGAATTTGTCATGTAAGAAAGACAGAACTTATGAGTTTTTAGTACGAGTTTCCTCCAAAATAGACCCATGTTAACTGATCACAGCTCCTCCCAAAAGTATTTCCACTTTTAGAAGTTAGTACGGAAATCTTCCTTCATAAGGACCTTAACAATATTATCTGGGATTAACAATATATTATCTAAACTTCAATATAGATTTAGAACACTTGTGTGCATAGTTAAAAACGGTAAAGAAATGCCGGTGAAAGGGTAGAATACTATAAATTATAACTAATTTTATATTGGATTAAAAAATATAAAATAGAAAATTGAATCAGGGTCTCCCGCGCCGAAAACACGTACAACTAATCATATAGCCACGAGGAGGTTCAATGTTTAGTCTAACCAAGAATCCTCCAACTTAAAATGCGTTTTCCATAACCTAAAAACTCTAATCTGAAGGTGGAACATATTCCAAATCTGTAGGTGCCAATGGGCACAAATAATGATTGAGTTGATTTTGAGTTTAACGTCCCGTTCAGCAGCGAGGCTATATGAGACGTGGACCTACTGATTAACGTGGAATCCGAACCACATGAGCTCCCGCCGGGAATCGAACCCGGGCCTCCCACGCCAAAGGCACAAATAATGATGTTATGATACAATAAAGATTTCAGAAAATTAAACTCATATAATTGTAAAAGTTTAAGATAAATTAAAGAAACATGAATTGTAGTTTAGCAATCTTTAAAACAAAAGAAACTATCTAAAAGCATTATCATCAAGTGCTGTAGCTAATGCAGTGTTGCCAAGTCGGTATGAATTTTCAATTTCAAATAGCTGTATATCATGTTGTTACGTATATTAGATGCCTGCAGAGGAGTCAACAAAAATCTCTAATACATATCAGTGTTGCAAACTTTAAGTTATCTTAGGTTTATTGCCACAGTTTTAGTAATTCATAAATAAGGTTTCTGACGAAGATATTTCCGAACATGGTTATACAAGCCTCAGGTACGTACAAAAATATGACAAAAATATGGTTGATATTGGTGTGGAATTCATAGTTTCTCGGTTTCTAAGTTGATTGGTGACAGTTTTGGTGTGCTTTATTCAAAAATGAAACATATTCTGACCGTGCGAAGAACGGGCATTCTACTAATATATATATATATATATATATATATATATATATATATATATATATATATATATATATATATATATACAGGGTGTTTCAAAACAACACCGACAACGTTGTCAGAATGCAACATTATCTTTGAATAATTTTATGAAGAATATTCCACATTTCTCATATTAAAATATTTCAGGTATATAAGTGATAGAACATCAAAGTGAATTAAACAAAATACTAAGCAAGAAATCAGGTCAGGGAGGGAGAGTCAGGTGAAAATCATTAAGTAAACCACTTTTATCATCTCTCAGCGAAATCTGACAGTTTGCATATCGAATTCTCACGTGGCAGTTTTGGGTTTGAATCTAAGCTACACCAACTTCGCTTTACGTTTACTTTTACCATATTGGAAAATATTAGAGAATTTAATAGATATGAGAAATATCGCCAAATGGCTACATGAAATTGTTTGAAAGTAATGGTTTTATCATCTTGTTATATATGTAGCTGTTCTACAGGAAACTTATTGCTACAGTTTAGATCCATAAGAAAACTGACAGTTTTCGATTGCCATATTTCTGTAGACGATATTCCTAACCTCAAATACAAAAATACGCACTGTTAAAAATGATTTATTCAAAAATGAATACATTTTACTACTCAAAAAAAAAATTGAGTAAATTTGTCTCAATTTTGAGGAGAAAATAACTCAAAAAATGAGAATGAGGAAATTTAGTTGCATATTTGAGTCAGAGACTGGTTCTCAAAAACGAGTAATAATGTAGTCTTAAAAAATATTGTTTTATGACATAGATATATAATTGAATATCGTGAGATATAAAAGACAGTTTGCAAATGCAAGACTATGGAAAACAAGAACGAACAAGCTAACATAAGAGCACAAAAGTCCTTTATAATCCTGAAATATATGTTCTCATTCTGGCTGATGGAGGAACTACTTAGCGAATGGATAAAGAGAAAGTTAAAAGGAAATATGGACGAAAAGTGTTGTTTACTAACAGCATATAGGATTTCGCAGGTAAGTACTGCTAGCAACATGAATTTAGTTTTAAGTGTGAATGCAACATTGCTTGTGTGCGATCATTGTAATCGATTGACGCTTAATCACGACAATCCATTATTTTCCTTCGAAAATCATGAGTAATGCTTCTAGGTACTGGTTCCCAGATAGAATGCCCGGAAGCCTCACTCTATGCTTCTGGACATTCTAAATCTTAGACAAAGTTGTTGTGTTAATGATATGCGACTTTCCAATATATTCAGTAAATGGTTTACTTCTTTTTTTTTTTTTTTTTTTTTTTTTTGTGAATTGGGGCGTGCAGGTTTACTTTTGGCGCTGCACTCTAAATAACTGTTGTTAAAATACAATTCTTTTAATAATTTCCTTCTTATTGTCCCCTAAAAGATTTGTGGCGGGTGACATGAAAAAACTCCCTTGCGGGAAGGTTCTAGATTACTGGTCCCCCATGTAGGTTAGTAGCTGGGTTGGTTTCTTTCTCTACTAAAGTTTATACATTTAATCTACACAGTATTGCCGAGCGAGCGTTAGCGAGTGAAGGCGGTTTAGAGCCCCTCAGGGCGCGTTGTTTTCTGTCTTTATTATTGCTCAATGGGAAGGGGGATCAGTAATCTAGAACCTTGCCCTCACTTGCAGGCCCGTATCCACGCGGGGGGTCTAGGGGGTCGGGCTCCTAAATTTTTACTGCCTGCCTAAAATGTTCACGGTAGGCTTGCAAATTAACTATAATATGGTTGGATTCCCCCCCTCCCTACATTTTTGGGCTGGCTACCGGCCTGCTCACTTGCACAGATAAAATTTCAAGGGACCATCAGAAGTATTAGTTGAAAAATTGCAATTCCTTTACGATTGCCATATAAATACGGATTCCGTATCTGTTGCATAAAAGCTACAATGTAAAAAAAAAAAAAAAAAAACAAAAAAAAAAACAGGCATTACTCGAGCAGACTGTTCTATCAACTTTTGACACATTTCTTACATTCTCAGGTTGGGTTAATTTTTTTCTTTTATTTTTTTTAGCAGTACTAAATAACAAGCTCCAGTACTACATACAGATTAACTTCAGAAGGGCTCGATGAAAATACAGTGTGGACGTATGGCATAAACACGAACCAACTTGTGCTAGGTGGCAATAAAAGCATGAATGCTATCTAACCGAGTCAGTGCAGGACGAACCTGGTAGAACTGTTCGTAGGTTTCTTTAAGAATATTTCCTTCGACTGACACAAACTTTTCACTTTATCAAATTTTCCGTTGTTTGTTGAGTGTCCAATACTTATGACAGAAGTTATGTAATAATTTTAATTTAGCTATATTAAGGGAACTACCACCAGTGGCGTCATTTAGGGGGCAGGGAGGGGTAATTGCACCCCCTGAGATTGAGATTTATATAGATGTTTTGAGTAGAATAGTAGTCAGTGAAAAACGCAAAATTTTCTTATATCAAGGGATCTTGCCCCCCCACAAGCAAAATCTGAAATGACGCTTCTGCTACCAACCACATTTGTTTTATTCATTTACTTTTTCCTTCTATTTTTACTTTTTTTTTTGCAAAAGTATACACACAGCCAACAAAATGAAATATAATGAAATCTTTCAGTTTAACATCCCATGATTATGCCTTTAGGTTAAGGGAGAGGATGATTAAAGCAAGTGAATGATAATGGAAGAATGAGAAAGTGGGAGGAAACGGGAGTACCTCGACAAAATCCACGAACACAATGTTGTTTATCACAAGCTTGCTTGGGTGAAAATCGTACCAAGGAAACCATGCACCTGAGGTAAGCGCTCCCCACTGAGCCACCGTGCACCCCACTAGCTAACAATGGGTGCAAATTATGCTACTTGCAGCACACACAAACTATTGCAATTGTATTGGTTTATTTCTGAATAACAAAGGAGAATTTAAGTAGTGATGTTCGTTAACAAGAGTCTAATTGTTACTTCACATTATTCATGTATGCGCATTTCTAACATTGCAGTAAAACATTATGACAATGAACTACTTTGGAACTTCATGACTAGAAAAAGGTAAAATATATTATTTAATAGAATATATTTGTATAACAATTAAATCTTTATATTTCAGATCGATGCTGAATTAAAAATTTGTTCGGCGCGACAGAGTCTGTTTTCAATGTTATCTGTTTGGCAGTGATAATTTTCTTTAAGGTTTCGCTAGAGAAAGTTCTTGGCGAGTAAGATCAAGTTTTCGTGTATATTTATCATATTTCAGGTTGCATGTATAAATATGTACACAAGAGTCTATTTGTTATCAACACAACCCTACTTCTGGCAAAGCACCCATTTGTTTTTTTTTTCTTTCTTTACATTATCTTTTTATAGTGTCTTTTCACAAACATTGTTTTATTGTTATAATTCAATCGCAGCAAATAGTAGCTTTTATATGCTTTACTTTGAAAATTAAAAATAAGTCAGTATTTTGAAACACGTAATACCTTTTAAATAAACGTACATGAACTCAAAATTGCACATCTTTGGCTTATTATCTTCACGTCTTAAGACAGTGATGGGCAAAGCATGGCCCGCGGATTAGATGTAGCTCCTTAAACGTTTCCACCCACCCCACGACGTGATTCATTACCTGACGAATATAACTTTACTTCTGAGAATCAGTGGATTATACTTCCAGCCAAATTATGAGAAATGTTTAAAAATGCATTCACAATACCATTTATCACATTCCCCTTCATGATCTTTCGAGTATTAATAGAGCTTGATTTTGCAAGTGATACAATCACTGTTTTTTTTTAATTATATTGGCCCACCTATTTTTTTTTCGTTTTTCTTCAGCCTGCGGCCCAAAATGTTTCCCCATCATTGTGCTAAGGAATATAACAATTGTATAGGGCTTTAGAAAGCAGTACACTTTAAGTAAAACCTTATTTCAACTCATGGAAGTAGTTTTTGAATAATTTAGTGTGATTTACATTGTACTTCAAAAAATATTTTGGCAGACAATAGCAATATCTACTAATTCCAAACATTATTATATACTGACTTAGTCATATTTTCCTCTATAGCAATCAATTGCGCACTACATTTGCTTCCATTTCTACTACCACAAGTTGTAATCATACGTAAGAAAGGAGCTAAAATAGTAAGGAGAAGGCCGGCACCTTACAGGAGCCACGAATATGTCATTGCAGAGCTACAGGTAAGTCGTGTCAGGCGTTTCATTGGACACATAGTTTTTGTATACCTTCCTGATTAGGAATATGTCCATTATCGTTCAATTGTAGTCAAAGTTTCATAATTACAGAGTTAATAGATTTACTTTCCAGGTTATACGTTTTGGAAATATCTTAATAGAAGGATGGTTTTATAATTAATTTGATTTGCATACTAATGGATGGTTCTAACGTCATCTGTATATGTAGCAGGGTTGGCAAAAACCATGGCTTTTATTGAAAAAACAAAAAAAACGGGGTTTTTTTGGTTTATACCAGGTTTATTTGGTTTAAATAATTTGCTCTATATATTCATATCATATATGGACAGAAATAAGTTTGTTTCGCCTTGATGTTATTATGCAACAGCCGGGTTATGCTGAGAGGTGTCACATAAGCTTAAAGAGGAATAAAAACTGCTTCTCGAGTTACATCCGAGAAAAATTGTCCTCCATTTGAACTCGGAACCAGGACTAACTGGCCACAAATGCGATACGTCTGCCGACTCACTCACGAAGGAATCCTGATAAAAATACGTTGTACTGATCTTTACATGCTTCTTAATATAGCTCTCAAGAGTCATTTCAGAAGGACAAAAAGATAAACAGTTGCACAAGTGCAACCAATATACTGAATTACATATGGACAATTTCAAAGTACTACGGAGTACAGACGAATTAATTTAATTCAAGTTAGTTAACAACGACTTTTATTGGTCCAAATTAAAGAAATACAACGACTTAATTTGCATATCACAAAGATACGAATTATTTGAGTCCACTTTGGCTCAGACTCATTTATACATAAATAAATATCGAAGATACTTCTCATTTCACTAAATGCCTCTCATGGGGTCTGAATGACCCTCCTTCCCCCCCTGTAGAAGGCCTATGTCCTTCTCCATCATCTGCATATCAAAATGCAGATGAGGGGCACCTTTACCTATCAATATGTAAATAGAGTATATTGTGATAAAATTAATTGCTTGAATATTAGCATACTTTTTACGTATATCAAGGTATTATGATTAAATTGTGTAAAACACTGGAGCGTAGTACGGGAATATTAATACAATATTGTATCATATTGTATTATATTTATTTGTGTTATTTTCGTTTATAGGCTTGTTATATTGTAATGAAATGTCTGCATCTAATTACTGGGTATTGGACAATGCATAGCATACATGGGGATGAAAGAAGAATGATATAAATATGCATAGAATGGATAAATAATTGAAGAAATAAGCATATTCTATGAGAATCATACATTGCATTTTGGCTGGAAGACAGAGCAAGCGCTCACAGAGATTTTTTTTCTTCCCGACTTCTCGTCGCCTTAGACTTCGATATGTGGGGTCCTCACAACTCACCATGGAAAGAAATCACTAGTTTTGGGAATAAATAAAGCTTTCTACAGCAGGAAGGATTCTACAAACACAGGAAATCACACAGGAAGGATTCTACAAACTTCCTTAGTGGTACCACTCTGGTTTGGAAACAGTGGGTACAGACACACAGCTTCTATTGTGTAAAATGTCATAAAATTTTTAGCTTCTACATGTGAGTTTTTAGATTTCTATAGGTGTGAGTTTGTGCGACGCTAGGCTCAAGCTTCGCTTCCGCCCCCACTTCCCCCATGACCAGTACGGGTCAGCTAGCGGACCTAGACTCCTTTCCCAAGATGCAACAGCAGTTTGAATGTTTACTCTATTTTGACTTATTTTTCTATGTTAATTATTAATATTATCGTATTACGCTCAAAAACGTTCTTGGAAATACCGTATAAAATTCTTGATTTATTTATCATCGTGTATTCCTTATCGAACAAGACACTTGGATCTTGTAATTGTAAAAAGTAAATATTAACAAAGATGTTTCCTCTATCCCTCTCCAAACAAACATGGATGCATTAGTAGCAGACAGTTTTGAAGGACAGCCACAGGAAATTGGGCTTACTGCTGCTTCTGATAGATATGACAGTTCCTGTATTTCATAACTATGTATTCTTTGTATATTTTCCTTTATTTTTATGTATAATAACATATGTTTCTCATATTAATACGTGTGTAACAAGTGAAGATAAACATAATTGTGTTAAAAACTCTCATAGACTTCTGCTGGGAGCAAAAGCTTTCGTGTTGACCGTCCTTGGAGTAAGGGCAGCACCGGTCAAAAGAGTGAAGGTGAAATTGGCAACGGAAGGTAGCTGAACAAGTGTATTTGCAGATAGGACCACCCGGAATATAGCCGGAAGGCACACAACCTTTTGTCAAAGAACTGGAAAGGGAGCGAGTTTCTTCCTTTCCTGGTTTTGTGCTATTGATATACTTGTTTCTGCAGAGAAACAAGGGAAGTTCAACTTAGTATCTAGAGGTGAGAACATATAGCTTTTTGTCGTGAGGAAGTCATCTGACTTCACTTACATAGTTGCTGATAACCCGGGAACACGTGAGGACAGTGCCGGTCCCCGTGGATATTCCCGTGAACAACAGTACTACGCGAGTGTGTAGTGAACTCTACTTGTGCTAATCACTGTCAAGTGAAATTACAGAATGTGTGAAGCCATGCACATATCTTCTGTGTTTGTAAATAAGTTGTATTAAGTAACGACGAGTGACAAATGGAACTAACAGTTAAACTTTTTTCTCTTTTCGTTCTCTGAGTGCTAACCGTCACTCAAAAGAGATTGCTAACTTTGATATTTGTCAAACACCCCACCGTTAATATTGGTGAAACAAATACTTCCAGTATGGGAGAAAACAAAATGTGCAATATCTCCAGTAGAAATATTGCCATAGGCCTGTAACGCTTTTACACAGTGCCTTTCCTTGGACATTTGAACAAGGAGTTCAAGCAGTTTAAATTGCTTGTTTGAAGGACATACTACATGTCTACTTCGTGAGACTTCACAAGCAGTGTAACTAAGCTCATAAGGAACATTTCCATTCACAGTGAAATGGTAATGCAGAAGGACATTGTGATGTTCATCTAGAACTATGTGCGTGACATCCTCGTCTACAACAGAAACGGTGATTCGACAGAACAAAGATATTATATCAGTTTAATTTTTGTTTGTTTCTTTATCATCGTATTTATTTAAAATGATATCTAGTGTGAAATTATTCTCTCCTCTCTAAACTGTTTAGAGACCATAAACTCACTAAAAATGAGGAGATAAGAAAGTTTGTATATAAATATTTTTTTTTTTCAGACAGACCTTTATCTCACATTTAATTCCCTCTCCTTTTGTTATTTTTAAAAATGCAACAGTGGTGTGAATATATATATATATATATATATATATATATATATATATATATATATATATATATATATATAGGAAAAGTTTAAGTGTGTGTGGTAGTGCACTACAGAAGAAGTTAAAGTAACAAGTGTATTGGAATGTAAGATATTCATCACAGCTCTCATCTTTATGTTCTGTTCTATGAGAATAAAACTACCATCTCTAACCAGAATTCATGGTCTACTCAATTTGCTGCAGGGTGAGTACCTGATACTAATCAAATGTTTGTTTTCAGGAGTGTGATACAAGGAGGCATTTTTCCTTGTCATAAGTATGTCTGACCGGCTCTCTGTATGGGGCCCAGAGAGTATAATTGCCCAAGAGAACCAATAACAGTCATGAGTATAGTGGGTTAGATAAACAGGCTGCTACCTGTTATTATTTTAAAGTTTTTTTTGTTTTTATTTTAACCTGTTGATACTTAACAAACAACCCACTATAGTAGCTTTCGACCATGACTGTAGTCCAGATAACCCTGAGATCTGTGGTTCATAGTAACTGAAATTTAATTTTATGCTCTACCGATTTACCAGTGGAAGTGGCGGCTCTTGCAGGAGAACATCTATCATCTCCAAGAGGGAATAGATTATACAGATGTTGGGAATTTGCATTTCATGTAAATTTCATGTTTAATTTGAATATTCCCAGTCACTCCACCATATTTATTTTATTTTATTTGTGTTGGTGTTGTAGTAACCTTAGTTTCGGCTCAGGCTACCTGCACCTCACAAAATACTTGGCGCCAGCAGCGTTAAGGGCATAGAGTATATCACAGATACTCACTGGTCAGCATACCGTTTATGTAAAATTTCGGTATATGTTTTTGTTACTCCCTGAAATTTCCAAGAACGTCGGTGTCTTGTGTATTTGAATTTATGTTGAGTTTTTAATGTTTGTATGACTATATTGCATTAGAGAATTCAGGACTTTGAAAGTTAGGGGGGAAGTAACCTTTTGTAACCTTTTTGTTTTTGTAAATGGTCATAACGCGAGCACAGGCTCGAAGATTAGAAAAAATGGACAAGGAATTCGTAAGTGAGGATTTCGTTCAGAGAGCTGACGAGCTCTCAGAAGAGAGTAGTCTAGTTGAAGCGCAGAGCGCTAGCGAGCGCCCGATCAGCGTTGTGGGAGACGCTGACGCGGTGGTAACGGTTCCGCCAGTCACCGGTAGGGAACCGGAAGTGCCCGTACGGGAGGAAAGGGAGGAAATCACCGAAACTTCAGAACGAAGTGTTAGCCCAGCCGTTAATGTAGGTAGCTCTTTGGGAAACATTACTACCATAAATTTAGCCGCCATTCTAGGTGAACTTGTTAAAAAACTTGAAGAAAGTACGAGGAGACAAGAAGAGAATGCAAAAATTTTAGAGAATAAGATGGTAGAAAACTCGGAGAAGTTAGAAAAGAAAATAGAAGAAAGCTCCAAAGGTTTAGAGAAATTAGATAGAAGTCTTGAACAGGTCCATAATGAAACAAGACAGAATAGTGAAAGACTTGAACAGGCCATAGAGTCGGTCAATGCTCGTCTTGAAGTTCGGTTAGATTCCATGACGTCGAGACTTGAGCAGAGTGAACGGGAGTTGACAGAGCGACTAGAGATCACCACAGTAGAACTTAGGGGGGAGATTGAAGGCGCTCGGGAAGATCTCAACTCACGTGTCACTGAAACCACCAGGAAATTAGAGGAAAATTACACAGAGCTTTCTGAAAGTGTGAAACAGGTCTCGTCTCGTGTTGAACAGACCACACTACAACTGAATAATCAGGTCAGGAGAGTGGAAGTGAGTTTCGCTTCCCAACTAGACAGGATCAGGGGGGAACTAGAGCAGGAAACGCCACTCGAGGAAATCCGATCTGAATGTAACGGTAGCATCCAGCAGATGCAAGATATCGTTCAAGATGTGTGTGCACAACTTGAAAAGAAAATGGAGGAGTGGAAGAACTCCATTCAGAAGGAGACGAGTGAGGTGATTGAGGGGAGACTCGCAAACATCTCTGTCTCCAGCACACAAGAACAGCCACCATCTCCGAACAACGCCTCGAGTCGCGACTTGCCCGGTTCTCATCCTGGGAATCTCGCTACTGCCCACGAGAGAGACCCTGTTCCGTCGACGTCTCGCTCATGCAATCATGAGACGAGACAGAATCTCGCAACCGCATTTGGTCTCATACACAGGGACGTCACTTTACCTGTGTATACAGGAAACGAATCAGAAACCGAGACCTATAATTTTCTTCAAGATCTCGACCGGTACTTCGAGGTCACTGGAGTACCGGACGAGATGAGATTAAGTTTCATACCTCGAGCGGTCCGGAACACCTGTTACCAGTGGTTCCGTGTCAACCGTAGCAAAATCCATACGTATGAAGATTTTGTACACAATTTTAGGCAATACTACCTTAGCGAAGAGCGGTTGGCTAACTTGAGGGCAAATATTCTCACCTCCCACTTCGACAATCGTGTACACAAATCCCCCGCAGAATATCTGCTGGATTTGTTGCACAAAAATAGTATATTGGAGCCAAGAATGTCAGATGAGACTTTATTAAAGGTACTTCCGAGGCATTTCCCGAATTGGCTATTTAGGGCAATAGTCTCGTCTCGCCCTAAGACCATAGCAGAACTTTTGAATCTGGTACAAGAACTGCAGTCGTCGATGACGAATCGCGACCAGTTTTACCAATCAAACCCGAGGAAAGGGGTAAACATGCTCCAGGTGAGCATGGAAGGAGAGGAAAACAACCCCTCTGGCCTCAGTGGTAAGCACATGGTTAGAAAGAAAAACAGAACACATAATAACCATCGTCCTTACCGGAGACGACGACAAAATAACACGAACCAAAACAACAGCCACCAGCACTCCCCGCCTCGAAACCAGAGTAGCGAAAGTTTGTCAGCTGGCTGGTCACGTGGGGGGAACTCCCACTCCACCCACAACAACGGTCGTGGAGCCCGGGTAAGGACGGGCGGAATGCGCAACACGGATGGACAGCGAGGGAATTCCTTCCATCGAGAAGAGGAGGAAATTCAACTGCTTGAGCGCTATGACCGTGCGCCCCCTCCTCCTCCACAAAATGTAAACAACACCAGGAGTAATCAATCCTCTTCTCCTTCGTCACGAGAATGAGGATTGTCCGCATATACTTGCGGCGGCGATAGGAAGGGCACGGTGAGAACTTGTCCAACCGAGTTGACAAAATTATATCCCAAGTATGTGCGTAATTTTGAAGATAATGTAGAAAATGATGATGATGAAAACTCTTGCGAAACCGCAGTAAAGAAAATTTTTGTATCTGAGGAAGAAAAGGAAGAAGAAAATTGTAATTTATGTTTAGAAATAACATCCAAGAAGCATTTTAGTGAAGGCATGTTTGAGAATAAATTAACCTTACTTAGTAGGAATGGGGAACATATTGACCTAGATAGGGAGATCTACGAAGAAGCTAATGGCATTTTTAAAAACTTGTTTGATTCTTGTAATGATGAATTACCTACCAATAACGTCATCTCACTACCAGAGATAAAAGTGTATTTGTTTGGAACAGAAGTAAATTGTTTGTTAGATACTGGGGCTACTTGCTCTGCAATTTCGAATGAAATTTGGGACACTGTCTCAAATAGCCACCCCCCTCCCGCATTTTTGAGTGCGAAGAATATACGGGTTACGTCTGCTTTTGGTAGTAAATCAGCGACGATCATAGGCCAAACGCTGTTAGTCATTGAGATACAAGGGAAGGAGTTTCATACTTTAGGTATCATTATTTCAGGCCTGAACAGGTCTCTGATATTAGGATCCAACTTTTTTACCGAATCTCGTGCCGTGTTAGACTATGACACCGGCCTTCTACATCTCAAACATTCTCATGATGTAGAAGTGGTGTTTAGATCAGTAGATTGCGAGACTGAGGATCTAGTAGTTCGTTGTTTGGAATTGAGTGGAGAGTGCCAAAAACCTTTCAGTATTATAGATGAAGTAGATACTTTTGATTGTAATTTTTCCCCGTCAGATGAAAGACGGAAGGCCACACGGGTTAGTACACAGAATGAGCCTAAGACCTGCAGAGAAAAGGCATCTCGTGCCCCAAACTTGGATGATGGAAGATTCCCAAGTGCCCAAGAGATGGCAGCTCACGTATTCCCACCAGAAGAGTGGATGAAACTGAGAACTCGCGCCTCCCATTCAGAGATAGAGGAGTTTGTATCGAACTACTCAGATCTCTCAGCCTCACAAAGAGAGAGTTTGAAAGCTGTGCTTCTTAAGCATCAAGCACTTTTTGATGTCAAGCCAGGTTGCATAGCTAACTACGAGCATGAGATTGGCATAACGGACGACCGTCCTATCAAGACAAAATTATACCCTTACCCGAAGCGATTTCGAAACTTGGTATCCAATGAAATTTCGCGTTGGTTGGCCTGGGGTGTGATCAAGAAACAGCCTACGGCGTTTATAAACCCTCTGGTAGTGACACCGAAGAGTGATGGACGTATCCGGGTCTGTATAGATGGCCGAGCTCTGGCCAAAATTTCTGGTGACCTTTCCGACAGACCAATGCCACCCCTATCTGTTCTTCAGGACATTTGCGACAATTCTTGGTTCAGCTGTGTCGATGCAACCGAGATGTTCTTACAAGTACGAGTTAAGGAGAGCGACCAAAAATACCTAGGATTCCTACATGAAGGCATATCTTATGTCTTTCAAAAACTTCCGTTTGGGACGAAACAGAGCCTTGCTTCTTGCGTCAGAGCATTAGATATGCTGATAGGAACTGAAGCTAGAGAGTACTGCGGCGCATACGTGGATGACCTGATTTTAGCCGACAGGAGCTTAGAAGATCATATTGTACACCTCGACAGAGTGTTGGGTTTACTCACTGCGGGCGGCCTAACTCTCAGGCTGAAAAAGTGCAATTTCGCAAGAAAAAGCCTGAACATACTTGGTTTCCATCTTTCTCAATCCGGTATCGGTAAAGATCCGGAGAAAGTGAAGTCGGTGTTGGATTTTAGAACACCCCGGAACGTGGAGGAACTGCGTTCCTTCATTGGTTACTGTCAGTACTATAGATGTTTCAGTAGGAAATACTCGGAAGTTCTCCATCCGTTGTTCCAACTACTCAAAAAGAATGTGCGGTTCAAGTGGGAACCAGAACATCAGGCAGCGATGGAGAAGATTAAGCAGATCTTCCAGGAAGAAGTAGTGTTGAAAACCGTCCTGCCTGACAAACAGCTAATTTTAGAGTGTGATGCGTGTGATATTGCGTGTTCATCTCTATTCTACCAGCGTGATGATAATGATGACATTAGAGTTATAGCATTTACATCACGTGTGTTTAATGCGGCACAGAAGAATTATTCCGTAACGGAGAAGGAATTTTTTGGACTGATTGATGGGGTTGTTAAGTTTAAACAATATTTAGTAGGAACTAAATTCATAATTCGCAGCGACCACCTTGCGCTTAAGTTTATTCAATACTGTAGGCTTACAAACCAGCGCATCACCCGGTGGGCGATGTTGCTCTCCAATTTCAATTTTGAATTCCAGTTTGTTAAGTCGAACGAGAATTTGAGTGATTATCACTCTAGGTACCCTCCTCACACAGAAGAAGACCTCAGTGTTGCACGGAAGCCTATCCTCCAGGAGTCGCTGATGTCCATCCTGACGGAAATTCCTTGTGAGTTGAGGAAGATGATAGCCATACTACCGGAGATGCAGTCTTCAGATCCTGTCTACGGCAAGATCAAGAGAGATGTAGAAGAGAAGACGGACTCACCAAAGGTGAATGGTGCTTGTCACCGTTTTGAAGTGTTGAACGGGCGCTTATGCAAGCGTGACCGGGAAGGAGTCCGAATATGCATCCCAGAAGTGCTAGTAGTTCCACTGCTCGATTTTTACCATACAGATCGAGGGCACATGTCGGCCAGTAAACTACTCCCACTTCTATCAGAATTTTTCGTATGGCCGAAGATGAGAGCAAGTGTGAGGAAATTTTGTGCTTCCTGCGAATTATGCCAGAAAAGCAACCCTCCCCAATGTTATCGTCCGGGACCACTGAATCCCGTTGTTGTTGAGAAGCCAGGCTACTTCTCCTGCGCCGATTGGTTAGGACCTCTAACCAAGGGAATTGGGGGTGTCCACTATATCCTAGTATTCTACGACGCATTTTCAAAACTGATTGGATTGTATGCGTGTAAGAAAGCAAACACGACCACTGCAATAAGGAAACTGAAGGATTACTTAAAAGTTAACCCTAGTGTGGAACTAGTCTTGACAGAGAGGGTCACCTTTCCAGTATAACCACTGGAAAAATGAGTTAGCAGATCTTGGTATCAGGCACATCACTTCCACGCCATATTATCCCCACGGTGAGATGGCCGAGGTGGCTGTCAAGGCGACAGTACGTTTACTACGTAAATTGTGCCATGATAACCAGAGATTGTGGCCCAAATACTTGGACAAAATTGAGAAGTGTTTAAATTCGGCAAAGCACCTGACCACTGGCGTGTCAGCCTTTGAGTGTCACTTTGGACAGTCTATGTCTAGAGACATAGCCAGGCTATTTGAGATCCCAGAAGTGGAAAAACGCCATGACGTGCAGTATTACATTGAGATTGCTCGTAAGAACCACAAAAGGAATGCTGCTGCACGAAAACGCAATTTTGACAAGTCACACGGTACTGTAGAGTACAATGTGGGTGACCTTGTCCTATCTAGAGTTTTCCCCAAGTCGGATGCTCTAGCAGGTGTGTCGAGAAAGCTCTTACTCTTATACTCGGGGCCATGGCAGATTGTCGCTACCACTGGCCGGAACATGTACACACTAGCGGACCCAGCGACAAAAGAGGTCAAGATGACCAGAAATGCTTTTCTTTTAAAGCCGTATGTTGCAAGAGAAGAAGAGAATCACAGTGGTACTGGTGCAATAGAGATGCAATAGTATCACACAGTGAAGCATCAAACCCCGGATTTGACTTGTGTACATAGTGTAAGTGTTATAGTGTATTTCAGTGAATTAGTGTATTAGTGTAATTTAGTAGGTATGGGAATTTATGTGATTCAAGTTATGTAAAGTTAGGGAACACTGAATTCTCTATATTTAGCTTTTGTTTATTTGGGATTTGTGTCATTATGATTACTAAGTAGTTACTTTGTTTTTTTTATATATTTGTGTGAATTAGATTTTCAGGAACGAAAATGTGCCCTCTTTATGATCTACGTCCTGTACTAGCAAGTGCAGCACCTAGAATCATAGGGGGGAAAACTGTAGAAGGCCTATGTCCTTCTCCATCATCTGCATATCAAAATGCAGATGAGGGGCACATTTACCTATCAATATGTAAATAGAGTATATTGTAATAAAATTAATTGCTTGAATATTAGCATACTTTTTACATATATCAAGGTATTATGATTAAATTGTGTAAAACACTGGAGCGTAGTACGGGAATATTAATACAATATTGTATCATATTGTATTATATTTATTTGTGTTATTTTCGTTTATAGGCTTGTTATATTGTAATGAAATGTCTGCATCTAATTACTGGGTATTGGACAATGCATAGCATACATGGGGATGAAGGAAGAATGATATAAATATGCATAGAATGGATAAATAATTGAAGAAATAAGCATATTCTATGAGAATCATACATTGCATTTTGGCTGGAAGACAGAGCAAGCGCTCACAGAGAATTTTTTTTTCTTCCCGACTTCTCGTCGCCTTAGACTTCGATATGTGGGGTCCTCACAACTCACCATGGAAAGAAATCACTAGTTTTGGGAATAAATAAAGCTCACAACACACAGGAAGGATTCTACAAACTTCCTTAGTGGTACCACTCTGGTTTGGAAACAGTGGGTAGAGACACACAGCTTCTATTGTGTAAAATGTCATAAAATTTTTAGCTTCTACATGTGAGTTTTTAGATTTCTATAGGTGTGAGTTTGTGCGACGCTAGGCTCAAGCTTCGCTTCCGCCCCCACTTCCCCCATGACCAGTACGGTTGAGTTGAGTTTGAGTTTAACGTCCCGTTCAGCAGCGAGGCTATATGAGACGTGGACCTACTGATTAACGTGGAATCCGAACCACATGGGCTCCCGCCGAGAATCGAACCCGGGACTCCCACGCCAAAGGCGCGTACGCTAACCGCTTAGCCACGGAGGAGCTCCATGACCAGTACGGGTCAGCTAGCGGACCTAGACTCCTTTCCCAAGATGCAACAGCAGTTTGAATGTTTACTCTATTTTGACTTATTTTTCTATGTTAATTATTAATATTATCGTATTACGCTCAAAAACGTTCTTGGAAATACCGTATAAAATTCTTGATTTATTTATCATCGTGTATCCCTTATCGAACAAGACACTTGGATCTTGTAATTGTAAAAAGTAAATATTAACAAAGATGTTTCCTCTATCCCTCTCCAAACAAACATGGATGCATTAGTAGCAGACAGTTTTGAAGGACAGCCACAGGAAATTGGGCTTACTGCTGCTTCTGATAGATATGACAGTTCCTGTATTTCATAACTATGTATTCTTTGTATATTTTCCTTTATTTTTATGTATAATAACATATGTTTCTCATATTAATACGTGTGTAACAAGTGAAGATAAACATAATCGTGTTAAAAACTCTCATAGACTTCTGCTGGGAGCAAAAGCTTTCGTGTTGACCGTCCTTGGAGTAAGGGCAGCACCGGTCAAAAGAGTGAAGGTGAAATTGGCAACGGAAGGTAGCTGAACAAGTGTATTTGCAGATAGGACCACCCGGAATATAGCCGGAAGGCACACAACCTTTTGTCAAAGAACTCGAAAGGGAGCGAGTTTCTTCCATTCCTGGTTTTGTGCTATTGATATACTTGTTTCTGCAGAGAAACAAGGGAAGTTCAACTTAGTATCTAGAGGTGAGAACATATAGCTTTTTGTCGTGAGGAAGTCATCTGACTTCACTTACATAGTTGCTGATAAACCGGGAAAACGTGAGGACAGTGCCGGTCCCCGTGGATATTCCCGTGAACAACAGTACTACGCGAGTATGTAGTGAACTCTACTTGTGCTAATGACTGTCAAGTGAAATTACAGAATGTGTGAAGCCATGCACATATCTTCTGTGTTTGTAAATAAGTTGTATTAAGTAACGACGAGTGACAAATGGAATTAACAGTTAAACTTTTTTCTCTGAGTGCTAACCGTCACTCAAAAGAGATTGCTAACTTTGATATTTGTCAAACACCCCACCGTTAATATTGGTGAAACAAATACTTCCAGTATGGGAGAAAACAAAATGTGCAATATCTCCAGTAGAAATATTGCCATAGGCCTGTAACGCTTTTACACAGTGCCTTTCCTTGGACATTTGAACAAGGAGTTCAAGCAGTTTAAATTGCTTGTTTGAAGGACATACTACATGTCTACTTCGTGAGACTTCACAAGCAGTGTAACTAAGCTCATAAGGAACATTTCCATTCACAGTGAAATGGTAATGCAGAAGGACATTGTGATGTTCATCTAGAACTATGTGCGTGACATCCTCGTCTACAACAGAAACGGTGATTCGACAGAACAAAGATATTATATCAGTTTAATTTTTGTTTGTTTCTTTATCATCGTATTTATTTAAAATGATATCTAGTGTGAAATTATTCTCTCCCCTCTAAACTGTTTAGAGACCATAAACTCACTAAAAATGAGGAGATAAGAAAGTTTGTATATAAATATTTTTTTTTTTCAGACAGACCTTTATCTCACATTTAATTCCCTCTCCTTTTGTTATTTTTAAAAATGCAACAGTGGTGTGAATATATATATATATATATATATATATATATATATATATATATATATATATATATAGGAAAAGTTTAAGTGTGTGTGGTAGTGCACTACAGAAGAAGTTAAAGTAACAAGTGTATTGGAATGTAAGATATTCATCACAGCTCTCATCTTTATGTTCTGTTCTATGAGAATAAAACTACCATCTCTAACCAGAATTCATGGTCTACTCAATTTGCTGCAGGGTGAGTACCTGATACTAATCAAATGTTTGTTTTCAGGAGTGTGATACAAGGAGGCATTTTCCCTTGTCATAAGTATGTCTGACCGGCTCTCTGTATGGGGCCCAGAGAGTATAATTGCCCAAGAGAACCAATAACAGTCATGAGTATAGTGGGTTAGATAAACAGGCTGCTACCTGTTATTATTTTAAAGTTTTTTTTGTTTTTATTTTAACCTGTTGATACTTAACAAACAACCCACTATAGTAGCTTTCGACCATGACTGTAGTCCAGATAACCCTGAGATCTGTGGTTCATAGTAACTGAAATTTAATTTTATGCTCTACCGATTTACCAGTGGAAGTGGCGGCTCTTGCAGGAGAACATCTATCATCTCCAAGAGGGAATAGATTATACAGATGTTGGGAATTTGCATTTCATGTAAATTTCATGTTTAATTTGAATATTCCCAGTCACTCCACCATATTTATTTTATTTTATTTGTGTTGGTGTTGTAGTAACCTTAGTTTCGGCTCAGGCTACCTGCACCTCACACCCCACACACACACAAAGTACGGCATTTCGATGTATTTTATCAATAGTAAACAAAACAATATTTAGAATGTTTCTTTGATTGCAATTACATAACAATAATGACTACAAAAAAAATCACAAAACAAAAATTTATAAACTTACATAAAAAAAGTTGCTTTTGTAGTATAATCTTTTTGAGTAATGAATGGGGAATTTAGGTCTGAATATAATACGAATAATATACGGGAGTGAAACGTGATAACCCACAAATGTGTGTTCATCAAGATTTTACAAACACTTACACTTTTACGAACATTTTCGTTATTTGGTTTAAACCAGTTGTTTTTCTTTTGAAAAAAAAAAACAGCTGCTTTAAACATTGGTTTAAACCAGCCAACCCTGATATGTAGTCATTAAGTTTCCTTTCTATGAATAAAGAATCTGTATTCTCAAGCAGTGGTGTAACTAACAGGCTCCCGGTATTTAAGTTTCGAAGTATAACTTTATAATGTTTGGATGTTAAAAGCACTTTGCAGAGTTCCTCCGTGGCTAAGCGGTTAGCGTACGCGCTCTTAGCGCGGGAGACCCGGGTTCGATTCCCGGCGGGAGCTCATGTGGTTCGGATTCCACGTTAATCAGTAGGTCCACGTCTCACATAGACTCGCTGCTGAAAGGGACGCTAAACTGAAATTCAACTCCATTCAAAAGCACTTTGCAGGTTTCATATTACTGCAAGAGTACTCTACTTAGAGGAAAAAGAAATCACGGAACCAGCTATAATAGATTTAGTGAATTCTACTCGGAAAATGTATCGCCTTTTGTTGCAACAACTAACAAGTTTCCGATGAGTAGTGAAGAAACAATTTAGTGAAATTTTAACTTGGAATTAATTAGCCGATTATTTAGTCGTAGATAACTTCCTATGTTAGTAGTGTTCTGGATTTGTGTACTTCTTTGCAACTGTATCTCACTGTGTCTCTGACGAAGCCAATCCTGAGCGATCATTCAGTACACTAAAAGCCATCAAACTTTATATTCGTAGAACAAGGTCGAAGATGAAATTGAACTCAGCCCCGTAACTTGGGCTTTTTCTTGGAAGACCAAACATTAATTAGACCTCCTAAAATATGTCAAGTTGAGGCCCCCTAGAATAATGATGGCATTTGAAGTGAAATCCTTACTAAACGTGTTCGATACTTCTTGGGGGCGCCAGTTGATGGTTTACTAAAGTAAGATCCAGATTACATATATGCTACATCTTAAAGGAATGTATTTCGTTCAGATAGTGGGGCAGCAGAAACATCTTAAATTATTTGCAATGCTTTTGAAAATAGTACGGTGCTTCACAAGTTAACTAAATGAGACAATATGTTGAAAGCCTTACAAAATATATATTTTGTCTGGGGCTCTAATAGGACACATTTTACTGAATGAGGCTCGGAACACAATTTCATTTCATTTTTTTTTCCTGTTATGTGGTAAACCTATTCCAAGCTTTATTTATAAGTTCCTGTTCATATCACATCATACAAAGCAACAAAGTTTTAACTCAAATGAATCCTATCAAACAACTGGAAGCTTATTTCGGGGGGGCAGTTTCCCCACTCCCTGCAAAAGTTACGGCATTGGTTGACCCCTTTGCCAATCCTGAGCACTGAAAGCGAAGAATGGCACCACGTTGATATTGAGAAAGTAGTCAGCGAATTACTGTCCGAAAAAAAAAATACGCCGGTTTAGAAATATGTGAGCAAGTTCCACAAATTTTGGCGAGTTTTCATATGTTAGTTGTAATGTGAACGTTAGGAAGAAATTATTTCTGCTCTTGCCTTTGAGGTGAGCGGTCCCAGGTTGACTCCTGGTGGGAACACTCGGCCGAAAGAGTGTAACAGCTTTTTCAGACCTGCCATCTTGAGTGAAGTCTTTCTTGGGTTTCGTTCATTCATACCATTCAAATGCCGGGATGGAGGTACCTAATATAATGGTCCCAGGCTGCTTCCTTCCTTTCCCAATCCTTTCTTCCTTCCCTTTCATCGCACAGTGGGCTCGCTGAGGGACGTCATTCTTCATACGGGATGGGCTAACGTGGCCTTAGATGCCGATAGCCCAGAAATCTAATTCCTAATTCCTAGAAATTATTTCTTTTAAGAAACTTTTTAGTCCCATGTAATTGCTTAATAATAATAATAATAATAATAATAATGTGCAATTTTTGTATATTAGCAAGTAGTGTCTGACTAGATGGAAAAATAAATCTACTACTGTATAAATTGTACGTGTGCCATGGACGTAGAAACAGGAAGAGCCCTTTTGACATTTTCGCGGATGGAGGGGGCATGCATTCTTAGTTACGCTACTGTTCTCAAAGCATTCTAGTAATTTGCTTAACAATTGCTAAAAAAGTAGAAATCGAATAAAGGTGAAATTTTATATAACTTAGAATTTGTGGTGTGATTCATTGTTTCTTTCTTTCTAATTTTTTTTTCCTGGAAGGGAAACAGTGAAGGAAACTGATCAGAGGATTTTACTTATGTTGGTGACTCATAAAACTGTTCGACTTTGATTAAATGTATTAAGTGTGGCAGAACAAGAATTGATTCAGGAAGCTCCGCTAAAAGACGCCACTTATGTTTTTTTTTTCGTCACATATAAGCAGAAATGACTAATTTTCAGGTTTATTGTTTCCTTGTCTTGCATAGATGAAACAGATCGAAATGTTTTTGGTTACCTTTCAATTTCCTTATTTTTATAATCTTATTTCAATTGATACCCAGACACCATGTTTGCTTGCCGCAAGCTTGCCTGCCGCTTTTATTTGATTTTATTTCGCTTTGGCTTATACACAAAAGCTTATTTCTGCTTAGCTCAAGCTGTAGTGCGGGCAACCCACGCTTCACTTGCGAGACGCTTTTCTTTAGATTGAAGTAAAAAGCCAGCGCGCGTTCGATTTTCAGTTGTTCTCAAAAACCGCGTGACGCTGACTGTTTTCGGCGACAAGGTAGTGTTCGGCGTCTTGTTAGCATTCAGCTTGAATAAAGGACAAACTTAATTATTTTTTTTTAATTGTGCCGTCTAGTACTCTAGTACTCTAGTCCCACGTACCTATAATGTCGCTCTTTATTTCCTCATATTTCAGTAACTATGAGGCATAACGAATTGTAGTAATTATGTATAAAGCATAAATGTGAACATAGATGGCAGCAGGTTTGAGCCTACTTATTTCGCAAAAGAATACAGAACTGTTGGAGATATTTAAATATAAACTTCAAATTTAACTTACAGTATACACTTTATCTGAACGCTGTGTTAAAAGTATAAACATTTTTCTGTGTTTTTATATAAAAAGGTAGAAATTTCAAGTACTCGCGGCTAAAATAGCAACATATTTGATATTTGTAAGAAGCAACGGCGCGTTGCTTTTCACAACTAAAGCGTAACAATTATGCTTATTTTGATGTTTTGCAGAAGCAGCTCGGAAACTTGGGTGTTTTCACGATTGTGCATTTGCTTCAATAATTGGGAAGTTGAGGGAACAATATATTCTAGCATAGATTTAGTCAAACGGTTAAATTATGCTGATTGCTGATTTCATACTGTTTTATTTAAACTCGCTTACTGCAAGCTTCCATATAAATTGTTTTGCGTGTGTTTCGCTTGCAATAAGCTTATTAAAGCTTGCCATTGATGAGAATACGCTTATAATTTGGCTTGTGTTTAACTTGTGAAGACAAGCTTGCCCCAAGCCTTGCCCAGATGTAACTAACTAGCTTGCCACAAGCTTGCAGCAAGCTAATTGCCTTGCACATTATAGCTTGCGGCAAGCTAATTGACCTTGCGACAGCAAGTTTGTGACAACTTGCAGCAAGTTTAAATTGCTGTCTGGGTATTAATCCTTCAAGAACGTGACAACCCTACTATTATTATAAAGATCGCCATAGACGAGTCAGGTCTTAAGTCTTTCATTTGATGTTTATTAGGATCACGCAAGTGGGATATATATAATATTGTAATGTTAGTACCGTAGGTGTTCATTTTACTCCGACCTCACTCACCTTCATTCTCACAGTGAATTGGCCCTCGCACTCACCTTCGAAGAGATTTGACCATCGCTCTCGCCTTCATGTTCGGAATTTGTCCTCGCTCTAGCCCTGACAGTGACAGTTGGCCCTCGCCCTCGCGTCATTATGGTTGAAAGAGAATTTGAGGGTGAGGATGCCCTCGAGAGGGCCATCCTCGCAAGGGTAAACACCTCTGGCTTAGTACGTCCGTTATACCGCTCAATAACTCTTCAACAAAAGATAATTTTAAAATTGTTTTCTGCAATCAACAGCTAGATAATTATCTCGAAGGAGTTCGTTAATGGATGTGATCCACCTACATGTAGTGATAGAAATAAACCATTTCCGGTTAACGTTGATCACTATAGAGCATAGACAGTAATCTCACATTGTATATTTTTTAATCGATTAAGCGTCCCTAGAATATATTCCATTTCCACTCTAATCACTCTGCTAAAACACTAAATGGTAGATCTACTACAACTTCTGGTTTCAATATTAATTGAAGAAATATTGCGTAATTCTCTTTACTGCCTTTACCAGAGTCTATATTATCGTATTTCAATTGATACTAATTCAAATTAGAACGTAGCAACACTAATATTATTCGAGATATCGCCATACACGAATAAGATTTATAAGTATTTCATTTTATTTTTATTTCTATTGTCACTAATTACACAATCTCTTTGTTTCCAGGGAGATGAAGGCATAGACACATTTATAGCAAATGAAAAACTTCTGGGAGGATCTCGTGTCCATTGGCACTCGACACAGACTGTTTTCCAACGAATGCATACATCTGTCATCGTACTTTGTAGGCATATTCAGAGAGTTCATGTATCCTCATTGTCTTGTGTAAGTTGTTATAAAAATTGTGGTCATGTATAGACTTAGTTTATTATTTGACAAATAAAAAATACAATGTACAAACATATTTTCCTTTAATCAAATATATATACATTTAAGTTTGTTTGTGTGTGTGTGTGTGTTCCCGCATTCCTATCCTTGTTGGTACCTGCATATGGTTTAACACCTTACCAGTTGGGACCGGAAAAATTGTTGGGACATTTTCCGGTGCCAACAATTTTTAAGCCTACAGGGGCTTTGTGGCGACCCCCTGGGCCTCCTGGCCGAATTTCGAGAAGGTCTCAATAATTATAGAAAAATGTGAGAATCTGTGTAAACCGTGTGTATGCTCTGCCAAATTAGCTGCCTCCTGGTGGTCTCACACTCTAACTAAGAAACGGTGTGTAAATATGACGCACACCGCATCTATTGGCACTGCCCTGCTTACGGGATGGAGAAACGTAAGGGGAGTAGAAAGAGAAGGTGATTCGTGCGGGGGAATAAACACAAGTAAATTTGCACAGTACTTGTTGGTACCGATACAACCTTGAGATTTTCGTTTGCGCAGTCGCATCAACTCCCAGTAGCCTGCCTGTCACATGACATAATTAAAGAGCAGAAAATGGGTTGAAATCAGGGGAGGTGTTGCTCACAATTGGAAAAACGTATATGCATATATTCACAACTCGTGCTACCAGAAACGATGGGAACAGAAGCAAAGATTGTGATAAATGAATTGGAGTGGCTAGCGTAAAACATACACAGTGCATGATCTTATCGGGACACAATTATTGTTTCTATCTGCGTACGTAGTTCGACTTTCTGTTGCTCCAGATAACAAGGTCTGGGACCGATTAATCCATTTGAACAAGTGCGAAATAAATGTATGTTTAGAGGTGCACTAGAATAGTCTAAGATCGAAGATTCACAAGCACATTTGCAAATCACAGATTCATACATATCTGCATAAAATATGTTCCAACTTTAACACTATTTTATTTCCTTCTTTTGTCAAATAAAACCCGTTAGTTTAAACATAATACGAGGGCTATCCAGAAAGTAGATTACGTTTTCGTCTGTGTCCGCTAGGGGCGGGGCTAGCGCGGCCATCTTGGGGTCAGAGCGTTGCGCAGCTCAGTCGGCATCTAGCCGTGCTAGTGAGAGGTTCGTGCTGTGCTCCGTTAAGATACTGTGACGGTTTGAAATGTCTGCGTTAATTGAAAATCCCGCGAGCTGCGAGGTGCTTGCAGTAATAAGGTTTCTGACAGCAAAAAACTGTAAACCGATAGAAATCTATCGGCAGCTGTGTGAAGTGTATGGGGACAACATTATCACTGAAGGTGGAGTGCGACAGTGGGTCATAAGATTTAAAAATGGCCGAACCAATGTTCACGACGAAGATCGAAGTGGGAGACCCAGCAAAGTGACTGCCGAACTTGTCGAAAAAGTCGATGTTAAAGTCCGTGAAAATCGAAAGTTCACAATAACGGAACTTTCTTTGAGTTTTCCACAAATTTCGCGAAGTTTGTTGCACGAAATCATCAGCGAAAAGCTTGGTTACCACAAGTTTGGTGCAAGATGGATTCCAAAAATCTTGACAGAGGACCACAAAAATCAGCGAATGGCTGCAGCGTTGCACTTTTTGGACGCCTACAATAAGGATGGTGACTCTTTACTCGATCGCATCGTTACTGGTGACGAAACATGGGTGAAACACGTGAACTGTGAAACGAAATTGCAATCAATGCAGTGGGGGCACACAGGTTCTCCCCAAAAACCCAAGAAATGCATGCAAACAATGTCGGCAAGGAAGATGATGGCGACTGTTTTTTGGGACAGAAAAGGTGTGATTTTGGTGGACTCCCTGGAAAGAGGCACTACAATAAACGCTCAAAGGTATTGCCAAACTCTGCAAAACCTCAGAAGAGCAATTCAAAACAAGCGCAGAGGAATGTTGAGCTCTAAGATCTTGTTGATTCACGACAACGCCCGGCCCCACACGGCAAATGTCACGCGTGAAGTTCTTGAATCTTTTCAGTGGGAGTTGTTTCCTCATCCGCCGTACAGTCCCGACCTGGCACCGAGCGACTTCCACCTATTCCCAGCAATGAAGAAGTGGCTGGCTATGCAGCGTTTTGATGACGACGAACAGCTGCAAGAAGAGGTAACGAAGTGGTTGAAGTCGCAGGCGGCCGAATTTTTCGACGAAGGAATTTCCAAGCTCGTACATCGCTACGATAAATGCCTTAATTTGAATGGTGACTATGTCGAAAAGTAGTATTTGTGTGTGGCTTTCATCTGTATATAATAAAATTTGTTTCCTATACTTTGTTGATTTTTTATTCCAAAACGTAATCTACTTTCTGGATAGCCCTCGTATTAAACTAAATATTTATTTTAACCTTTAACATAAAAACTCACAATCGTAGTTTACCAATATGTAGTATACTTATTCATTAAATTAATTCAAACATATGGAGTCGGAAACACGTAAGATATCTGGATTGGCAAAGGACAGGCAGCGACCGCAGCCCGTGATTATTGGTGGGGGTGATAGGGCTAACTCGTTATTCTGTGATGCTCAGTAGAATGGTAGTGTGCTTGTATCGAGTAAGTGGTCATAAAGTAAAATAAGTTAACTCTAATTTCCAAAGAGGTCAAATTATTAATGTTCGGGTATGTGATGTAAGCCTAGTGAAAGTGGTAATTGGGCTCAATGAGGCGCGATGAACATTTAGGTGACGGTCAAAGTGATGAAATTCTACAAAATTACGGGGAAACAACATTCTCGAAGAGGAACAATGGTTAAAAGAAAATCCTCGGTGACCGGTCTCACCTACAGCTGTTCGATATTTCGATACATCGATCGATAGATATTTTCAAATATCAAAAAATTATAAGATCGATGTTTTTCAATATTTCGATATTTTAAAATTTTTCAATATTTCTTTATTTTTCAGTATTACCATATTACGATTCTTCGATTCTTTTGATACTTCAATATGCTCATGTTTCGCAGTATTTCGATATTTTCTATTTAACCTCTTCAATCTTAGGTATTTTTCTGCAATAATAGAAAAAGCAAATATGTATATTTTTAAATTGGAGTGCTATAAAACATAGAAAAGACGTTTTGTAAGAAGAGAGTACCGAGGTATATTTATGTTTATAACCCGAAGCTGGATAATAGAAAAAATAAAGAAAATCTGTGAATTTTAGCATATTCATTATCTAGTGCACTATGTATATTAGAGTTTTTCAACTATCAAATTACGAGCACATTATGTCAAAGGTGTCTACCAAAGGCGGCTCCTAAGGTAAATTATGACAGTAAAAACTAAAGTGGTAATGCTTCAAACAAACAGACGTAAAATTTTCTCGGGTTCTGACTGTTGAGAACAAAAATAAGAAGAGTAAGAAACATTTCTTCTTTCAGTTTGATGCAACAAAACTTAATTTTTACGGACATGACCTCTCTCGAGCCGAATCTGGTGTCTACATGGTAATATTTATTATTGTTATTTCCTGTCTGTTTTACTTTGCATGCAAATCATCAGGACAGTTTCTACTTTTCTGAATACACAAAAACCTTTCAATTAGCGCACTTGAAACCTTCATTGCGAACACTCAATCTTACTCCATCTTCGGCAGCTTTTGTCTTCAGCTTTTCATTTCTTTCTTTACATATCTGTATCACATTCATCAGTTTTTTTTTCAGGTCCTTAGGTAAGAGTTGTTGGTTGGTTCAGGGCTTAGCATCTCGTACAGCACCGAGGCTATAGGAAACGTGAAATACAGTTTAATGCGGAATCCTAACAACATGAGCTCCAAACAGAAATCGAACCCTGATTTCACGTACTTAAGGCGCGCATGCTAACCATGTAGCCAGTAGGGAATATGAAAACGGAAATCCAGTATGTCTTTCTAAGAGTATCCGAAATTAAAATTGTATTTTCTATGGGCTATCAACGAATTCACTAAATACACTTCCACTCAATGCCCATATACCCAACGTACAAATATTTGTTCTTCCAGATCTACAAATACCTATTTAACACATGGAGCTGGAAACACTTCAGATATCTGGATTACCAAGGACCACGCGGCCACCGCAGATCTGAACCGATGGCAGTGGCGTGTTATGGCCAACTCCGCACTGCGTGAGGAGTAGTAGAACGTGAATGGACAATGAGCTGAGCAGACAGTGATAGTGTAAAATGAGCGCTCTATCTAGTTTTTAATGAAAAAAAATTGTTGCTCCGTCAAGTTCTGCATGCGCGATAGAACTTGCAGGTCTGTAAGATGTGGCGCAAAGTACAGTGTCCAAAGTGATTACAACCTACAAAACTGACGGCAAATCCTCATAAGCGAAGTGAAACGGTGGAATAAACCGTCAGGCATTGCGGCGTTTGTCACTCAGAGTCCTCGTGTGACTGCGGCGCAAATAATGGAGAAACATAAGTAGCACGTTCCTCAACCGGCGTCGACAATCACAGTCTGCCAAGTTACATGATATGAATATGACCTGACATAGATGACCTTCATAATGGACCATGACGCTTTAGCACAATGTCAACAATGAAACATGTCGACGCCTCTGTGCCGTTGTAGGCTCAAATATCCTGCTTTCAGTAGGTTCTGTGCTGATGCATACCGGCTGATGCATACGAGTGCCCGTGATTGTGTCGTAAATTTTGAGAATAATCTACTTTCTGGTCCAGTTGTCTCCGTTAGGAAACAGAAGAACACTCAGAAAATCCATGGAACAGCAAAGTTTCCCCGCACCTGTAATATGAGTGGGCAACAGGCCGGTAGCCAGCCCAAAAATTTGGTGGGGGGCGGCTGATGTTAGGGGGCCCGATCCAACAATATTATAGTTCATCACCGTATTATAGTTCATTTGCAAGCCTACCGTGAAAATTGTAGAGGGGCCAGCAAAAGTTTAGTAAGATCCCGGGCCCCCTAGACCCCCCTGGATACGGGCCTGGTGGGCATTGCAAAAGCTCACCCCACCTAGCATCCTGCAGAGCAAAGTGACATTAACCCGCTATTACAAATCTTCACATGAAAAATAAGAGAAAATGAATAATTTCTTTGAGAATTTGTACCAAAATTAAAACTCAAGTATTTCGATTCTCGACTATCAACGAAGGTCGTGATTTTTCAAAACGATTTCTTCACAGCTGAGAAATTTAGAAACGAAGAAAAATGTTATTTTATAGAAAAAACTCGATTAAATAAAAGATAGCAACCGTCTAATTAACATTTGAAGAGTTCAGGAAAATGGGGAGGATGTCCACTTTCGGGCGAAATTTATAAAATATAACTAACTAACTAACTCTATGGCCTATGGAACCCGGAGGTTCAGTGCCGCGTTCACAAAAGCTCTCCACTGACTTCTATCCTTAGCTAATTGCATCCAGTTTCTACTTTGTATTCCTATCTCTTCGAGATCCTCTTAATATTATCCTCCCATCTGCGCCTAGGTCTTCCTAATGGTCGTTTTCCTATGGGTCTACCAGCCAAGACTTTGAAAGCGTTTCTACTTTCCTCCATTCTAGCTACATGACCTGCCCACCTAAGCCTCCTAGACCTGACGACCCTAACAATGTTGGGTATACCGTATGAACTATGTAGTTCCTAGTTATGAAGCTTCCGCCATTCCCCATTCTCGTTCCTCTTGGGTCCGAATATTCTTCTCAGGATCCTGTTCTCAAATACTTTCAGTCTATGTTCTTCCCTGAGAGTAAGCGACCATGTTTCGCAACCATACAGAACAACAGGCATGATTATCGTTTTATATATTTTAAGCTTCAAATTCGTCGACAGAATTCGCGACGACAAGAGATTTTGAACCGAATAGTAACACGAATTCCCTGCTTTTAGTCGACATTTAATTTCTTCGTGAATATGATTTTCGTCTGTTACATCCATTTATAAAATATAGATAAAATATATCAATAATAGGGAAAAAGTTTACGGTTAGCTTGGTATAGCAGTTTAAAAAATTCTTCTAAAATGGAAGAAGTATCGCCATTACTTACAGTGGAAAAAAGGGGCATTCATTTTACTCTTATTTTTTGCCTCTTTTGTCAATAACATTCAACTGTTTATGTTCCAGTGTTGATTGGTGATACATCTAAATATAGCTTCGACAATCTATTTTTTTAAAAATTAGTAAAACAAAATATCTCCCAACATCCATCATCTTGAGCTCTTCTGTGACTCATGCAGTGGTCAAAATAATGATTATACTTTATTCCGATGCCTTCATTACATTGCACATGAAATCAGAGGTTCATTTCCATTTAACTAACATTTCCAGTTCGTGTTATTCCTATCTTGAACGTGATAAGAACATGGGACTGGCGAACATAAAATCAAGAGCAGAAATAGCAGAGTATTGGAATAATGTGGTCAAAGGCAGCAGAGTGAAAACTACACCATATCAAGTAAGTGAATTTGACAGCTTCATGATTCGAGATTGGATATCATTCTTACAACCACTGTACTTGAGAAAATGTTCATTTCACTCTAGACAAATCATGGAGCTTCGAATAGAGAAAAGTGCCACAAGATTTATGATACGTAGGGACACTTATAATGGTCTTCGGTTTTCTTCTGTGATTCACCTACTATTAAGAAAAGGCCCACCACAACCAGATTTATTGGAGGAATAATTCTTACATCCAGAAATGACTCGCGTCGGAAAGCTGGACGCTTATACTACAAATTGCATGAATGTTGTAATTTACTACAATAACACTTTACAATAAAGCGTAAAGGCCTGGATATACATTACAATCAAATTGGACGAAAAATCGAATGTAAAGTAGGCCGGGATTGTAAAAATCATATTATACATCCGTGATATTGTTCTGTCACGGGCATGCGTGCAATACAGGTATATTCATGAAGTATTATACAGGGTGGTCCATAAGTCTTAGTACAGTAAATTATTATGAAAACAAACATGACTAAAGCTAATCTGACTAGTGGAGGGCGGAATTGTGTAAAGGAGCTACCGATTGATGCATGCGTGGTGATTGACGGCCATCTTGGATCCAGGTTATTTTCTAAATAAAAAAGTAGGCATGTGACACATCCATTAACGCTGTTTTGTAGAGAAATGCAGTCCTGGAAGCAGAAATACGTTATCATATTCTGTTCGAAAGTTATGATGCCCCAAAATTGACGGTTTTCTGTTTACTTGCAGGGAGAGCGACATGGCACAAACGCTGCAAGAAAGTTGTGACATCTCAAATTTGACAGGTTTTCTTCTCGTTGCAGGCAGAGCGAAATGGGACTAACGCAGCAGGAAAGAATTGAGATCATCCTAATGTCTGCGGAAAGAAGCCGTCGTGTGATTGTTCAGGACTTCAACGCGCGCCACTCCGAAAGATCTGCAATAAGCCACAACATCGTTAGCTATCTCATTAGGAAATTCAGTGTAACTGGTAATGTTGCCAACAGACCACGGTCAGGTCCCCCACGAACCGCGACAGATGAGGAAACATCCACAATGGTGCTTGCTGTGAGTGTGAAAAGTAAGAAGTGCAGCATAAGACAACTATCAGTGATAACAGGCGTACCACGTGCTTCCGTGATGAGGATTCTCCATACGAACAAGTGGCATCCCTTCAAGCTGCAGCTTGTCCACAACCTTTCAGAGGATAATCCAGACTGGCGCATGGAATTCGCCAATTGGGCTTTGTCACAATACGACCGAGACCCGCATTTCCCAGCCAGCGTTCTCTTTACAGACGAGGCAAACTTACTTGGATGAGGCAATGAATCACCAGAACACGCGATATTGGTCGGATGCAAACCCACATGCGATCAATCCCTGCAAGAGGGTTACCTCTGCATATACCATGGAGTGGTGTGGCACATGGAACACGTCGATCATAGGACCCTTATTCATTCCTGGTACCCTAAATGGTGTCAGATATCTGGACATGTTACAGGAGTTGGTGTTTGCGTTGCTTCTCGGCCCTGATGCCACCTTGACGCGATATTTTCGGCAAGATGGTGCCCCACCGCACTATGCGATGCCTGTGCGGGAATGCTTGGATCTTCATTAACCAGGACGTTGGATTGGTCGCCGCTTAGGCCCTGTGGAGTGGCCAGTACGGTCGCCGGACCTCACTCCCTTAAAGTTTTTATAGGGGCACTTAAAACACCTGGTGTATCAGAAGATTCGAGATGTTGCACACCTACAGGAACGTATTCAGAATACCTGTGATAGCATCACCCCCGCTGTGTTCTTAGGGTTCAGGAGGACTGGATTAAGGGACTCAGTTTGTTTTACAATTGATGGGCAACATGTGGAGCATCCTGTAGGTGGGAATTTAAGGCGTCATAACTTTCGAAGAGACACGATGACGCATTTCTGCTTGCGGGACTGCATTTCCCTGCAAAAGCAGTGTTAACTGATGTGTCACATGGCTACCTTCCCATTTGAAAAAAAATAATCTGGATCTAATTTGGCGGCCATTCACAACGCATGCATCAATCGGTAGCTCCTTTACTCAAGTCCGCCCTCCGCTACTCAGATTTGTTTTAATCATGTTTGTTTCCAAAATAATATACTGTACTAATACTTTTGGACCATCCTGTATATTAAATGATTTAAAAATATATAACTCTTGCCCCAGAACCTGATATTTCAAATTTTAATGTCGACAAACTTGCTTAAGCAACTGCACCTTTCCCTAAACAATGTCAACTAGTCGTTTATGCGACCTTGATTATCATGTTAACAAAGTCAATGAACGTTTGTACCACACTTGTTCTCCTTACCTCACTCTCCTATAATTGATACTAATTAGAGGACAAAAGTACATTTCCAAAATTTTCGTTGTATATTAAAGAACTGAGATAAATCGGTTGAAAAGAGTTTGAACAGAATGCTATGAAAAACATAATTATTGGTTTGATTTAGATTTTTCCCCTTTCTTAAAGGAAAGTTGCCTATCTTGAAGAAAAATGGCAGGATCTGCAAGCTTTGAATGTCTTATGCAGCCCATATGCTCAAGCCTTCTATATGTAATTCCTAAAGAAGTAATTAGCGGAGTAAAGGAGAATAAAAATGAAAAACGTAGAAAGCAATCTATTTTTAATAATATTGTTTATAATTTAGAAAAAAACAATCGCCTCTTTTATCCATTGTTTTGCCTGAAATAGACCCGTTTTCTCCCAGTATATACCGACCGCATGTCAGTTTTCTTGTATTCTTTTACTCACAATAATATACGTCAAACATAAGATTTTGTAAGATTGTTCCCATATAACAAAGAACTTGTAAATCAAATTTGAAGTATTTTTCACGATTAGTTTAGGAAATAATATGTTTTGAACTTTTAAAATTGTTTCTTGAAAAAAATAGTAAAAATGGACGTCGCCTCTTTTCCCATGGACTCTTCATTTATAACAATTTAAGAAGAGACTACTCGGTAGTCCTATGCAAGGTCATGCAAACGATAAGCATACCTGGGACATGCAGGCATTCGACCAATGTTTGCGCTATGAATGACAGTATTTCTTCTCGAACGGCCTTGCCGTCTGATTGTCTTCGTATGATGGTGCTATAAAGCTATTTGTAGGTAGCGCTCATATGTAATAGTAGCCTTGGTTAATTTAGTTTATTGAGTTGTATGAGTCATGTTTTCAGAATCCAGGTTTTCGGTATCGAAGACAGTAACGACAGCGATTTAGCTACAAGGGAACTAAAGAAGAAAACTAAAATTATTGAAAATATTTGTGTTGAAAAAATGCGACCGTAGTTTTGCAAAACGTAAAACCAAAGAGCTCATAGCGAATGAAACGAAAACTTTAACTTTTACGCACCATGGTTAGGCCGGCTAGGCTAAAGGAGACAATAATGTGAGTAATGAAGAAAATGGGAAGAAACTGAAGAACCCCGAGGAAACCCATGCACACGGTGTTTGTCCACCACAAAGTTCATTTGGCGTAATAGAACCAGGGACCTCACTCACCAGAACCCATAGAGAATAATAGAAAGGAAAAGAACATAACTGGAGACAAAAATAGGCCATCACTGCTGAAAACATTGTATTGTAGGAGAAGCGGTAATACATGGGAGAGGAAAAGGGACAAATACTACAATTTATGGTGTTATTAAAGCGGACAATTCGCATATCAGAACGATAAAATTGCTGAGAATCGCAACGATCAAAATTCGTTTCAAGTGGTCTACTTGCGATGGCAATGAGCTACAATGAATTTGATAATACTGTAGTAGAGAGAACAACAACTGTACTTCGTTCACAATGTGAATACAGTAAACTTCGAACCTATGCACATTCAATATTAAAACCGGCTGCAGGAGATTTATTGCTTTCGATTACAATAGAGGAATATAGCTAGATATAAGTTCTTCGGACGTTGAATCCACAACAAAAAGTTCACTATATATTATCGTTTTTACTCTATGGAAATCAACAATGGAACCGCAAGTAGTATTGGGTTTCAGCAGTTTCGCTTTTAGTGCCGAGATAAGAGTAAAAAATACATCTATATCCATGTTTTCTCTTTGGAGATTATCGTTAAAATCAGAAACTGTCTACTTTGACCACTTCCTATTTAAATTGATCAAAGATGGGATGGATCCTTGGGACCTTGAATTGATCACAGAAAACCAATTCTCATAAATATCTTTCAGTTTTATCTTAATGGGGATCAATACTGACACTAAAAGCAGTAGTAATTTCTTTATCATTTAAGGTTTAATATAGAGAGGGTGAGTGAAGAGGGTATACTTTCTTCAGATGCTCAATTAATTCTAGAAAACCGCCTGTCGCTATCTGTTACTATGGTAATCATTGTTGAAACCGTAAACGGTTGATTTCTACTACTTCCGGTTTCAGAAAAGCGTTAACAGAGAAAATGGGACCTATTCTTGATTTGTCGAATCAATTCCAGAAAACTGCTTCTTGATATCCCTTACGGTTTTCTCCCTGTATTGAGATCGATATTGAAACCGGAATAATAGCTCTTTTCAAATGACAAGTTACATAGCTTTGAGAAGGTTTCCTGCTCCTTCAATAGCAGTGAAGCGACGTCATTTTGGGGCTGATGACAGTGTATAGACACACTCTAGAAGGCTACTCTAGTCATTAATAACATGAAACGAAAATAATAATAAACGGTATCTATTAGGAATGCCAAAATTTTAAGTTACTTCATTAAAATTTAAGGTTCGTCCAAAAAAATCGTGGATTTAGAAGGGGAAAATCCTCACCACCAGCAACATTTTGGGAGGGCATAGAGGGTAATTGTCACTTTTTTTTTTTTTTTTTTTTTTTTACAAATACATACCATTTAATAAATCGTATTAGTCGCGAGGAAGATTCTGAAAAAGACTCCAAAATAAGAAGTTGGATCAACCCGAAAGAGTAAAAGCAACCGGTGGTCCTAAATTATCAAGTCCCCTATCCTTATCCTTTCTAGACCGCCGGTCGCTTGATGTGAGCGGAAGGTCCTTCGTACACCTTCTCCCTCCTCTACTGAAGCTAAAAGAATGAGCATTTCAAATTTAAAAAAAAACACATCTCCGAAACTAATAAAGATATTAATGAATTTCTTTTTCCGGTTTCATCTCTAAGGTGTGCTTTACGCTTTTGTCTATTCATGCTTTGGATAAATCCAACGGGTTTTCGGAAAATGTAACTTAAACATTAAAAACTGATATATTTTGTAATTAATATTTTCTTTCTTGCTCAGTATCTCCCCAATGAGTTGTGATATGAAAACAAACATCCCTAATTAACTGTGTAGAGCATTAAATAATCTTTCCAACGGTACCAATATTGTTAGGTTTACTTCCAAAAACAGCCGTACAGCAAGGTAATTTTGAAGAAAGTGCACTTTGATTGGAATGCTGATGCTCCGAATGGCACCACTGAATTTCAGCTCACGTCAGTCAATAAAGGTTTCGTTTCCGAGATAAAAGCTGATTTTTTCCCCAATATTTGAAGAACAGTTCAAACCCTTCTCCCTTGAGCTCGCCTGCACTGTCATGATCATTTCTAGGTCTCTGGTCACTTGATACTAACGTGTGTTAAAGATCACAAAATTTTGAGGTAAGTAGATATATCTTTTATAGTGTTAAAATCCATTTACAGCTCATATTCAGGTTGATTCAGATTTTTCAACTTTATTTGTGTGCAGTATTTCCCGCGGTCTTTGAAAATAATTCCTTATTTCTTTAACAAAATTGTTTATCTTACCATAATGAAAAAAGCAGAAAAAATAAGGTAAGAACATATGTAAAGATGTCTTAAGTGAGGGCAAACACCATTTACAGGTGATATATAGGTGATTGATAACATCTTTGTACACCTAAAGGGTATTTCTAAAATCAAGAATGATCTGTATTTTCTCAATGGTCACTAAAAAATGTTTTAGCAGAAACCTCAATAACTCTATTTGTATGTAATTTATGAGAATATTACATCGAACTTCATTAAATACTTACTAATTACTGAAAACAAGCAAAACTATTATAATATTCTACATTATCATATCAAATCCGCGCAAAATTACATGTTTCTTTAGTTTTTTAAATTTCATAAGATGAATCATTTTCTGGTACATAAGTGTTTATAAGTAAGTTAAAACACTTGTTACCATTACAGCTACAGGTTTCCATGCACTCCACTGAAGCCTGCACACACTTGTAATTATTTATGTCCCACGCATATTTACATGTACAAGACTAATTCTGGGCAACTTTTAGCCATAGACTCCTGAGTGGTCCATTTGGGCACCAATTTTCCATTCGTAGTTTGCCAACCAAAAAGTACGACTTTAAGAAAATCAATATTCGAGTCGCTGACGTATCGCTAACTGTATGTTTGAAGGTGTGCTCACTTGGTGTTGGGCATTAGAACATCCTTCGTTGGTGGAAGTTGGTCTGAGTTTTTGTAACCGACCAAATCGTCACAGACAGCACTGATCGAGATTTCTTGTGAGTCTGTGTAGAGTTTCATCGCAAATTCTTCTGCACGTGCTATCGCCTCATCCACATTACCAGATCCTATTAGCAAATATGATTTTTTTTTTTACAATATACATTCCAAGCTTTTTTTTTTCAGATCCTGCGAACTGATTGGTGGTGTCGCTTCCACTCAGTACAAGGAACGCCGGCAAGGAATGGCATTTCATCGTTGAGCTCATTCACAATTGTGTGCATTGGAATAAATTGTGATTTTATTGCTATTCTAATTGACACCCATATTCCTCCGACTTAATTGTTTTAAAAAATGTATAAGGAGAACAAGAACATCGGTGTCTTTGGAGTCAATGAGCAGCTGCTTATAACCGCAGCTGAAAGTATGGTATGCGCGATGTATTATCCTCGTTATCACTCTATTCTTGATTATATTTCAGAAACGGTAGGTCTTCTTCCTGTGATGAAAGTAAGTCTGTAAATCCACCCGATGTGATAACTAACTGTTTGACTACAGAACCTAATCAGCTTTAAAAAAAAATGCTGCGAGGTCAGATTTGTTTTCAGGCAAATCAATAAGACATTTCCAATGTTGAGGAATAGGACCAATCTCGACCTTCATTATTTCTCCTGATTTGTCATCAGTAAATACTTGCTGTTCGTATAAATCTTGTATCTCCTTTAATAGAACATGGACTGTAACAGTCAAATTCGTTTGCACGCCCTGTTTAGAAAATTCATCAAACATTTTACAAAAATATCCGCCAAATCACCACTAGTCAGTTCGCAGACATTGGGAAACAGAAAGCATGGAATGTAAAAATCCTACTTGCTAAGTAACATAGGATCTGGTAATGTGAATGAGATGATAGCACGTGCAGAAGAATTTGCGATGAAACTCTACACCGACTCACAAAAAATCTCGATCAATGCTGTCTGTGACGATTTGGTCGGTCACAAAAACTCAGACCAAATGGTATGTTGTAGACATTGTGTTTCTAAGAAAAAGACCCAATGACACAACCAGCCAGCCATCACTGACCGTTTGACCACTACAGGGCCACTAGGGATGCGCACGAGACAAGATTTGTGGCTGTCTCGTCTCGAAAATGTGCTGTAAAAATGATGTCTCGACTCGAAAAATGTATATTTTACTATTGGAAGAGACGTGTCTCGACTGGAATTTTGTCAGGAAAATCCTGTCTCGACTCGTCTCGTGCGCATCCCTAAGGGCCACTTTTTTAAAAACAGCCGAAGATAACGAAATTCTAGATTTCGGTAAAAATGACTGAAACCGTGATATGTTGTAGCTATTGTGATCCTGAGAGAAAGTCTTAATGGGCATAATCACCAATCACTGATCATTTAGCCACTACGAGGCCGCTTTTTTGAAAGCAGCCGAAGATAGAGATATTCTGTATTTCGATGAAAATGACTGAAACTGTGATATGTTGTAGATGCTGTGATACTGGGAAAAGTTTTAATAAGCATAACCACTAATCACTGACTGTTTGGCCACTACAGGGCCACGTTTTTGAAAACAGCTGAAGGTAACGTTATTCTGGATTTCCGTGGAATTGCTTGAAACCGTGATATGTTGTAGATATGCTGACCCTGAGAAAAAATCTCAATTTGCACAAGCATCCATCCAGTGTTGAATTCAGACATTTTCACCCGGGGGGGAATGTCAACTCCTCGGAGGGGAGGGTTGTTTTTCTGTATTTTTGCAAGAAAGCAGCATATTTAACAATTCCATTCACATACACATCTTACCTAATATTAAGACTAATTGCTGATAAATATTCAATGTGAAATTATAATTAAAAAAAAAACAATCGTTTGATTTCATCTAAAGCATTAAATAAAGACTGGCAAAAATATTTTACACTAAACTTTAACTGCTATTTACAGTAGCTATTTTTGTTATTTCCTATATTCAGTAGTTACTGTTTGTTACTAATGTAGAAGTTTTTAAAAATATTTAAATTAACTCAAATATTTTTTGTCCTAAAACAAACACATACAGAAATATCTAAACAAAAATTTATCATTCTTTCTCACACTTCTGATTCTAAATCAAGCATATTAGCCTTGGTTTCTTCACTGCATATACATCAATAGTTTAGTTTACGAAATCTTCAGTAGGATTAGTGCCGTGTCGTGAAAAATCAGCGCTTGACGCGAGAGTATACGACGGCACCCCCGTATATATGAGTGAGGTCGACAGACCAGCCGCGAAAGGTGAGAAAATTTTAAAAAGTAAACCATGCTTTTCCTTGATTTTGAGCACTTTTCATTATTTTTTTCCTTTCATTTTATATAATATGTGCACATGTGTTTTATTCCTGTGTTTCTCTTTCCTTCTTTTCTTTTCTTTTTCCCTCCCGAATTTTGCACCCCTTACTTCGGCGCCCGGGTCCGTCGCCCCGCTTGCCCCTCCCCCATGGCACGGCTCTGAGCAGGATCTTCATCACCTTCAATAGCAATCTTTCACTTATATACTACTATCATATTGATAAATTCTATATAAGTCTCTAATCCAGGAGGGATAACTGTTCCTCCCTGATCCCTCTAAATGACGCACTCTGAATCTCTCCCTTTAACTGAATTATTTTTAGTTAAAGAAAGGTGTGTTTACTTTAACAATAGTAAAACACATTTACGTCTGTTACTTCCGATGCGAGAAATGGGATTTAGGTGCCCTATTTCAAATAATGCAAGAACTGTACATTTTCAAGAACTGAAGTCTGTTGACGTCAGAGATTATATGGAATGATCGAAAGATCTTCCCTATCTTTCCTTTCCTATCTCAACCTGTGCTAGTGCTACCTACTAATATACAATATAGGGCGAGAGTATAGTACCTACTAAAATACAAACCTTTCTTCAACAGCTGACAATTTCATATTCTGCCAAACTCGGTCATAGCGTTAAGAAATACAAATTTTATTGGCTATTTGGTATTCTATCTTAGATGTTACATGTTTAATATTTATATAGAATGGGTCTGCGTCATTTATATGTATGAGAGATTGGATTTCGTCTGCACGTGCACGGAAAGAAAGCAAATAATTATGTGAAGTAATTTCTACATTTTGTGACTGAATTTTTTTGAGTTTCTCCGGGGGGGAATGAATTTTCTTCGGGGGGAGATTCCCCGGGCTACCCCCTGAATTCAACCCTGCATCCATCACTGACCGTTTGGCCACTATACGACCACTTTAAAAAAAAAAAAAAAGCTGAAGGTAACGGTATTCTGGATTTATACTAATTTATAAGGTCGTAATGTATTATATAAGCATATATCCAGTGCCGTAACATAGATTAAGCTTATTCCTGAGTTTTCAGCGGTGCATGGAGCCACGGTGGCTCAGTGGTAGAGCGTTCACCTCTGGTGCTTGGGCTCCCTGATTCGATTCCAATCCCCGCCAAGTGAATTTTGTGGTGGACAAACACCGTGTGTGTGGGTTTCCTCGGGGTTCTCCCGTTTCCTCTCACTTTCTTCATTCCACCATTTCATTCATTACTCATCATCACCGTCTCCTTTACCTAACCGGCATAACAGTGGGACGTAAAACTCAAAGATTTCATTCCATTTTCCTCACCGGTGCCTGTGACCTTTATTCGAGAAAACTAATCATGCGTTTATTACGCTGAAATTTTATATTGCTTGAAAATTACTTGCGAAACATGAACATACATATTATGTAAGTATATAGGTAATTCGAGCTATATGTATCTATTTTCTCTGTCCCGGCAAAACAAGTGATTCTTAACTTTCTAGTTTTCTTTTGCATTAATTTTCGTAGTTTTGCTGGAATATGAAGAATCAAATTTGTTTTTCGCTTTATGAATTTCGTTAAATTTTGCATCTGTTTTCACCCTATCTTACATAGTAAAAGTTATATATATACATGGACTTTAGAGGTAGACTATACTAAGTCATTTTTTGGTTGAAATTGAGTTAAGAATACATTTTTAATAAACTTCTTTCTAGTGGTGTAACAATGTAAGTCTAAAAGCATCCTATTACTTTGTAACTACTTAGTATAGTTTGAAAACAGTACTATAGGTCTTACTTAAGGAACTGGTGTTTCGGTCTTAGGTCCAGATATAATAAAATCATAGCCATAATCATAATCAACCATTGTCAACCCACTGCTGGAAGAAGGTTTTTTAAGTCTTCTCCACAACTATCTATCTTGAGTAATTCTTTTTCAGGTTACTCCCCAGTTGTTCTTGATTTCGTCAAACCTTCTTGTATAAGGACGTTTCCTAGGCTGTTTTTATCTCGTGGTATCCTGTCTATAGAATGGTTTTTGTTCATTGATCATAATTTCTTGCAATATGTCCAGCACATTTTCCAGCCCATGTTAAGAATTATTCAACTAGTACCAGTCATTAGTTGTCAAATAATTCATTTTTACTGTATATATTTGGCCTACAAATAGTTCAAATCCGCTACTCTTGGAGCACAGACACGCTACTTTTTGATCTTCGAATCTGTCAACATTGACTCAATGATTTAAATCAACACAATGTGAGGACCTCCATTTGGTCTAGTGGCTAGCACGCTTGATTTCTGTTTGCGTGGTCCCGAATTCGATTTCCGGTGGGGGTACAGTTGAACGACCGAATTGGTTCGGATTCCATTATAATCATTAGATCCACATCTCCTTTAGACGCCCTAGCATAATCATGGGACGTTAAACTAAAACAAACCAAACCAAAAATCAACACAATGTGTATTACTAACTGTAAGTCCTTGAATAATTGCATATAGCTATATGGTATGGATCGAGTTTGAGGTGGTCGGTGGTCAAACTGAAACGAGTGAAATGTAACTAGGGTGGATTTAGAACTTTTAATTAAGCATGGTTTTGTGTACATCAGGCCTAAGGCTTAGGAGAACAACTAGTGTTACTGAAAAGTTATAAGTTACATTTAATTTCAGTTACAAGTTTCATTTACATGTATTGCTGGAACGAAAACTTTGACATTAACATTATAAATAGCCCAAAGACTATGAAAAATATCGTCTTTAGAAACCATTCTTGCACCATAAAGCAAATTACGAGTTATTAAAATATTTTGCAGCTTAGTTACGTTGTTTACACTATATTTAGAATAATATTTAGCAATTTATTTAAGTTGGCAACACTGCTTAAAATAATGGAACTGCAACTTGTAATTAAAACAACCAAAAACTATTGTTGTAATGTTATAGAAGCAAACTAAAACAACAATCACTATAAAAATTTAACGCAAATACGTTATTTTAAGCAATAAAACAATCACTATCCATGTGTTTGGTATCTCTGAAACGGTTTGAAATAACAATTCTTGTAAATGGCATTATGATCACTTAAGTCTTTTCGAAGCATCTACATGATGAGACGTGATATATCAGTACGTTTTCGAAGTAAAGTCTTTAGAAAAAGTTAAATTTTTCATATCTTTTAACTTTGTTCCTTCCTTCATTCGATATATAAGACACAAAGGTTTCAGCAAGTAACTCTTTACTATACACTTACAATAATGTGTCAGTGAAAGCGTGTAAATGCTGGACATGTACTGCAGATATAGACATCAATGGATTGCACTATCCGGTCTATGTTTAGCAGCTGAGCGCACCTTCCTATGTATGCCCGAAAAAGAGTTTTGCCAATACTCGGAAGAAAATTCAGAGAAGGTTTTCTTCCACCTCTTGATCAGGGTGTCCTTGGAGTTTGCTTCCCATCCACTGGCGTAGACCAAAGCCTTGTGAGTTGCCCAGAAATCCTCAATAGGGCGCAGTTGCGGGACATTTAGGGGGTTGTCTTCTTTGCGAACGTACCGAATTCCCAACTCGTCAAGTTTTGCGACAGTTGCCCTCGCATAATGAGCTGATGCCAAATCACGTATCCCTCATTATTTGGGTAATGTTCCTATATGTATGGTAACAGTCGGGCCTCGATACGCTCCGTTATGTATGTATTCGCGTTGATGGCACCCCCAGAGATAATGAAAAATGGCTCCGAAGCCCCTTTGGGTCCAGTAGCGAGCCATGCTATCAGTTTTGTGCCAAATTTTGCTTTCCTGTTATATTTGATGTCCGGATTTGTATCCTTTCCCTTCTTCGTGAAGTACTTCAACGGCCTGTTGCATTTGAACGGATAGTAACTCTTATCATCGACGATGACATCAAGTGCAAATGGACGTTCTCTGGTTCCTTTGAAAAGACTGGCGAGCCTTTGTCTTTGTCTCTTTGCTTGGTCCTCGTTGACTTTGGGGGCATTTCGCTGCTTCCTTTGTATGTACCCCATGCTCTGCACTACTTTTTTCATCGTTGCATGGTGATGAAAATACTTCCGTACCATCCATCTGTACGATACACCAGGCCTTGATGACATTCTGCATGCAAGGGACCGCCTTTGGTTTTTATCCAAAGTAATCCTTGGGTGTCCACTTCCCGCATTCCTTTTTGACCCTTGTCCACTCTTGACCCTTCCTATTGTTTTATAGACCCACGACCTGGCATATTCAAGCCCTACGAACTTCTTCACCACTTCCGCAACTGGAACATCAGGGTGCAGTTCAAGGAACAATTCAACTTTTTTTCGCCTTTCCTCTTGTTCCGACGCAGCCATGGCTCTGCACATGTCTATTTCCTTCTGAGTCTTCCCTGTTTACCTGTCAAGATATCACTGTACACGTAGGCGTAGCTACGCCCATCACCCTGTTCCATATAACTTTGTCTCTGTTTTTTTTTTTTTTTTTTCCACACGTTACAAATGATACGCATTGCACACCGTCTATGCTATTTAAGTTATTAGAGATCTAAAAAATGTTGATGTTAGTGATTCTGTATTGTCCTTTATTACACTGAATAATGTATGTGGTATTATGGTTTTCTTTAATATCTAAATTAGAAATAGGTAATACCTAACATAGTACAATTTAAGAAAATTCAACTTTATTTTCCGTTGGTAAGACTGCTTGTTTATATATAGGCTTGGATCCAAGGTAAGGGCTATAAAGGCTAAGTCTCCCCTTAACGCTCAGGTATACACTGAATAAAACGTGCTTCAATCCTGCTTTACACTGGATAAAGAGGCAAAGTATGGTTTAGCCCCTCCCTTGATCATATCTTAGATCCGCGCCTGTATATACAATATAGGCCTGATTATATATATATATATATATATATATATATATATATATGGTGGCCCATTTTCATCTTTCCACGGAAATATATCGAAAACGGTTGAGCATAATTGAACTGAACAAAAACTCAAGTAGGAAATGCTATGGGGCAAATCGAATGGTGTTGTCGCGGTGTCCCCAATGGCCGCTTTTCATAAGGGTCCAGGGCCCAACTTTGGAATTTTAAATGGAAACATGGGGTAAGTGATATCTCGTTCGATAGATCTTCAAACACTAAACAGAGTTGTGACAATAAACAGAACAGAAACTGAAACAGGAAAATGACATAAAGCACGTCGGACGATGTCGCGGTGACCCCCAGGGCCGCCTTTCATGGGGGCCCAGGTCCCAACTTCAAAATTGTTAATGGAAAAAACATAGGTCAAGTGATATCTCGTTCGATAGATATTTAAAAACTAAAAAGTGTTGTGGTAAAAGATTTTTCATATCGGTTACCGTATTCAAAATGGGCACCAAGACATGGTGCCTGTATTAGATAAAACGTCCGGTAGCACTAATATGAAAACGGTTGGAGATAAATGAACAGGATAAAACTCGTATAGGAAATCCCAGAAGGTATATATTATTCCACGCCTCGAGAATAATCCAACGGAGAAAAAGATTATTAAAGTATAAGTGAAATAATGCTAAACAGGAAATCTAATTCTTAAAATATTATCTTTCCGATCTCCCTTCGTAAGTAGATGAAGCGGAAATGAATGGTAAAATCTCAAATGAAAACCCCACTTTTACTTGCGATAGGTCTGAAACACGTGGGTGTACAAGTGACTGGCTGTAATGCAGTAATGAACCAATATTGTGCAGACGACTTTTGAGCAAAACCAACATTTGTACTCGTTGTTTTAAAATTGCATTGTTCGACAAATTGGTTTCGCATTTCAGTTGATTCATTTTTGCGCAAATCATTGCCTGCAATCAAAATGGAAAGTAATATTTAACAAGAATTTTACCTACTTTTTTTTTAAAGACACCTATCTGTTATAAAATCACATTTCAGATAATTTTGTTGTGTAGATACAATTTGCAAAAACTAAGGTTCTCATTTGCAATTTCACCGTTCCTTCCTATCCCGCTTCACCCACTTAACGTTGGACCGATGATTTTCTAGAAATTAGATTTCCTCCTTTGCATTATCGCACTTTTACTCTAGGCATCTTCTCCTCTGTTGCAACATTTTCGAATCCTGGAATGATAAACATCCCCTGTGATTTCCTATAGGAGTTTTATTCTGTTCATCCGTTATTATCTTCAACCGTTTTCATATTAGTGGTACTCGACGTTTTATCTGATACAGGCACCATGTCTTGGCGGCCATTTTGAAAACGGTGACCCATATTAACAATCTTTTGTCACAACGCAGTTTAGTGTATAAAGATCTATCGAACGAGGTATCACTTGACCCATTTTTTCGTTTAAAATTTCTAAGTTGGGCCTGGACCCCCATGAAAGCCGACCCTGGGGGGCACCGCGACAACATCATTCGATTCTCCCCGTGGATTTAATATTTGAATTTTTGTTTGGTTCATTTATGTTCAACCGTTTTCATATTAGTGCTACTGGACCTTCATCTGATGCAGATAACATCTTGGGGGCTATTTTGAATACGGTGACCGATATGAAAAATATTTTGCCACAACGCTTTATAGTTTTTAAAGACCTATCGAACGAGGTGTCACTCGACCCATGTTTCCATTTAAGATTTTAAAGTTGGGACCCGGGCCCCCTTGAAGAGCGGCCCTGGGGGGCACTATGACATCGCCATTCGATCTGCCCCATGGTATTTCTTATTTTACTTTTTGTTCAGTTCATTTATGTTCAACTGTTTTCGAGATATTTCCGTGGAAAGATTAAAATGGGCCACCCTATATATATATATATATATATATATATATATATATATATATATATATATAGATAGAGAGAGAGAGAGAGAGAGAGAGAGAGAGAGAGAGATTATTATATACAACAGCAGTGGATTTTGTTTCGGGAGAGGCTTGAGGAAAGGGGAACAAAGATTTGTGTTGTGCTTGAGCCCGATACCTACCCCCTAAATACGACACTGTACATCAGTCAACCGTTCCCATATTATCTCATACAGCAACGAAACAAATTTTAAGTAAAGGCAAAATAACTATCAATATTCGAGACGAGACCGAGACTGACCATGGTCTCGTCTCGGTCTCGTCTCGATTTATAGAGGTCCGTTTCGGTCTCGGTCTCGTCTCGGCATGTAAAAGTCAGTCTCGGTCTCTGTCTTGTCTCGATATATAAAAGACCGTCTCGGTCTCGGTAACATCCCTACCAAAAACTACAGGAATTTATACATGTAACCTATCTTTTTAAGTACGCCACCTACATTTTTTTCTCAGTGTATATCCTCAATTGTTATAATTATGAATTTATTGAGACAACGTTTTACAGTAATGATATTCCGTAAAAAGATGTGTGATGCATAAACATAGTTAACACAACGCACACTTTATTACAGCAATCATTGCACACAAAATACAAAATGCTTCATAATCTTTGAAATTAAATGTTACGGGATTGCCAAACGCATGTGGTTTTTAATCAAAATAACCGCTTTCGTACCTCAGATACCTAATAATGTTTGCAAATGTGGGAGAAGAAAGCTGATTATGAATCAGTGATTAGATCTTAATTATATTATTACGGAGATATAAATTTATGTTATAGAGAAGGACAATGTCAGAAAAATGTACAAGAAATGTTTCCATGGCCTAAAGAAGAATACATCAAGATGCTAAATCCTGTTAACCCTGCAGGAATGGTTTCTATTTTGAGATACTCTTTTGAGGTTTAACTCATACTCAAATATACTATAAATCACTTAAATAAGCATCCCGACTAGTGAGAGGCGAGGGGACTCACTTTCAATATGTACTCCGAATAGTGAAAGGAGAGGGGGCTCCCTTTCAATAAGCACCCAAAATAGTGAGAGGTGGGGGGACTCACTTTAAACAAGCACGCCGAATAGTGAGAGGTGAGGGGACTCACTTTAATCAAACATACCGTTAAAATAAGTACAGAAAGGGGTTTCAAATTGGTCTGCAGTCTTCTCGCAGTAACACCTGTCAACTACGATTGTTCTTGGCTAACTGCAAACCATTTCAAACCAGAAGACTTTTGTAATTGTAACCACCATATTGGATCCACCATTTTGAGTTTTCTAATTTTGACGTCAGATTCTGAATCAGCTGTCTAAAACCTCCCTGGGAGTATGTTTTCTCCTACATTAAATGATTGTTTTCTGTCTATGCTTCAAAATCTTCCCTAACGTTCAAAGGGTTACCGAGGGACCTTAAACCCACAGCATTACCGAAAAAAGTACGTGTCGATTATTTTTCGATGTTCTACAAGTCTACAAAGTATATTCAAATCGGTGAGTTACACTTCCGTAAGTTCCCTTGTTAGAGACACATTCAGTAATATAAGAATGATGCCCACAAGAATTAATTAACACAGTGACCAGGATTATTACAAGAATATTTTCGAATTCTAGAATTTACGTACAAACTGTAACAAAGTTGTAAGAGTCATTTTCTAATATGCAATTTTTGTACTGTGTGCTCATGTTTCAATGTAATTAAGTTGTTCCTTAAAGTGTCAAATGTGCCATACATTTAAATTCATATGTTGGATCTGGTCAATACAAAAGCCTGATCAAAAGTCCGATTCATCTATCCGAAAAGCAATTTTAAATGTCCCAAATTGAACGTGTAAATACTTAGCAAGAAAATACATAAAAAAGCTACGCGTTAAAACTCTCAGCACATCCTATTTATGTTTCTGTGTTAATATTTTTCCTTCAAAACAATTGAGATCTTATGCTTTACCTTTCTATCGACGAATGTGATATAAAAGGAGTCTCGCTGTCGTGAGAATGTTTCTACGTCATCGTCACGCAGAAGGTAGAGGAACTGTTTGAATGGCGGGAGAGTAAATCGAAAAGGTGGATACATCCTTCTGAGCGTTTATTAACAAATGCAGCGAGCAGTTGTGGACATAGCAAACTTCGAACTGCCTCTCGCCCGTTTACGAACGAGTTGTTTCTTTCCCGATAGAACTTGTTTTAAATACCCACTTCTATTCCGATAAAGCGAAGTGGAGACCAAACATACAGAGTGTCTCCCGGTTTGACGAGGTTGCCAGATTTAAGGAGTAGTGTAGGAAGTTTACTTGACGAATATCTGGTAACTTAAATATAAACAACTATGTAGTTTCTTTCCACATACTTTTAAATTCTTGTAGACTTATTCCTCCAAAATTGCGTGTACTTTTCTACTTTGTGCTATTATTTTACACTATAGGTGACTGAAATATTGCAATACTGTAGAGGTCCTCATAACGCCTGCAATTCTGTAGAAAAATGTTAATAGTGTGTGAGTGTGTAACATTAGATGATCCAGATATGTTATTGGTACCGGTGCCATTTACATCTTGCACGTGATGTTGGCACCAGGATCCAATAAATATAGTACGGCACCACACGTATTTCCCAAGCAACTGTCAGAAATAGAGTCATAAGAGTTTTCCCACCGCAAATATCAATAAAAGTCATGGATTTTGATCTCACTCTCGTTCTTGTATCTCTTTTAGTTTTTTATGCACATTTGGTTCCAACAAGTCGGTCTCCCAACTCGGAGCTAACAAGTACGCAAATACGCGTATACGTGTGTGTGTGTGTGTGTGTGTGTGTGTGTGTGTGTGTGTGTGTGTGTGTGTGTAACGTCGCATGATTATGTTTCAAGGCTAAAGGAGAAGGCAATGATAATGAAGTGATGCAATGAAGAAAGTAGGAGAAAACGAGAATACATCGAGAAAACCAGTGCACATAAAATTTGTCCACCATATCAGGCTTACTTGTTTAAAATTACGCAACCAACATAATAAGTTACAAGGAGCTTGTGTGTTGATTAAATTAAAATTCTCATCTATGCTATTTATGGAAACAACAGGTCTCAGCATAAAAATGTAACCTTGCAGATTCAAAATTGAGTAAAAAAGTACTTTAACAATTAGATTATATTAGTATTCAAAAATAGGAATGGGAGTATTTATTCTGCTGCCTTGCAGGCACAGGGAAAATTCCCCAAAATTACAAAGGTAGATGAATTTCACACTGCACTAAACAATTTATAGTAAGTACGCCTTCTACACATTAATATTGATGTTAGACATTTTCATCTTCAAAGCTGGTAAATAGAAGTAATTTTTGAAGTACTCGTATTTTTTCAAAAACTGATTTCTATTTTCCAACTTTTAAGAGGAAAATGTTTTAACTTCAATATTAATGTGTAGAAGGCTTACTTACTATAAATTTTCCAGTGCAGTGTGAGAGTAATCTTCCTTTCTAGTTCCAGGAAACCTTCCCTGTGTCAGCAAGGCAGCAGAATAAGTACTTTTTTCTCATTTTTGAATACTAATAAAATCTCATTTTTGAGTACTTTTTTACACATTTTTTTAAAAAAAAACCTTCTCATTTTTGAGAAGAGTTTTTCTTAAATTTGAGAGGAAATATTCTCAATTTTTGAGAACGTGTGTTTCTCAGTTTTGCGGCTATCTGAGTATTTCGAATACTTTTCTACTCACTTTTGAGTATACATGTTCTCAATTGTGAGGAGAGCATTACTAGTTTTTGAACAAAGAGTTTCTCAATGTTGATTACATTCATCTCATTTTACGGTTAACTTTCTCATTTTTGAGAAAATATGTTCTCCTTATTTTTGAGAAATAGCAGTTTCTCATTTTATTTAAGAATATTTTATCTCGCTTTTAAGAGAATTTTTACTCAAAAGTGAGTAAAATTTACTCAAATTTGAGTACATATTGTTCTTATATTTTGAACACCCACACATTCTCACTTTTGAGAACAATGTATTCGGAGCTATTCTGAGAACACAATGTTCTCAAATTTGAGTCAATTTTACTCATTTTTGAGTAAGTATTTTTAACAGTGTTACAAGGGAAACCTGTTTTCTCTCAATATGTGTATTCTTTAATACAAATAGAACATCTAGGTATTCCCTCCAAGTAGATATTCAGGTGGTATGTAGAAAACAATCACAAAATATGACAGAAAAGAGAAAAATATAATAGTACAAACTAGCAGAGGCGGTTCGTGGCTAAATAAATAGGTGAGACACAGAAAAGTGGGTTATAATGTTCAGTAGCGGTGAAAGTAGCTCTTCCTCGCCCCTTGCAGCATTTTCCCCCGACTTTCGGGCTCCTAATAATCTATGAAACGAGTCATTTCAGGGGGGGGCATAAAAGTCGAGGTTTGCCGCATTGTAGAGGTGTTATTGACATCACTGGTAATGTTATATCTGTAGAAGACGATCGTTAGCACGTTCAGCCTGACATCTGACAGTAATGAAGAAGCTATGCTTTCCGAAAATACCGGCCTGTGCCACTGGTGGTACACGATCTTTATTCTGATATCCGTTGGTGTAAGTTGCCTTTTAGATTTAATTAGTAAAACAAGTAGAAAAGTGTTACGGATTTTCAGTTATTATATATATCGTAGACAATCTATGGAGCAGACCTGTAAACCTTTTAAGGGAAATAAACCTGGTATTTATTATACATAAAGTGTAGTTAGTACGACATCTTTTATAATATAAAACAAGTATGAAAATGTACAATAATCGTAAATAAAACTTACTGAGAGAAAATTGTAAACAAATACTTTTTCAAAATCAATTAAAACACTATTATTCACTAGAAAATGAACTTTAAAAAAAATCAGAGATACGCTATTTTGTGCTGAAATGAAAATAATGAACAGACTGTCTACTGAGTTAGTTACTTGTTTTATTTTTATTTTTTTTTAATTTTCTTAATTTTTCTTGCATAACTTCTCCAACAATGCTGTTGTAATCTCTGAACACAAACACAAAAGAACCCATATCCAATTTCTGTAATAAAGCTGCTTTTCGTGAGCATATGCAGTTTGAAAAATATCCGCGAGACTACTCCAACACTTTGAAAAGTAATATCATCATGCAGATTTTAATCAAACTACATAATATTCAAATCGGAAAGATTTGACAAAATTATTATGCGCCACTGGTGGCACACGTCGGTCCGCGCTTGTGGTATAATAAACACGGGCCGCCATGGGTCACCGGTGGCGCACGAATCCAAATAGAGTATATGAGAAAATTTCAGAATAATAATATCTTATGTCCAAAGAGGCACCTCAGAATGGATTGCTTCATAGAAACCCCAAAATTCATTGAAATTTGAATCTCGGTTTTTTGTGAATGTAACTCTTTTCCAACTGTTTTACTTTAATTATCTTACATTGTAGAACGTGCGCCGCTGGTGGCACACGTCCAGAATGAACGTGTTAATCTACACAAAAATAACATTACTTTTAAGATAACGACCATTTGATTAGAGACTGTTGCTTTCTCTCTTACCTACAAAAAAATCTATATCGGAAAATATGGAAAAATGTATGATAAACAAAACACGTGTATGCCAACATGTATGTGGCAGTGTATCTTTCAGAAAGAATGTTGCGGGGGGCACACTTAGTATTCGGAGGAGCACTTCTGGTGCTATGTATTATTATATTACGAACATATTATTTTGGTCTCCTCCGGGGTAGCACTCAGAGCTCCCGGGGTCAGTGCCCCCCAAAAGCATGTCTGGAAGAAACACTGGGTATACCAGCTACAATACTACCGCATAGTACCAAGATTTTTTAAAAATTCTAGTGTTCTTAGCATCAACAGTACATTAATTGAGCCACTTCACTTCGCCTATAAAATTGTTTAATAACGAAAAGATGACATCACACGAACCACAATGTGTTATATGCATAAAAAGTGAGATCTTACTCTTTGTTCAAGATTTTGAGATTAGTCTCAAGGTTGTATGCATAAAAAGCGAGAAAACGTGACGTCATTTGAGTTTAATCTCAAGCATCTGAATAAATGCTCAGAACTTATAAATCAAGCTATGATTTCTCACTTTTCGTATGCACAAAGTTGAGTATAATCTGAACTAGCTGAAATTAATCTACAAATTTTTTGAACTACCTCGGTACCTGTTTCACTTGTCTCTCAGTGTGTGAGAGTGACTCGAAATGGCTGAATTTATGGATGTGGAGCCAAGAAGAAAAGTGTACAAAGTTCGGAGAGAGACTGATGTGTATGACTAGAAACGTCTATATAGATTTCAAAACCAAAATATACAATGGACACACAGCATTTTCTTGGGGATTTACTGGAAACCAGAGGTTGAGTTCTGAATAATGAGACGAAGAGTTTTTTTTTTTCTCACGTTAAACTCTCAATGATAAATAAATACAATAATTAAACAAAAACATGTTAAAAAATAAATATAATAAATAAATTTGGTGATGTACGGAGGAACCACTTCTTGTTCTTTAGTAACTCATAGTGGACTCCATTTTAGCGTCACCGGTGCCCCGTCCACTTCCGATTTCAACATGTGCGCTCTAATATTTTCTATGTGTGATTACATGTCATTTTAGCGTCACCGGTGCCCCGTCCACTTCCGATTTCAACATGTGCGCTCTAATATTTTCTATGTGTGATTACATGTAACCTTTTATGAGGAACAAGATTCCACTTGATCATTTTTCTATTTCTTATAATTTTGGAGCTAATCGAGTTTTTTCTGCTTATTTTAAAACTTTGATTCCCGTTCTTTAACCTCTTCTAGATGTTTTCGGGACACCGAGATTGCCATTTCTTTTTCAAAATCCGCGGAAACCTTTAACACCGTTGCATAAGAAGGGAATACGGTGGCACAGTGGCGCCCTCCCCGCTGGTCTGGTAGCTAGTACATGCACACTTGGTGTATAGGGTCCCGGGTTCGATTCCTGGTGGAGCAGTCTTTGGAGTTTTAACTATATTCGATGTTTCTGTGTTTATGTCTCTGTCGTTAAAGAAGATACTGGAAAAACTGTAGACTCTACAATTAAGTAAAAATAGGTTAAAATAAGGCAATTAAATTACTGAGACTCGTTCCGTGAATCAGTTAACTTTCAAAAAAGTGGTAGGTGCTTACCTCTGGTGCGTGAGGTCCCTGGTTCGATCCCCGGCCAAGTGAGGTTGAGGTGGACAACACCATGTCCGTGGATTTTCTCGGAGTACTTCCATTTCCTCCCACTTTCTCATTTCACCAATTCTTCCATAATCATTCATTTGCTTTAATCATCGTCTGCCTTAGTCTAAAGGGTATAATCGTGAGAAGTTAAACTGAAATATTTCATTACACACACACACACACACACATATTATATATATATATATATTACAGTTAGATGAGTTAGCACTTCCGTTTTGTTCCCTATCACAAATGTAAAAATATTTCCAAATTGGTTCCTCAAAATTGTAAGAGAGTTGTGGCCGTATGGTGCTAAGAACTTGGTCGTTACTGTTTTATATTGCTGGAATATTCAACTAAAGTAGCCGTACTTCAATCAATCTAATCCAACAGAAGAATAAGTCAAGCTTTTGTGCTGGATAAATAACGCCACTGATTTTAATTTTACTGACATGTTTTCACTTGCTGTACACCTATGAATTCCTGATTTAGAAAAGGGAAGGAAATAAATATCGCTTTCATTACGTCATTTCTGTATGAAACGTCATCAAAGTCAAGTTTACATGAGACGAAACTGTGAGAACAATCTCATTCCTCTTCGTTTTTTTTTTTTTTTTATGCATACGAATTATGAGCAAGAACTCACTAGCAAATTAATCTTGTTCAAGAGGTGAGATTGTACTCACTAGTACTTAGTCATCTTTATGCATATCGCCCAATGTCCTCCATCATGTACACATTAATTCACCACAAGACCAACGTTCTAACATACTGTCACAAACTCAGAAAAAATAGCCCACATATAAATATTCCACAAATGAACAATATCGTTTGAAAACAAGATAAACATGCAGAAAAAAATCACGATTTACACCTGATATCCATCGATTTTTGCCCTCTTACTACAAAAATGTGTTTTACAGTATCACCGTAACTGTTAATGCTTTTTTTTCTTTTTTGCTTTTAGTGTCAACGTTTTTAGCATGTTTATTAGAAATTTAAGTGTAGACCACTATATATTTTGAAACAAGATATTAAAAATCCCCTCCAAAGGAAACATTATACTTTGTAACCATCTAGTTACAGTGTATTTACTATTAAATTATTTTTTAACCTTTGTGCCTGTCCCAAAAATTTAAAACCTTCCTGTATATAAATAAAACGCATAATCGTGTTTTACTGTATAAATTTCTTTAGTTTACATCTCGAATCTGTTTTGTCTTCGTTTAAATAAAATTAGAAGTTTCAGAATAATTAAGTATGTATGTTTTCGGGAAATATTTTTTTCTTATTTATATATTATTCTGTTTTCTTCATAATTTTCTGGTGTATGGGCATTTCATTTGGATAATTATAAAATATACATTATTATTTCCATGTAATTCATATTTCAGTACTTGGATAGGATTTCTTCCGAATTTTCCACCAATTCGAAATCTGGTAGGACAATTAAGGTCCCCCTTCAGCCCGATGAGATACACATATCCTGCCAAAATCTGGTTTTATCCAGATTTGACAGTTTTCTATTCCTTTCGTAATGCCGCCGCACGAAAATTCTGAGTCGTGATTGGAAATTACATGCAATCTTAGTGGTCTGGCGCATTTCTACGGCGCCTTTGTCACGAGAACAGTCATCAAGTTAACATCTCCCACATCACCGCTGTGAGAAACTTGATAAATTTTGAGGAAAATCTACTATATACCAGGTGATATTAGTCTAAATCATGATTTAAACAGCCTAGGAGCTAAGTGGAGTCCTGAACTGTTAGAATTTTATCCGAGAAACGAACAGGAAGATATGAAATATGGAATCTCTTGCCGTAATTGCCATGTTTGAAATCACAAACATCTCAGGACATTTTTGAAGTGCCAGTGGAATGGTTTTTGGGTTTGTGAACTTTTCGAACTAAGATTTGGAGATTCGAATTCAAGATTTTCCATTTTCCTGTTTATTCCAGAGTTAGATCTGATAACCTGCCCATGACATAGGTTTTACCTTAAATGAAAATGAAATGAAACGAAATTTTTGAGTTTTACGTCCCACTGTTATGCCGCCTAGGCTAAAGGAGACGGTGATGAGGAGAAATGAATGAAAGGGTGGAATGAAGAAAGTGGGATGAAACTGAAGAACCCCAAGGAAACCCACGCACACGGTGTTTGTCCACCACAAAGTTCATTTGGCGGGAGCAGGGTTTGAACCCGAGACCCCATACACCAGAGGTAAACGCTTTACCACTGAAACAAGTTTATATCGTGTGTGTGTAGTATACTCATAAGTTAGGTAAGATATTGCGGATGGTATACATGGTTTAAGCATTAGTTAGGTCAACTTCTATAATGTCCGAGTAAATTTTTGTAGGGACTCCTATTTACTTTTATTTGGCGTAGCTTTCAAAACTTTAATATGGGTTGAATAACGGTGTGAAAGTTCCTTTCCTTCAGCAGGGAATCTACCTCAACCATTTTACTAGCCGAATTTAGTATTTCAAAATGTAAAATATTTTAGTTTCAGGTTCAAGGACTACCTAGTAGGGTGGTTCGAAAAAAATCTTTTTTCTATTTCCGGAACGCTATAGTGCGCAAAAGTGCCATTGGTATAGACAAGAAAAAGCCCAAAAAGATATTTTTTTAAATTTCTATATCTTCCGGTCCCGAATCGCCGTTGAAATTTAAAAAATCCGTTAAAAAGCAATAAATTTTCAATATCTTTTGAATCGACTAAAGAATATAGGACGAGGACCCTATATGGCCTGAAACTTTCTTCAAGTATGTAAAAACAAGGTTAAAATAAATAAACTATATTTATATGTTATCTTCTGGTCACGAATCACTGTCAAAAGTTTGCAAAATTTGCGAATTTAGCAAAATTTGAGAGTTTAATATTTTTTTAAAAAATTCTTTAAAAAAGTAAGATAAGGACGCTACTTACCACTGGCTGCACTTGGAGTTGCACTACTCAATCAGCCACCCTATAATTAGGGTGTATTACTTACTATTGTATTAACAAGAAACAAGGAGATGCGTTGTCGCTATTATTTAACTTTGTTCTGGAATACGCTATAAGGAAAATCAAAGATAGCAACCAGCGCCTAGAGTTGAGCGGTATTCACCAGGTTATGGCATATGCTGATGATGTAAATTTAATAGGGGATGATAGGAGAACAATAGAAAGAAATGCACAGATCTTATTAAACGCTTGCAGGGACATGGGTTTAGAAGTAAATGCAGACAGAGAAAACTAAATACATGGAAGTGCGTCGGGACCGTAATACAGCAAATTATAGATGCATTAAAATATTAAATAATACTTTTGATAACGTGGATAGTTTGAAATATCTAGGATCAATATTAACAGAGGAAAATCACATTCACGAAGAAATTAAATGTCGTCTAAAAGCAGGGAATTCGTGTTACTATTCGGTTCAAAATCTCTTGTCGTCGCGAATTCTATCGAGGAATCTGAAGCTTAAAATGTACAAAATGATAATCATGTCTGTATGGTTGTGAAACATGGTCACTTATTCTGAGGGAAGAACATAGCCTAAAAGTATCTGAGAACAAGTTCCTGAGACGAATATTCGGACCTAAGAGGAACGGGAATGGGGAATGGCGGAAACTTCATAACGAGGAACTTATAACAGTATGGATTGGCTTGGATTTTTAAACCAACCCTCGTATTTCCCCAGCGTCAATTCTTGGAAATGAAATGCAACTAGTCAACAGTTGGAGGAGAATAATGCGCAGGAATTTCTCACCCCAAAAGGTACCTCACTTTTCCAGACAGTCTTGCTTCTTGCCGTCAGCCCATATATGGTTGAGGAATTTAGCTACTCTCGAGAGAAACGCTCACGCACAAGCCCTCATGACGATGACAGATCTTTACGTGACAATGTGGAAATTATCAATAATCATCAGTTCCACAACTTATTGGAACTATCAGTGTTTTAATGTGATTTCTATTAACCTATGAACCATTCATTATATATTGTTAGCAATATAATAACGTAAAAACTTAATGTTCTCTACGAACTATATTTTAATTTGTTAGTGTATTCTTGCGCTGCTAACTGGCAACGATGTGAAGCGCAGAAGAGTAGCTCTCACTCGTAATGTGAGAGTCAGCGTGTGAGTGTGTTAGTAGTTTTCACACAAACAAAATCTTCTAAGAACCACTCTCAAAAGAGAGAGTATAATTCTTTCAAAATGTGATAGTAACACTACATATCATACTAATACTATCCGAAAATTAATCTGCATCAAATATAAGTGTAACCAGCAGGAAGAATGTAATGAACTCATACTACGTAAATTCTGATAGTCTACTGTTCAAATAATGGTTTCCACACCTCCTCATGAAAACAAGTATGTTTTGTGAATTTTATACAGCGATCGAAGTGAAGAGTTTGTAGTGAACTGCATAGCCACTAACCGATTTATCATCTTCGTTTGGTCTAAATTTCGCGTATTATTTCGCTTACGTATCGGTCGCATATCGCAGTGATTGGGCCATCCTTTTCGTCTCAGTGAAATATTGTGTTTTGTGTTTTCATAAGTTTGTAAATGTTTTATATTCAATGAATTTAAAGGTTAAATATAAGTGATTTCGTAAATGTTTCTTTTTTTTAATATGCAGTGAAAATAACATTAATAATTTCAGTGTGTGATCCATATTGTCTCTTTCTCAGCAAATGGAGAATATTACTTTCTTATAGTGTACATGGCTTAGATTAGAACCAAACAGGTAAGGCACTTCTAAGCAGTGGAGGGCAAACATTACTTTCGTCTTCCACTACTCATCTGGTGTTAATCACGCATGGCTGTCCTACCTTGTACTTTTTACAGGTATTAACCAGTGTATCTTGGAGCTGACGTACCAGCGACGGTGGGTATACGGCTTATGCCTCTGATATATTTAACGCCTGAATCCTAGGACCGTGGGAGTGAGACTATTTGTTTACTTGCCAGTTCCTTATTGGATCTATTAGTCTTTTACAAATGAATGATGTTAAGGAAGACTCCAAAAGAGATTCAAGGTTCGAATCCCAATATTATTATATCTGGCTTTCGTCACGGGAACCAACTCCTCTTATAAAACAGGAACAAACGGTAGTCGAACGAAACTCCTCTTATATTTGACGCTCCGAACAAAGACAGATGTTTTAGTGGGGAGAAAGCGAGTTTTTGAACTTCACTGTTTTGTATTCAATGCCCGTGTAAGGATTTTGTGTTGTGTTTTGTAGTATAATATTTTACAATGTCAACTTACAACGAAATGGAAACACTGCTTGAAGCAGTAAAAAAGCTGTCCGCAGATTTAGCTAATACTAACCAAGTGATAAAAGATAATCATAATGAGTTAGTCAAACAAGGTAATAGTGTAAAAGCAGAAATTATAGAGTTACGGGAAAAACATGAATTTTCAACTCAGGAGCTTACGAATGGTATACAGAGAGTAGAAGCTGAGTGCAATGCCTTTAAAGTAGAAATTAAAGTTGAAATTGAAAATTTGAAACATGAAGTTAGGGATTTTAAGGCAGAAGTAAATGATCGTTTCAATGAAATGAAAATTCAAACGAACAATCAGCTGATCGAGACACGGAATGAGTTGTCATTAGCCATCCAGCAGGTTGAAGCCCAAAGTTGTAGTTCACTAACTCAAATGAAGCATGATTTTCAACAGATTTCTAACACGTATGAGTGTAAAATCGTAGACCTTGAGGAGAAAATACGTAGCAATCGAAATTCATTGGTAGACATTGGAAGTAAAATTCAAGCTCACCAAGCACAGGTAGTCCAGTGCATGCAAAAGGTAACTGTAAATGAAAGTAGTGTAAATAGTTGCGGCATGGAAGTTGATCGGATTAATCAATCGTTACTTTTTCTCAAAAATACAGTAGATCGTTGTAACAACATTGTAGTAGAATTAACAAATGATAGGGAAAAAGAATCAAAACAGTATGTGCAGATCCAGAGTACTGTTTTGGAGGTTAAAAATGAAATTGGTAACCTCAAACAAGAACTGCAAATGTTACAAGCTCAACTAACCTTGACCCAAAAACAAATTTTGAACTTGCACGTGGAATCTAGACCTAGTAGCATTGCTAATACTCGTAGTGTAACTAATTCACTATACAGTAGTGTAGTTAACACCTCATTAACTCGAAGTTCCACTAGTCGTAGTAGCAGTAGCGGCACTAACACAAGTTATGAATCTAATAGTAAACCAAAATCTAAAAGCAAAAATCGTAGTCGTATTCATCACAGAAAACCAGTTCAGATTACGAATGCTAGGCCCATTAAGCGTAGTGATATTGAATCGTTTGAAAAGTTCTTAGGACACGAAAGCGAAATCACAGCTTCAAACTTCTTGGAATTGTTTGAGAAAAATGTTAAATTAATGCAAATTCCTGAAGAGCAGTATTTAGATATTTTAGATTTCTTGATGCAAGGATCTTCTAAATCTTGGTTCCTTACTCGTAAACCTGACTTTAAATCATATAGTGATTTTGTTTGTGCTTTCAAGCAACAGTTCGAATCTCCGCAAGTTGTAGCTGGTAAAATGTCAGTATTGCAATCCAAAAGGTATGATCCCAAAGTCGACGGTACAGTTTACCAATTTGTAGCAGATCGCTACCATAAAATTCGGGAATTGAATGAAAACGTTAGTGAAGCTTTTATTTTGAATACAATTAAATTGTTATTGCCTAATTATTTTCAGAAACAATTGGTTTTGTTACCATCCTTGGATTTGAAACTATGTTAAATGTTGTTCAAAATCTTGAAACATTGTCAAATAACAGTGACAACTTTAGAACAAATAGTGGATTTCTTAAGAAACAGATTCGTGTAAATCAGGTTAATGTCCAAGAAAATGAAAGTAATGAACATAACCTTAGAGAATCACATCAAAGCAAAAACAAAGGTAAAAAGCAACCCCACAGCAAAGGTAAAAATCAACATTTTAAGAATAAGAACAAACCTAGGAACATTCATTCTCAGCGTAACCCTGAAAACGATAATCAGTATGATAGGCAAGAAGGTATACATTATACTGAGACTAGGCGCGCTGATAATGGTGGGCACACGCCTCAACCATTTCCAACTTTTCATCGTGGTAACCAACCACCTTTTATTTCAAATTTTAATCAACCTCGTACCTTTCCTCCTCCTACATCATCAGGCAATCAGAGTAGACATACACCGTTAAACTAGAAACGCTCTGCCGAGAGAGTGCTTCTGGTAGAGCTTATGAGAACTTTAGTAATAGTCATGATTTTAGTAACGAAGATGCACTCGCCCCAATTTTTCCTGTGGAATATGTAACGTTGAGTAAAAACATTAATAATGTTGTTAATTGGGACTTAGATATTTCTGAAGATGAAATAGAAATTGATGAAAATGTAAGTAAGGGTAATAACACTCGCACTGCAGAATGTTTTTGTAAAGTATTAGATACTCAGTTGAATGCATTGTGCGATACAGGGGCATCAGCATCCCTTATCAGTTTTGAGGCATGGAAACGTATTTCTTCCGTAATTTCACATCCGCAATTAAAACCTGCACCACATATTCTCTTGGTAGATTATTCTGGTAAACGGAAAAAGCAGGTTAAGGGTGAAGTAAATATTTGTGTGGAAATAGAACACTTGATGTTCGACATAAGAGTTCTGGTAGTAGATGAATTAAACACAGAATGTTTGTTAGGTCGTAGTTTTCTCACAATCGCCCATGCGATGATAGATTTTTCGAAAAACGTAATTAGTTTTTCTGACGGAAAAGAAATTGTTGTTGTTCCTATGCTCATTGAAAAAAACACATAATAAAGAAAATAGTTGTTGTCAACCTAAGAAGATTTTGACTTATGCTGATCGAATAAATAAACCTGTTGACACTGAGTTTGATATTTCTGTAGAAAATAATAACTTGTCAGATGAAAGTTCAGAGTTCGAACCCAATCATGATTATACATCTTCAGCATGTCCTGTAATTAATAGTTTGGTTTCACAAAAAGGTAAATTAGAACAAGAGTGGATCCGTGTTTTACATGAACGAGATCAGGTGTATTCACAGTTGAGAAAAGGGTCGAAAGATTTTCGAATAAAAGATCTTAACATAAATCAAGCAGTAGAAGAAAATTTTTTACTCGAATACTATGGTTTACAAATGTCAGAAATTGATAATGAGATTCAAAATGCTCATGGTAATAGCCAAAGTAAACAGGAAAGTTGTGGGGATAAGGTATCAAATGATAATGTTATTTTTGAAAATGTGTGTGCTGTAGCAACAATAAACGAAGTTAGGGAAAAGGTACATGAATGTGATCATTTAAGTAATGAGGAAAAACAGCAATTATTTGATTTGTTGGTAAAACATCGTGATGTATTCACAGATTATCCAGGTAGATGCAATTTATATGAATATTCCATAGACGTTGACACTACTAACCCCATAGTAAAAAGACAATATACTTTACCCTACCATTTTAAAGAAAGCATTGACTAGCAAATCGATGAATGGTTAAAAGTAGGTGTCATTGAACCAGCAGTGTCGATACATAGCCACCCAATTTTCTGTGTACCTAAGAAAAACACCACTAAACCTAGAGTCGTAGTTGATCTGACTGAGCTGAATAAGCATGTTAAATTAAAACAATTGAAAGTAAACCGAATTGATGATTTATTGTTGAAATTTCAAGGTGCTAAGTTTGTAAGTTCAATTGACCTTGTGTCATCGTATTCACAAATTCCTGTGTCTAAGGAATCTCGTGATTTCATTGCCTTCTCTTGGAACGGTCATATGTACAGATTTACTGTTATCCCATTTGGATACATCAATGGTTCTGTCGCTCTCATAGATGCATTACAGAAGGTGTTAGGTTATGCATTGTATAATAAACTTGTTTCATATATTGACGATTTAAGTATTCCAACCTTTTCTTTTAAAGAACAATTAAATTTATTAGATCAGTTATTTACTAAGCTGAGTGAAGCTAACATGACTGTTAATCTTTCAAAATCTTCATTTTGTAAGACTAGTTTTAATTTTTTGGGTTTTGTTGTAACACCTGAAGGTATTTGTAAAGATCCTTCTTATGTAGAAGTTATTCGCCAACTACCTCGTCCAACCAATATAAAACAATTGCAACGAGTTTTAGGCCTTTTCGAATGGTGTTCTAAATTTGTACACAAGTTTGCTGAACTAGCTGTTCCTTTATTTGAACTTATCCAGAAAGGGAAAAAATGGATTTGGACTCCAGAATGTGAACATAGTTTTCAGTCCCTTAAAGACAGTTTAGTTCAAGATGTACTACTCACTCACCCAAAACTTGATTCCGATTTTTCATTGATCACCGACAGTTCACAGGTGGCCGTGGCTGGCATACTTTTTCAAGAAATTGATGGTAAACGTAACATTATTGGATTCTGTAGTAAAACTTGAAATAAAGCGCAGCGTGCGTATACTACAACTGAACAAGAGGCGTTAGCAATAGTGATTTCTATTCGTAAATGGGGACTTTTACTGTATGGTAAACATGTTAAAGTGTATACTGACCATAACTCTTTAGTGTACTTACATAAGATCAGAAATTGGAATTCCCGCTTAGCTCGTTGGAGTCTTGAATTACAAAGTTTTGATTTGGAAATCATTCATATTCGTGGAATTGACAATAAAGCCAGTGACGCCTTGTCACGTATAGTTTTAGCTCCTAAAACTGAAACTCATACGGTGAATAATCTCGAAGTGCTACCGTCATTTTTCGGAAACATGACCATACAGGAACTAGTCGAAAAACAACGTGAACATACAGAATATAATTCAATAATGGAATTTCTTCAAAATCCTAATGACCCATACTCTAAGGCGAAAAACAGAAATCTTGAAAAATTTTATAAACTTGAAAATGGTGTACTTTTGAACAGAAATTTCCATTTCCCAAATTCTTGGAGAATTTGTATTCCACCTTCATTAGTTCGTACTGTTGTAGAGCACATGCATTGTCAACGAGGTCACTTTGGAATTGAAAAAACATTTGGTTTTGTAAATGAAATTTGTTACTGGAAATCCATGAGAAAAGATATCAGCAATTTTATCAATGATTGTATTGTGTGTAAAGAAACGAAAGTAGAAACATCACCTCCGGCTAGACCAATGGAAAGTATTACTGTTAATGGTCCTCGTGTGCTTATTTCAATTGATATTTTAGGACCATACGTTTCTTCTTCCTCAGGTTATAAATATGCATTGTCATTTTTAGATGTTTTCACTAGATATTACACTTTGTATCCTATGCGAAATGCTACCACCAAATGTGTTTTACGCTGTTTAGAATCATTGTATTTCTTGCATTTAGGCATTCCTAATGCTATTCTGGTTGATAATGGTAGCTGTTTCATTTCTCGAAAATTCAAAGAAAAAATATCAGAATATGGAATCAAAATACATTACGTAACTCCATATCACGCTTCTTCCAACCCAGTTGAACGAATCCATCGTGAGACTAATCGTCTATTTAAATTGTTTTGTAGTGAAGATCACAATGCTTGGGAAAAATTTATTCCTCAAATTGTAATTTTGTTAAATTATTCAATCTCAAGTAGCTTAGGTGTAAGCCCCGCCAGCTTGCATTTGAATGTAAAGCCTTCTGAATCAGTATTTAAGCATTTTGGTATTGTGGTTACTGAAAAGGACGCAGATGAATATGTTTTGTGGGATAATAAATTAGTTATGGCAGATCTGAAAAGAACTGAAATAATTCGTAAAAGAAATGTTAAGCATAACCTGAAACAAGAAAGTAAATATAAGGTAAAAGAAAATGACTTAGTTTTCTTGAAGCAAACAAATTTGAGTTCAGCCATAGACAAAAGAATCTCAAAATTTCTTTATCTGTACAAAGGTCCCCTGTTGTGTTCTAAAAAGGTCTCAGAAAAGGTTTTTGTGTTAACGGATCCACTCACTGGTAAATGTTTAGGATTACATTCAGTTGACAGATTAAAAGTTTGGAAACCTACTAAAGAAACAAAGAGCATTTGGCTTAATTTAGCTACTAGACATTGTGGAACTAAAAGTGATGAAATCCTAAAAAAACAGAGTAAAAGTTCAGAGTTGAATAGTTGTATTGAAGAAGTAACCTATGATTCCATCAATGCTGTAAGGGTAAATCTTTCAAACCAATGTGATTCCAAAATTAATTCCAATAGAATTGACAAAATCCTTGACGAAATTTTAGAATTAGATTCATATTTAAAATATCTCACTGAATCATCATGGTGTAACGTATATAACTTAGAGTTTGCATTGAAAAATTTTATTAATCCTCTCGTTTTGTTTAATTAGCATTCTGGTAAGATCACAGTGATCAACTTAGGATGACTGACTCCTACTGATGTGGTGGGCTACCGCAGCCTTGTTTTCCAACTAAACACGCCTACGTGGTGAACCACTGAGTCACAAGCGGGAGAATTAGAAAAAAAATCACAGAATCAATGTTCAAATGCAAATGTGAGATTAGTAAAGTGAATACTTACATGATAATTGTTAGCAACTATTGTTACATTTACTTTGTGTTAATCTTTTCGTTGAATACGAAAACATTTCAAGTAGTACTTGAAGACATTGAAGCAAAGGTCCCTCCACTATTATGGGTTATTCATATTATGTAATGCCCGGAGTAGGCAATTTTCTTATTAGTCCCCTCTGTATTATTTTTGAATTTTAACCAAATGTTCTATCTTTTCACTTTGCTTCGGGGATGGAAACATATTAATAAATAAATGGGGTAGGGTCTTGTTAATTTAATGCAGGCAGTATATTTTTATATACTTTGAGCGTGACGAGCTCACATGTGCCCAGTTTATTTCATTTCATAGTAAATGAAATATTTTTAGTGTTATATTTACTTATGTGCTCTTACCATGTAATCTTAATAAAGTATGAACCTATCGTGTGCACATATCATATGTTCTAGTTGTGTTGAATTATTTCGAATATTCTTGATAAATGTCTTGCGTCAATATGTCAATGAAAGTACATTTTTGAATTTTACGAATAATATTGGTGTTTCAAATATAATAAATTTTTATGCATTTAGCCGTAAGGAATATTTTATTTTTATGAAAAGTAAAATCATGATAAGTTGAATTACTTAGTGATATATGCTATTTTTGAGTGATATTATGTGTTCTATCTGAGAATTAAGAAGTATTATTGCAGAATTTTAAGTAATTTTACTATTTCAAATTTGTTGGTATACATGTAGTTTGTATTATTGTGTATTCTTAAATATGGCATTGAATACAATACCTTACCAAATGTAATCTCTTATTAAATATGATGTTTATTCATTATTGCATTGAATATAATAATGCTTGTGTAATTTAGTTTGAATTTTGAAAACATTATGAAGTATAATGTTGAATTACAAATAACTATTGATTTATATTCAAATATTGAAATTATTTTGTGTTTACATTTCAAGGAATAATTGAAATAAATGAAAAATATAAACAAATAATAAAAATGAAAGGACTCAAAAGACATTAACGAAATGGCCCTCGCGTTATCGTAAATGGCCCTCGCGTTCGTTATTCTTCGAATTTCGCGATTACGTGCGTTCGAGTGAAGTTACAAACTGCTATTCACCAGTGTGAACGAACTTCAAATGACATTAACCCTCTATGGACTAATGGAGTGCTGTGATTGCTGTTGTGTTGCAATGTGGTTAGGAGGATTTGGATTCCAGGGTTCTTGCCCATTTCTGTGATACCTTCAGTGAACATTCCGTTCGACGCCATCTATAACAGTATGGATTGGCTTGGATTTTTAAAACAACCCTCGTATTTCCCCAGCGTCAATTCTTGGAAATGAAATGCAACTAGTCAACAGTTGGAGGAGAATAATGCGCAGGAATTTCTCACCCCAAAAGGTACCTCACTTTTCCAGACAGTCTTGCTTCTTGCCGTCAGCCCATATATGGTTGAGGAATTTAGCTACTCTCGAGAGAAACGCCCACGCACAAGCCCTCATGACGATGACAGATCTTTACGTGACAATGTGGAAATTATCAATAATCATCAGTTCCACAACTTATTGGAACTATCAGTGTTTTAATGTGATTTCTATTAACCTATGAACCATTCATTATATATTGTTAGCAATATAATAACGTAAAAACTTAATGTTCTCTACGAACTATATTTTAATTTGTTAGTGTATTCTTGCGCTGCTAACTGGCAACGATGTGAAGCGCAGAAGAGTAGCTCTCACTCGTAATGTGAGAGTCAGCGTGTGAGTGTGTTAGTAGTTTTCACACAAACAAAATCTTCTAAGAACCACTCTCAAAAGAGAGAGTATAATTCTTTCAAAATGTGATAGTAACACTACATATCATACTAATACTATCCGAAAATTAATCTGCATCAAATATAAGTGTAACCAGCAGGAAGAATGTAATGAACTCATACTACGTAAATTCTGATAGTCTACTGTTCAAATAATGGTTTCCACACCTCCTCATGAAAACAAGTATGTTTTGTGAATTTTAAACAGCGATCGAAGTGAAGAGTTTGTAGTGAACTGCATAGCCACTAACCGATTTATCATCTTCGTTCGGTCTAAATTTCGTGTATTATTTCGCTTACGTATCGGTCGCATATCGCAGTGATTGGGCCATCCTTTTCGTCTCAGTGAAATATTGTGTTTTGTGTTTTCATAAGTTTGTAAATGTTTTATATTCAATGAATTTAAAGGTTAAATATAAGTGATTTCGTAAATGTTTCTTTTTTCTAATATGCAGTGAAAATAACATTAATAATTTCAAAGTGTGTGATCCATATTGTCTCTTTCTCAGCAAATGGAGAATATTACTTTCTTATAGTGTACATGGCTTAGATTAGAACCAAACAGGTAAGGCACTTCTAAGCAGTGGAGAGCAAATATTACTTTCGTCTCCCACTACTCATCTGGTGTTAATCACGCATGGCTGTCCTACCTTGTACTTTTTACAGGTATTAACCAGTGTATCTTGGAGCTGACGTACCAGCGACGGTGGGTATACGGCTTATGCCTCTGATATATTTAACGCCTGAATCCTAGGACCGTGGGAGTGAGACTATTTGTTTACTTGCCAGTTCCTTATTGGATCTATTAGTCTTTTACAAATGAATGATGTTAAGGAAGACTCCAAAAGAGATCCAAGGTTCGAATCCCAATATTATTATATCTGGCTTTCGTCACGGGAACCAACTCCTCTTATAAAACAGGAACAAACGGTAGTCGAACGAAACTCCTCTTATAAACTACATAATTTATACTGTTTACCCAACATTGTAAGGGTCGTAAAGTCTAGGAGGCTTAGGTGGGCTAGTCATGTAGCTAGAATGGAAGAAAGTAGAAACGCTTTCAAAGTCTTGACTGGAAGATCAACCGGAAAACGACCATTAGGAAGGCCTAGGCGCAAATGAGAGGACAATATTAAGATGGATCTCGCAGAGATTGGAATACAAAGTAGAAACTAAATGCAGTTAGCTAAGGATAGAAGTGAGTGGAGAGCTTTTGTGAACGCGGCATTGAACCTCCGGGTTCCATAGGCCATAGAGTTAGTTAGTTATTAACAAGTTTATAATTTTACATAATTCGTCCCCTACAAATTTCCATTTTCCCCTTGATTTTTGTCCATTACTAATGATTTTAAACTCTAATTTAGGCAGGGCAGCAGGGGCTTAGTGATTAAACGTTCACTTCTGGTCCATGGGATTTTTGGCTCGTTCCCAGCTTGCGCCAAGTGAGCTTTGTGGTGGACAAATACCGTGTGCGTGTGTTTTCTCGGGATTTTCCCGTTTCCTCCTACCTTCTTCATTTCAGCAGCTCATTCATTTCTCATAATCACCGTCTACTTTATCCTAGCCGGCACAATCGTGAGACATAAAAATTATGGCTTTCATTTTTCATTTTTTTTTTTTTTTGATTTATGCGAAAATGTAGGAATGGATGATCTTGACAATAGTGTAGCTCTGATGAAGCCGTCTCTAGCACTGTGTCCACACACTCTATCAGTTATTGAATTTGAACCTATCAATTGTGTGATACCTGAATAGACAGGCAAATAAAGACTATCTGTATTTATTGGACATATCAAAATTCATCCAGTTAGGGCACTGCTTTGAAGACTTTTAAGTTCGTGATTCTGGCACTTTGTCACATTCAAGATGGATCACTAATAGAGTTTTGCGGCTATAGATTAGTGTGGAAAGTCCTTCAGATAATGAGGCAAATTTTCACCTTTATCTTAAAGTTACATATGCCTATGTGGTTTGCTATTAAGTTGAGCAACAATTTGACCGAAAGTCCACAACATGTTTACGAGACCATTCAGGAAACGCAGTATTTTGCCAGAAGAGCTGGAAAAGTTGTAGAGAACGGAATGCTTACTTTGCTCATCCCGAAAATTTGCTTTTAGCGATGGCCATTGATGACAGAAACCACATTCGAAAGCTTAGGTACAGACAACTTTTGAAGGCAAGTAAAGCAGCTTTTGAAAGTGATCCTATTAGACATTTTTGCCACCAAACATGAAGTTTGTAGCTAAAGATTACACCGAAATAATACAATGGGATAGTTGTAATCTTACTTCTCTTCCTTTGATAAGACCATTGACTACCGACTAAATAAGATAATTTATTAGCAGATACTATGCTAGTTATGAATTACAAGAAGTTCCCATGTCATATTCATACTGTCGGTAGTTGCGTTAAGCTTGTGACGGAAGCTTCCAGTATAGTGTGTGGACACAGAGCTTGTGACGGCTTCATCAGAGCTACACTATTGTCAAGATCATCCATGTCTACATTTTCGCATAAATCAGAAGAAATGAAAAAGTGGAACCTTTTAAGTTTTACTTCCTACGATAATGCCGGCTAGGCTAAAGGAGACTGTCATGATGAGAAATGAATGAAGTGGCGGAATGTGGGAGAAAATGGGAGAATCTCGAGAAAACCAACACACACGATGTTTCTCCACAAGAATCCCATGCACAAGAGGTTAACTACCATTGTGCCACCACTGCCCCCGCATAAATCAGAGTTAGTAATGGACAAAAATAAAGGGGAAAATAGAAATTAGTAGTTGACGAGTTATGTAATATTATAAATTTGTTATTACGTAGTATATTGTAAAATACCCAAAATCCTTACATGTATTTTTTTAATTAATTTTGTTTACTATAAAACAAGGAAGTGATTTTCAAACTGCTTAGAAAAAAATAAAAACAGATAACGTCGATATCACACCACACCATAACGTGTGCTACAAGTTTCTAACTGGAATGACTTTTTTTTATACTTGGGGCAGAGCGTAGCTCATCTGAAATTTGTAACACCGTGTATTTAGACAAACTCAAGGATGGATTTAACTAATCTTCTTAGGATAAGAAATGAAATAATCAATTTCTTTTCGATATTTTCGACATCACACCACAAGCTATCAGGTCTCGAAATGGTTTTAACTAGAAAAATCTACTAAATCGTAATGTCACAGAAACTTAACCATTATGATTATCCAACATCGTAAATAGATGCAGTGCTCACAAGTAGTTCAGCTCAGTTCAACTCCAAACGATGCCCTTCCACTATTCAATCTTAATTACAACTCCCCGAGTCCACCCTCCGTCCTCAACCAGCACAACCCCTTTCCGGGATTCAGGTACTTCCTGGTTGTGGCGTAGAGCTTAGCTCAGGTATCTTTCTGCAATCTCTTACTTAGTTATTTCCGTATAAGAAAACTTCCTATAATTGTGGTGTGATGCCGAAGTTATCTGTTTTTATTTTTTTCTAAGCAATTTGAATATCACTTCCTTGTTTTATAGTAAACAAAATTAATTTTAAAAAATACGTGTAATTATTTTGGGTACTTTACGTTACCCCTGCCTCGAAATTTTGAGCACGATTCTGTGCCAAAAGAAAAAAAAAATGGATTACTGTAGACCTGTATTACTCTGTTGTGTGTTAGAAGAAGGCTTTCCATATCTAGACAAAGATAGCATCTTATTAAGGTAATCAACACGGGCGTTATGAAAAATAAAGAAGTCATTTGCTAGAAGAACTTTCGGACCAAAATTTTCCACTATTCTGAACCTGTGATCAAAGGATCGACCATTGATTAGAAATTTGATTATGGTTGATTGATTGATTGATTTTGAGTTTTACGTCTTGTTCAGCAGCGAGGCTATATGAGACGTGGACCTACTGATTAACGTGGAATCCGAACCACATGAGCTCCCGCCGGGAATCGAACCCGGGTCTCCCACGCCAAAGGCGTGTACGCTAACCGCTTAGCCATGGAGGAGCACAAATTTGATTATGGCTGTGTGTTTCAGCTCTATAGGTTTACATGGAACACCAACAACTTTCGTAATTTCCTGTGACAATTTAGTTTTAGGAGATAGCAATGATTTATCTAAAATTGATATTGTACTTGGCGTATCTGCAATTATTTTTAATGGTTTCTTTCTCTGTTGTATTGTAAATCTAACCATGTCCCCTTCAATTTCTAATGGAGTCTGTATCTCTTCTCCCTGAACATTCTTTCGTTTATATTGACGGTGTACACTAGTATTAATTATCTCTACGGGTGGGCTTTTTTTTTTTTTGTTATCTGTACATTCACCGTTTGCATGTACAGACGTTGTCAGTTTAAATTATGCGTTCCCTGTACCTGATTCATTTGGGAAGGGTTTTGTACAGGAACATAATATGTCGTACCATTACTTTGCATGTGATGTACACCCTGCATTTGATTAAAACTAGGTACCTGTTGTACATGAGACACATTAGTATGGTGACAATAACACTGGTTGTTATGATAATTTGCGCGTCATGATCTAAAATTTCCACGACCACCACGGCCTCGAAAATTGTTATTTTTCCTCTAAAATTGTTGTATTGAATATTATTTCTACCCTGATTATTATTAAAATTGCCTCTCTTACTACCTCTGAAAATTATTTCTGTTATTCTGATGGGACTGAAAATTATTTTGCGCACAGTGAGTATTTGACTGCTGCGAATCTAAAGAACTACCTTCGATTCTCAGCGACAATTTTTCTATTTCTTTCTGCATCTGGTTAATGGAAGATGTAACCTCACTACTTTGAGATGATAATGAAGGTGTGTTTGTGGTCATAGTTTCCGAGTGTTCAGCTCTGTGTTGTTGTTTCTCTACTAATTCTCTAATTGCTTTCCTTTTATTTTTCCTGTGCCTATGTGATGTAATCTCGTCCTCAGACTCGGGCGAAGAACTGTCAGTAACCGTAGGTTCTGATTCAGAATCAGATGACGAACACCTACATTTCCCTTTTCTACACTTCTTCTTATACGCTTTCTTAATACGTGCATCTATTTCTCTCTTTTTCCTATATCTAATTTTACATTCATTTGCTTCTAACGTATAGAGAGCCTGAATAAACGCATCTAAAGTGTCAAGACTCGTAACCTAGGTGTTGAATATAGTACGGTTTCAACCCTGCTGTAATGATTGAAATGATCTGCTCTTCTGTCAAAATCGGAGCATGTTTGTCTACCGTAGATAAAATATCATAAACAAACGACTGAATGCGTTCATGTTTTTTTCTGAATCCTATTCTGTACGGTAGAGAAAAAAATCTACACTATCTCTAGCATTCTTGAAACATTTAATTATCTCAGCTTTACAATTCGCGTAAGTTGTTTCATCTGTAATGTTCTTTCTCTTTAACAAAGTTCACAATTGTTCTTTTAGTTTCCCTGGAAACGCGGTGATTATCATTTGTTTTGCTATCTTATCAGTCCAATTATAATTATTTAACCGTACACAATCATCATATTCATCAAAGAACTGCTGATCGTGATTTTGTGTGGTTTAAATTTCGGAACAAGATAATGAGAATTGTACACATTAACAATAGGATTTTGAGCTCCTTGCCCTTCACTGTGTTGTCCCTGCATTTTCTTAGACTTATTGTATTTCCGTTTTAGTGGAGGGATTTTTACTTTTATTGAGATCTTTTTGTATCTTAACGTTCTAAATTGTCCTGCATGTCTTGTCTGAATGTCCTGTATCACTGCTGGAAGTATAATTCATATCCTACATACGAACAGAAAATAAACCTTCGCATTGTTACTAATTTTGTCTGAATGTTGTGTATCACTGCTGGAAGTATTATTCATATCCGACATACGAACAGAAAATAAACCTTCGCATTCTGACTGATTTTGCAATCTAAGCAAAGTACACTGACCATTAGTTTGTAAATGCAGCAAATTCATATATGGCAACAAGAATCTTGGTGTATTGTCCGTTTCTTTAGTAACAAAAGGAAATGAATCTTGCAAGACTATATAGCTTTACAACAACTGACGTCTGTAATTTCAGCATACTATGAGAGAGAGAGAGAAAAAAGAACATGAAACTCTTTTTACTCAACTAACAAACTGATGTTATCGTCTAAATAATTTAAATTACGCGTGATACGCTTCATTCCCATATGTATGAGGCATCGGAATCAAGCATGATGTATCTATATAATTTAACGTAACTTGAATGGCTTATAAAATTAGCGAGATCTCCGAAATCGAAACATATCTGGTAAATGACCATAAACTAATTAATGTTGTCCGGAATCTTAATTTTACCCATAAATGGATAAAACCGGATGCTTCCACCATAACGTGTGCTACAAATTTCTAACTGGAATGATTTAGTATCTTAGAAACTTTTTATACTTGGGGGCAGAGCGTAGCTCATCTGAAATTTGTAACACCGTGTATTTAGACAAACTCAAGGATGGATTTAACTAATCTTCTTAGGATAAGAAATGAAATAATCAATTTCTTTTCGATATTTTCGACATCACACCACAAGCTATCAGGTCTCGAAATGGTTTTAACTAGAAAAATCTACTAAATCGTAATGTCACAGAAACTTAACCATTATGATTATCCAACATCGTAAATAGATACAGTACTCACATGTAGTTCAGCTCAGTTCAACTCCAAACGATATCCTTCCACTATCCAATCTTAATTACAACTCCCCGAATCTACTCTCCGTCCTCAACCAGCACAACCCCTTTCCGGGATTCAGGTGCTTCCTGGTTGTGGCGTAGAGCTTAGCTCAGGTATCTTTCTGCAATCTCTTACTTAGTTATTTCCGTATAGGAAAACTTCCTATAATTGTGGTGTGATGCCGACGTTATCTGTTTTTACTTTTTTCTAAGCAGTTTGAATATCACTTCCTTGTTTTATAGTAAACAAAATTATTTAAAAAATATATGTAAGGATTTTGGGTACTTTACAATACAATACACCCTAATCATGGTTGGGTAGTGGAACTCCAAGTGCAGCCACCCCCTTGTGGTGAGTAGCGTCCTTATCTTACTTGTTTTAAGAAAATTAAAAAATGTTAAACTCTCAAATTTTGCTAAATTCGCAAATTTTGCAAATTTTTGACACTGATGCGTGACCAGAAGATAACATATAAATATAGTTTATTTATTTTAACCTTGTTTCTACATACTTGAAGAAACTTTTATTCCATATAGAGTCCTCGTCCTATATTATTTAGTAGTTTCAAAATAATATTGAAAATTTATTGTTTTTACCGGACTTTTCAAATTTCAACTGCGATGCGGGACCGGAAGATATATAAATAAAACATGCCTTTTTGTGTTTTTTCTTGTCTATACCAATGGCAACGTTTGCACACTATAGCGTTCCGGAAATAGAAAAATGATTTTTTTTTCGAACCACCCTACTATCTAGTCCGCTCTACCACCCCTTTCACGTTAAAGCCAATCGAAATGGTATTTTGGTATTAAGAAATGTATACCCATATTTAGTGTAGATATATAATTTTCATTTTGTGTAGTAATATGTATTTATATGTGTAGTCATATCATGTGATATCTAGCGAGTAAATGTGAGGTGTGACTGAGAATGTTTTGGTAATTTATCTATTGAGAATGTATTGCGAAATTTTAATGATTTCTCTCTTTTCGGGATTAAACCAGTGAGCGATCCATATATAGGTTAGATCCTCGTTTCGTATATTTGTTTTGTAACATAAGATATGTAGTTCGTCTGCAAATAGTACACAGTAGGGGAGACCGGGTATGGTTGTAACACTTTTTACATTTTTATCCATAACTAGATTCCAATTGAAGAAAAATACAAATTTTTGCACGTGATCGGAAGTTTGGACATCCTTCTCTCAAAATAGCAAATATCAGATAATATAAAGTATTTGCTGAGATATAGTGGAAAAACAAAGACTATTCAAATGTTACAACCAACTCCGACGTTGAGGTTGGCTGTAACAGTGATTAGGGTTCGTTGTAACGCACTTTATCTTTGGTAAGTGGATACATTGCTATTACATATATTACAATATTGACACAAAATTAGATTATAAGATCGACATTTAATATGTTCCTCTGTTACAGGTTAAGAGAGTGACATAGAATCGTTAGAGAACTGTATGACTAATGAAAGTACTGTGCTTTTTACATGTATATATATAACTATCTCTTCACATTGGAAATATATCTACCATTGGAAATATATCACATTGGAAATGGATAGCTAGGTCTACAGTTTACAGTATACATACAATAAAATAGCTAATAGTTTGATGAATGAACAGAATTGTATGATATATTTAGGTTTACTTTGCCTTTTACATATCAGGTTTACCTAAAGAAATGTAACCCGAACTAACCTTGACATATTTCTTTTAACTTAAAAATTTCAACAGATGAAACATAGTACTAAACCCTATGCACATCTACATTTCGACATCTACATCTGCTCTAGTACCCTATGCACTTCGACACTCAAATTTACACTTTCAGTTACTTAGTCTACTTTTACTTTTACCTACATTGAATCATTTGAATCACAGTTGTGACATTAGTATTCACCGTCACCGTGGTGCAGACAACATGAGCCCATCCATGTCAAAAATTACGTTGAATCCATTTCTCTCTTGGCGCACTTTTGGAAAGTAATTCACAACAAACTAGGCAAATTGTGTTATCACTGTCTTCGTCAGAAGACAAGATGAACCATATATTTCACTATTACAGATTAAAATTACATCTGCTTCAATAGAAAGGTAAAACCAGTATCCTTTATAGCAGCGGATGCCTAGCAAACATTACGCTGTTGTGTGTCGTTATGTAGCTACATAACTTTTATAAGAGAATTGAAATACTTTTGAAAGAACAAAAGAGAGAGAGAGAGGGAGAGAGAGAGAGAGAAAACAATGTTCATGTAACACAATCACTATTTAGGTAAACAATTTTTAAGTAAATAATACAAACTTAATTACATATGCATTGTTTTACTCTGTGGGGGCTGGTTGTAACAGCGTTACAACCAGACCCTTTTTTTTTTTTTGTTACAACCAACTCTATACTACGGTAGCCATCTTTGCCAGAGTACTTGCAAAATTGTGTTGATTCTGTGTTTGGTTTCAGTACGTAAACAAATACTCATTAGTATCCTTTTTAATATTTTACTCAAATTATCTAAATGTTTCGCACACATATTGTAATATTACATATTTTCAGGAATATAGAAAATTTATTTACTTGCCCCAAAAACACCAAAACCGCGACAACTTCAAGACGAACACGCGTTACCTCACACAAAAACAGTGACTGAACGTGCATCAAGGGCTTGTGTTGTGACCGGAACATGAACCACATCTAGTGATTAGCGTAGAAACTACTCGCTTTGTTACAACCAAAACGTGTTACAACCATACTCGGTCTCCCCTACATTTCAAGTACAAATTTTAATTCTCATTTGACAGCGCCACCTAACGCGAGGCAACAATTGCACTTCGCGAGTCATTTGTCATGTCTGCGTACTAGTGAACTCGGCGAAGTTAAAAATAGTGACTTTTCATATATTATTTAAATTTGTCGACTGCTACCATTTTGCTAAATAATGAAATCTTGAGAGTACATTATTGATTACCTATACTAAAACTATTATTCTGTTTTGACGTTGAATAACTGATGAAAATTAAACTTCGCTTAGCCCCTTAACTATAATCAAATATTAAGAACAATATTCCCCTAGTCGAAGGTCAGAAATTGTTAGTTTCGTAACTTTAAGTTTCTCTGTGTGTATATGATACTGATTGATTTTCGGAGTACATACACATGTCAGTTTGAGTACAAAATTGAAACATGAATAGTTTCGTACTGCAATATGCATATCAGAATAGAAATTAGTACAATTCTAGATGCGAGTCAGAGGAAATAAAACAAGGTCATAGGAACTAGGCAGTACAAAGCATATGCCTATTTAAAAATTCGCTACATATAAACCCTGCTTGATATTGGGAAAAAGGAAGAAAATGATTCATCCGATTATATTGTTGTCTTACAATAGTATATGTTCTTGAGATTAACTTCTCACGCTATTGGGTTGGTGCAATGATGAAAATTTTTAAAAAACCGAAACCCAATCACGGATGTTGTTAGGTAATGCAACTCTCGTGTCATTGTGATTGTAAAAGCGAATCTTTTCATATGCTCGTTAGAGTTCTGTTATTAGTGTTGACAAATTAGCTCTACGGTTTTTGGTAACAATCCTCTTCGATGTTTAGTGGCCTCCTTTACCTCGACTATTCTTGGTTTCCGTCCATTATTCCTCTTCTTTGATAGTGTCTTAACATGATTTATCTATTTCTTCATTAATTTGCTCTAGATAAATCCAATATGCTGCCAGTCTTTCTTCAACTGACCACATTCCCATAATTTACTCTCTTAAAGGAATTGGAGATGTCTCCCATCCTCAACGCCAGTCATTTTACAAAAACTGACATGCACTCTTTCTTTTCGCGTATTGCTTCCTATCACCCACACAGTATTAATACAAGACAGTCACAGTGTACAAATTTTCAGTGCTACTATCTCACAAATATTACGCACTGCAGTACATTGATGTTACCATTATTTTGACATGTGTTTATATATGAAATAGGGAAATTAGAATTTTTTCCACCAAATATAAAAATTTCCAAATTATCCTTCAGTAAAATAACCTACACCTACACACATATGGCTACACTTTAAATATCGGGATAGAACCCAATAGACCATAATGCTATATAACACTTATTGTAATTTTCAACTGGGTGCACAGTGGCTCAGTGCTAGTGTGCTTAGCTATGATGCGTCATGACCCCGGCTTGTTCCCGGCCAAGTAAATTTGTGATGGAAAACACCGTGTCCGTGGATTTTCTAGGGCAATCCAGTTTTCTCCCACATTCTCATTCTATCAATTCTTCCAGACAGGCATAATAGAGGGACATTAAACTGAAAGATTTCATTTTCCAGTTTCTAATTTTTAACTAAGCAACATAACTTGCTATATCTTCTAAAAAAAATTACTCGTAGTAGTTACTGCTACGCACATTGGTATCTAAGTTCAGAACTCTCAACTATATTGAGCATGTTGTGTTGCATTTCAATTTTTAAAATTATTATTAAAACGGAATTCACTATTGAGGTAAGTTTCCTGTCTTTTTTTAAAAATATAAGCATTCCAATATTGATATACATAGTTTTGATGTACATTGTTCCGACTTTAATTAGGAAAAATAGTTTAGAAGCTAGATAAAATTATGTTAGAACCCGTGTGCTGATCTAGCATATGTATAATGTGACTAGTCATAGTACTTTTTGGATTTCACAAGCACGTAGTTTAGTTAGTTAAGCAGACTGTATCTGTACTTTTTGAATGCTATATGTTCCGAACAACAAAAATAGGCCCGTTTGCTGCAGCCTGTATTATGATATAGTACAAACTTAATAACAATTACTTTCTAAGTGCGTCAGAATATAAATTGCTATTTCTCATGTAATTTAGAAAACGATAACAATTTTCATGAATTTTTCGCGTTGTTCGAGACATATCGTGTAATAAATAAAAGTTTTGCATGTAACTTCCAGCTTTGAATGTATGCGTGCGTAAGATAAAGAAATTGTAATAACATGCACGAGAAGCCTGACTGAATATCCTGTTAGAGGAAGACAAATACGTAATATAGATACTAACTTAGGTGCTCGCGTCTCGTTTAGGTGGATTAATCACATAACGCTTCACAGTATTTTTATTGGTGGGAAACTAAAATTTGCTCAATTCATAAAAATGATGATAGAATAAAGTATTGCTTACTAGACAGCAATTATCCACACTGCTACTTTCTAAATAAAGTAATTAATGTCTATACGAAAAATACTGTATGTAATAATATTTCTAGAGCCAAGTTGTACAAATTTTCCCACCGTTCTTCAAACTGACTTATTAAGGAAATTTCATAGATAGATTATATCCCTCTTTGCATATCTGTAGATATTTCTCCTTTACAACAATTTGTATTAAGTGGGTATTTAAAGCAAGCCTTGGGAACTATAATGTGATAGCGTTTTTTTTTTTTCATTTCTACTCACACAGAATGCAAAATAGAATTTTTTTTCCGTGAGAAGTGCCGTAGCAGAGGTTCGGTTCAAGCTCTCTCTTGATAAATTTTTAAATAAAATAGGTTCTGCTTGCACACAGTACGTTCCCTTTGTGATCCTCGATGACACGACTATGATGCTCATATGGTTAGCAGACTAATGGAAACACTGGAAAAGTGAAACTTACCGGATTAAAATGACATTAGACCACTATCGCCCTCGGAACAGCTCTGATGAGACGTAGAATAGAGCCATAAAGGCCATGATTTGTAGCAAGTGGAAAATTATACTGTCCCACATGCGTATGTCGCGGTTCCGTGAGAGAGAATGGAGGCGAAATCTACACCGGATATCCCTAAAATGGATCATAGAATTTCAGGTTTAAGGATTGGCCGGGGTAGAGAAGAAGTTCAATTTCATCCTGATCATCAAACCACGCCACTAGAGCTGGTGAATGGGTATATTATCATAATGGAATATGGTGCCTTTCTCCAAAACAACGGTTGAACCAGAATATCCACATGGTCCCTTAAAATACCGTCATATCATGGGCACTGACTGAGTGATAAGAGTCATCACAAGAACTCGCTGTGGACTGCACTCTCCTGGTTTTCAGTATCATAGCCAGAGCCACGGTGTACCACGGTTGTACTGAATACTACTCTCGTTTGCACACTCGCTAAACATAAACACAGCTCGTAGTTTGTAACAAGGTGAACGATGATTAATCTCATCATGTAACATCTTCGCAGCGATCAGCTGTCCATGTTGTAGCTTCGAAACATTTGTATCGTGCTAAAATGTTATGGTTCTTTATCAAGGGTTTCGCTCGTGCAATCCAACCCTGTATATCCATGTCATGTAGCTCGCGGCGGACTATGATTGTCGCCACGGGTTGTGGAAGGTGTTATTTCAGTCTCTTCGTATTTGCGCAACGATTTTGAGTGACAATTCGCTTTAATACTCGGCGGGAGCGTCACAATCTTGTTCTTTACCAAATGAAATTTAATTTAGTTCTTTTTCATCGTTTTACCGTTTCGTACGCCTGTTTCAACGTTTTGTGCGTCACGAGAAGTGGGCCAAAATTAACATTAAAAAGGGCTGGAAAACATTGCTGTTCCACCCCCATCGAATTTTGAAATACCCTTTGCATTGTACTGTGCTGTACTGTGTTCGATTTGTGAAGTTTTGTGCTCCTATTTCCACGCTTTCTGCACCAGCAAAAATGGGTCAAAGATATCCCTCAAAATTGCTAAGAAAGTATTATTGTCCCCCTACTATTGAATTTTGAGATAATTCGTTTTCATTGTATTGTCTTCGATTTGCGCCTGCTTGTCTGTCTATATTCACTTTTCGTGCGTCATCGTAAGTGAGTCAAGAATGATCTTCAAAATGAATGGAACAAATTAACGTTGATTCATCCTGATCGAATTTTAATATAATTTCTTTTCCAATGCATTGTGCTTGTTATGTACGTCTATTTCCATGTTTGATGCATCACCGGAAGTGAATAAAAGATGAATTACAAAATGGGCAGAAAAGCATTCTTATTTCGTTCTATCGAAAGTGCATCTATTTCCATGTTTTGAACCTCGAACATAGGCGCCGACTTGAAGAAAATATTGGGGGATCCAAACAATGAATAAATATATCATGATCGTATTCAATCGTTTTCTATTAACTGCTTGATGAAGGCCCCCTCCCTCCCAAATCTCGATCCGCTACTCCGCTGCAAAATTCACACTGCATTGATCTTCACTTGTCAGGTCAGTGTTGCCAGAGTGTTGGTTGAAGCTTCAGTGCTCTATTCAACACGTCTGAAAACCGTCTTTTCTATCGAATAAGAAGGCTGTAGGGATGGCCACGAGCGACTTCGAGCGAGTTTTCTTTGAAACTCGACTCGACTCGAAACAGACATAGTTAAGCTCGATTCGAGAACTCGGCTCGAAAAATTTCCTCCAACTCGACTCGAATTCAGGTCGAGTTTCGAGTCGAGCCAGAACGAGCCAAATTCAGATAAATTTTATGTAGTTTCAAGTACTCTCTTCAACTATCCTACATAGACAGTGTAATTATTATCAATGATACTACTGTTACTAACTTATTATTATTATTATTATTATTATTATTATTATTATTATTATTATTATTATTATTATTATTATTATAACACCGTGTATGAACATGAAAGATACTGTAGGTGGTTTCTATCTGAATACTAAAAACTAATTGACTGCCGACCTCGGTAGTCGTGAAGTCTAGAAGGCATGGCCATTGTTCACGAGATTCTGGATTTGAGTTCCTGAGAAGCAAGGTTTTGGCTAAGGCCAAATGTTGTTAAAAGTTATAGGGCGCTGGCCAAGCATGTTCAAACTTGCTCGGCTCGGGCTTAGGGTTGTCGGCCTGGGTGAGCCGATTTAAGCCGATTGCTCACCCAAACCGAGACGAACAGAGCTGATAGCTCAGTTGGGGCGAATCGATGACTCATCCCAACCATGACAGCCCTAGCATTTCGCTCCGTTGAACTGGGCCGGGCAAGTTTACATCACTACCAGGTTGAGCTTCTGTTTGGGCTCAAAAATTCGACCGTGCAGGTCTCAGCCTTGATGGTAAGAACTAAAGTATATACCGTACTTAAATTGGTGCTAACGACATTTGAGGCCTCGTTATAAAATCCTTTGTCGTCTCGTTATCAAGACGAAACGAGATACAAGCAGTGTCCCCTCTCGTGAACAATATTAAAAGTATTCCACTTTATCGCTTACATTTCTCATGGCTTTCGCTTTCCAGTCTAATCATGCCATGATTTTAAAACGAGTTAAAACGAGCTGAACGAGCGAGCCATTTATCAAACTCGACTCAACTTGAAACTCGACCTAAAAAAACAGCGACTCGGTTCGGAACTCGACTCGAGAAAATTACGTTTGACTCGACTCGGAACTCGATTCGAATTCGAGTCGAGTTTTAGCTCGACTCGTATCCATTCCTAGAAGGCTATTCCTAACGTTGAATTAAAGGAATGACGAAGTTTACAACAGAAATTCTTGCTCCTCTTTGTTAATTCTTCATCGGCCGGATTATATTGGAGGGGCGAGGACCCCATTTCTAAATATTGGGGGGGGGGGGCAAAAGTGTCCTGCCCCCCAAAGTCGGCGCCTATGACCTCGAATAAGGCCGACAAAGTATTGCCATTTCACCACAATTGTATTTTGAATTCTTCCTTTTGCGCTGCATTCTGATCCTTTTGTGCCGTTTTGAGCGCCAACGGAGGTAGGTCAAAAGTGACCTGCAAAGTAGATGGAACAACCTAATGCTATTCAGCCTCCATTGAATATTGAAATTGTTACTACATCGAATACATCCAATACACTTGCCACTTCCGTCACGCTCCCAGCACATTAAGGACCAATAATTCGCCCTGTTTGGAAATAACAAAGGTTGTCCAATTTTCTCACTCTCTGCTTAGTATCTACACACTGCGATTCTACAATGCTCCTTGCGTAGTATAGAGCTTTCCCTTACACACTACTACCAAGAGTTCGACACTAAAGTTCCCACCTAACCGCTGCCAATCCACACACATTACATTTTTACATCTCCTGGTGTTTCCATTATTATGATATATATATAAAGGCGTGGAATCATGGGAAACTATAGCCCCTCCTCATTAGGGTGGAGCGTTTTGCACTTGAGTTAGAAATTCGATGACGACTAGTGCGGAAAAGGTACCATTACTGGCACCGACCTTACTGATTTTTCATTATTTTTTTGGACAACCCCTTACCCTGCCCCAACGGACTTAGATTTTAAGTGTTTGGTTAGGCAACACGCACGACACCAATGACAGAAAAGCTACTTGTGGTCGTTTTTAGAGTTACTCGATGGTTATAATACAATTATTTTATTAAAAGAAACCTGTAGCAATGCCAGGAAATAATTTTAAAATGTTTATGAGTCAAAGTACAGCCATATTAGCTCAATTGTTGGAATTAATGTCCAGATTTTGTTGTGAATGCCACGTTAACGATGATTATAGGCATAGCTCTTGATATAATACGATTTGTTTTTGGCAACTCTTCGCTTGTTGTGTACACCGACAGCAAATGCCATCTAGCGGCAGGCTACACAGCTTCGTGGTTACTTACTTTGGCCACACTCTTCGAGCATCGTCGCAACGTCCGGCTTCATCCAGAAGATTTGCGCACCTCCCGCTCGCCTCGTTGGCTCCAGAACCTACGCCGACGTTTCTAGAATATTCTCGCTCGAAGTTCGGCGATGGTATAAATATTGCGTACTTCGGCCAAGCAATCCAACAGGCCAGTTTATTGCAGCTTAAGCTTTAACGGTTTTAGTTCGCTACTGTTTCTGTTAAGACAGAGAGTTTGTGCATTGTACCTAAAGTTACAGTCTTCTTAGTGCGATACGATTTTGAGACATTTTGTATACTTTGGTTTCCAAGTTCGGAAGAAATGGAAAGCAAGATGAAGAAAAAGTCTCATAGCAGACCAACGCGGGAAAAAGTGAAACGAGGCTTATTTGGCACTTCAAGTGAAATGAGTGAAGTGGTTACCCACGTACGCTCACGTTATGCGACAGTATCATTGGTTTCGAAGTGGTTTAAGTGGTGACGAAAGTGTAACTTAATTGCCAGTGACTGACATTTATAAACTAGTTGGACAAAAAGTTGTACATATTTGGCGTAAAGCAAGTATTCCTGTGGTTTCAGAAAAGAGAGTTGTTGACATGCTGAAAACATTTTATAATAAGTGTCGCACCAGGGAAAAACATTTTAGTCGACAAAGACAAGAAGCAACATTACGTGCAGGTTTTGCTGCACACGCGGAAAAGTCTCTTTATGATATTGCGTGTTGCAAATGTAAGACCGCCGAAACTTACAACTCTGAGAGGACACACAAGATTCCAAAACGAGAATTCGAGTTTCTCTTGGACCAGAGAACATCACGGAAAATGAGCATTGGTAACATTGACGTCGGAACAAGCAAATCTCTGTCAAAGATGTTTTCCCGTAAAGTGAGCAGATTTAAGGAGCAGCAACCAAGAAAGACGCTGGAAGTGTTGAAGCAAGTCCATCAACTAGTTGGATTAGGCATAGGCACAGGTCAAAGATATTGGCGTCGTCAGGGGAATCCAACGAAACTGTTGAATCGGGAAGCACGTCGGAATCTGACTTCGAGGCGCGACCAAGAAGGAAACATACCCTAAAGCGCATCTGTCTCAAAATACAGCGGAGGCAGCGCTTAGAACTGGAGCTTCAGTCAGACAGGTTGCTTTGATCGCTTCTGCCGTACTTCAGGACGCGAGACTCATAACGGCAGAGAACAAAAATCTTGTTGACAGATCTAAGGTACGAAGAGGAAAAGATAAACTTGATGAGAAGATCCACAAAGAAAAGGCTCACCTAGGCCGGGCGATTACAAGTATCTACTTCGACGGAAAAAATGATGCAACTCTTGTGCAAGAAAAAATTAACGGCATTCTAAGTAAACGAGAGGTTACAGAAAAGCATACCACAGTTCCATTGGAGCCCGGTTCAGAATACTTGGGTCATGCCATGTTTAAGTCAGGCACTGGCAAGGATATTGCCGACTCTATATTGGAACTTTTAGAGAAGAACCAGTACGACGTGTCAAGTCTTGAGGCAGTCGGCAGCGATGGTGAAGCCACGAACACAGGACGGGATAACGGCGTGATATCAGATACAAAGATGCCTAGGAAAGGAGCTGCAGCATGTCATTTGCCTTCTTCATACTAACGAGTTGCCATTTCGACACCTGGTTACCGAATTGGATGGTGGGACGACCGGACCCAACGCTTTTTCCGGTCCCATCGGAAAGAAATTAAAGGATTGTGAACGTTCACCGATCGTCTCCTTTACACCCATTCCGGTTGAATGGGTGTCTGAAATGGAAAAACCAAATGGTTTAAGCAGCGAGCAGAATTATCTCTTTGAAATTTGTAAGGCTGTTGCTACAGGAATGTGTACTACCGATCTAGCAAACAGAAAACCAAGACCAATATCACATTCACGATGGCTTACATTGGCCTGTAGGATGCTTCGCCACTACATCAGTACTGATAAATGTAGTTCAAATTTGTGTCTACTTTGCCAGTACATTGTTCAAGTATACGCTCCCATCTGGTTTTCAATACGGCGAAATCCTTCGTGCGAAATGGGCGCCATGCATCTGTTTAACAAGGTTAAGCTATCACGTTTTCTGCCAGAAAATCTACAACACATAGTTCATTCTGTTCTACAAACAAACGGATACTACGCTCATCATGAAAACCTGCTGATAGCGATGACAGCACATGAAAATCCACATATTCGAACGTTAGGCCGGAGAACGATAAAAAAAAGTGCTGCAGCCGGAGACTCCCAGATCAAGCCGCCCACGTGATTTCATTGTTTCGAAATTAAACTTTACAGCTGAAAATTACTACGACATGATTAATTGGCCTAAATGTCTAACAGAGCCGCCAATCACACGAAACATAACGAATCAGCAGCTGGAAGAAAACATCCGAACTTCAGCTACTCTAACAACAACATTTCCTTGCCATAGTCAAGCTGTGGAACGCACAGTGAAGCTGGTGTTCGAGGCAGCGTCGAAAAAGTGCGGCCAGAACGCAAGAGATATCTACGTTAGAGCCAAACTGAAGTCTACAACAAGAATGCCAAGCTTCGAGACCAAGAAGAACTATGTGACCCAAGGTCAAATGTCAACGTATGCCTACTGGGTGGGTGGAACTCCATGTGCAACCACCTCCCCATGGTGAGTTCTGGGTTATTTTGTGTACAGAGTAAAATAAGCGAAGAGTTGCACAAAGAAAATCGTGTTATATCAAGGGCTATGCCTATAATCATCGTTAAGTGGCATTCCAAAAAAAAATTGGACATTAATTCCAACAATTGAGTTAATATGGCTGTACTTTGACTCATAAACATTTTATAATTATTTCCTGGCATTGCTACATGTTTCTTTTAATAAAATGATTGAATTACAGCCATCAGGTAACTCTAAAAACCACCACAAGTAGCTTTTCTGTCATTGGTGTTGTGCATGTTGCCTAACCAAACACTTAAAAAAATTTAAGTCCGTTGGGGCAGGGTAAGGGGTTGTCCAAAAAATAAAAAAAATCAGTAAGGTCGGTGAACCTAATGGTACCTTTTCCGCACTAGCCGTCATCGAATTTCCAACAAAAATGCAAAACGCTCCACCCTACTCCTCATGTCTAGATATACACTGGATAAAATGATCATTAATCATATCATACACTTGATAAAATGTCACGTTGGTACAAAACCGTAGCTAGATATTTCGGCGCCCCCTACACTCACCTTAACAAGGTTTTCTTTTCTTCTTATCTTTTCTTTCTCACATATAAGAGAAGCAGCTTTTGTTGTTATGCTACGCTGAATTTTTATCAAGCCAGTTGGACAGATCTCTACAACAGCTGAAAGCGATCATTATGTATTATTTTACAAATAAGAGCTTTTCTCAAAGAGGATTATTTTGAACTTCTGTTAAACTTGACGAAATTACCGTATAGAAATCCACTTGGAGAAAAGTTATGGAAATTTACAACGTTTCATATTATCGATAAGAAATGAAATTTCAATACGTTCAAAACTACATTCTTTTAAAATGTTTGAAATGGATGACAGCATTAATTTGCAGTAATAATTGTAAAATTCTGTAATTTTATTCTCTATGTGATTACACAAATAGCATTTTAATTTCAATTCTTTTACGGTAAAACATATTTTGTGAAATGCAACGGAAATTCGGAAGGAGCTATTTTTGCAAATTTCTAAATATTGTTCTATGGTATTGAAGAATATGTTTAATGTTTGTATTTAAAACCCAAAATATAGTTTTCGCTACTACGTATGTTTGAAATTGCAGTAATTACGCCTACTTTATTTCTTAATGAATTGAAGTTCTGAATTTAAGGTTACTTATTATTAATAAACATGTTAAAAATACACTAACACTTATACACACTAGATACCTGCACGGGCCGAATTTTTCGGCCCGACCCCAATCCAGCCCGGATGTACGTAGGCCCGGCCCAGCCCGGGCCCAAAAAGTTTTGGAGATTTTCGGCCCGAGCCTGGCCCGGCCTGATAAGTTTTTTAAAATTCTTGGCCCAAGCCCTGCCCGGGTCCGATAAATTTTCGAAGTTTCATTTTGTAACATTTTTCACGGGCACACTTTTTCAATGTTTGCCTTTATTCTAATTATCGTTTAACGAATATCGATAATTATTAAAGAATTGCAATAAATCGGCCCCAGCCCGGCCCGACCTGAAGAGAAATCAGGGTCGGCCCGCCCAAGCACGGTCCGGCTCAAAGAAATAATAGAGTCCGCCTGCCCAAATATACAGGTCTCTAATACACACGTATATATAAACGTATAATGTGTGTAGTAGTGCTCTCAACCGGTCGGGTCAGGTCCCGTAGCCCGACCCGACCCGACCCGACTGACCCGAACCGTGATCCGACCTGATTGACCTGACCCGACAACCCGACCCGAGCTGACCCGGTTGACCCGACCCGACAACCCGACCCGAGCTGACCCGATTGACCCGACAACCCGACCCGAGTTGACCCGACTGACCCGACCCGACAACCCGTCCCGAGGTGACCCGATCCGAGTCGGGTCAGGTCGGGTCAACCCGATCCGTTTGAGAGCACTATAGTCACGACACTGGGTAAACGCCAAAATTCACTCCCATTGGGAATCAAACCCGAACCACGTGTACCGAAGTCTTACACGTTAACCACTACCTAGATCAAGTGGGGAATTTGTATATGCATCTTAATGAATATTTGGCACTTTTGAGGTTTGGTTATTTCTTTTGATAACTGATACCAATGTCCGACGTGGAAAAAAATATTTTTTTCTTGCTTAATTCTATGTGACGAAATTTTTCTTCAAGGTCAGTGTTCTCACCTGCTCGGACGGCAGCAGGTCTTCTCGGAAGGCAGTAGCAAGTCTCATGGCGGAGACAAAAGGAAATCGTTTAACTACAATGATAAGGGTTCAGGAAACAGGAGAACACCTGTGATTTTTTCCAACCCTTCAACTTTCATTCCAAAATAGATTCTTATGATTCCGGGACCCGTGCCACTTTGATTTTTCTTTCTCGGTAATTAAAACGTATTTTACAGTATATATAGTTGCACGTAAGAAGATACATAATATGAATTTTGTAATTTAAAATTTAAAAATACAGTATGATATTTAATTATAAAGTAGTAATTTTCTTTCATCACTTTCAGCCCAACAAATGAAATTCAAACAATTCGCTCCCTGGGTCTTGGTCATCAATACTGCGTCTTATTCTTTGTCTTGCAGTCAAGTCTTGGTCCTGCATTTCGTAGTCGTGGTGGTCTTTCATGCTATACAAGAGCCAAGAATGCTCGCCTCATCGGTACAAATGAAGAACAAGTGTGATTTTGATTATGGTCTTTCATACTATACGGAAAGCAAGAAAATATGCTCATCGCTACTTGGTGATCACCAAAACAAGACCAAGAGCAAGATTACTATGCAACTCGTCTTGCTTACCCAATCTTTATCTTGTTCTTGTATCGATGTCCTTGGGCTTGGTGAAATAAAATGAAATATTCAGTTTAAGGTCCCTCAATTCTGCACCGAGGCTAAGGGATACGGTGACCATGAGAAATGAATGAAATGGTGGAATGAAGAAAGAGGGAGGAAACAGGACAACCTCGAGAAAACCCACTACACGGCGTTTCTCCACCACAAAGCCTACTTAGCACAAGCTGGGATCGAACCGTGGACACCATGCACCAGAGATGAATTCTCTACCACTGAACCACCGCAGCCCTTCTTGGGTTTGGTCGTTCATATCCAATCTTTCTTTTGGCCTTGCTTAAACAACTTCTAGTTTTGTTCTAAATCCAGACTCCATATTGGCGTAGATATTAATATTACAGTCGATTGGTAAAATCAATCTTCCACATTTACAAATTAAAGTACACACAAGTACAAAAATAAGCATTTACCATAAAAACACTATGTGCAAGTGTTCAAAATAGATTTATGGCTTCTATAAAATCAATGGAAATTGCTATTTTTAATTAGGCAGATAGTGAAAAACAGCAGCTTTCGACTTCAGCCGAAATGAAATTTTTGAGTTTTACTTCCCACGGTTATGTCGGTTAGGCTAAAGGAGACGGTGATAATGAGTAATGAATGAAAATAGTGGAATGAAGAAAGTGGGAGGAAACGGGAGAACCCCGAGAAAACCCACGTACACGGTGTTTGTCCACCACAAAGTTCACTTGGCGGGAGCAGGGTTTGAACCCGAGACTCCTAGCACCAGGTGAACGCTCTACCACTGAGCCACCGCGGCCCCCGACTCTAGCCGAGTTTAAGCTCAACCTAAACTCAGTTGACCAAAGTGAACTGACCCGAATGACCCGACCCGAGCTGACCCGACCCGAGCTGACCCGACCCGACAACCCGACACGAGCTGACCCGAAAGACCTGACCCGACAACCCGACCCGAGTAGCCTGACCTGACAACCCGACCCGAGCTGACCCGACTGACCTGACCCGACAACCCGACCCGTTTGAGAGCACTAGTGTGTAGGATGTATTGTATGTATGTAGATAGACAAAAATATCATACAACTAGATATCATCACCAGAGTACGTACATAAAGTACTCTGGTGATACAAGTAATTGATGGAGAAATTATTCCATAAATTCATTATAAATAAATTCATTCAAATTGGAAGCATTTCTTGTCAATGTAATAAAACAAAATCACTTTTAATCAGTCTATAGAAATAACGAAATTCGTTGGGTTAGTCCTGACCTCATAAGCCTCTATTCTACAACTGATTCAAGTTCGAAAATGTTATTATTGCCCTTGTTTAATTTCATTTTTAATATTCCCGCGCAAATAGCAGCTTGGGTGTGTCTCTTCACTCCTCTCATTTTCATACCTTCGTTCTCACCGTCGTGGTTAATCCGATTGCGTAGAAAAGCGGTATTAACTAGCCAAACTAATCACCATCAAAACGCCGAACACATATTTCAGATTTTGACTGTTTCTGTTTCTGAAAACGCTCCTGCGTACACTATAAGTCATTACTTGGCATCTTGCATATCATACCGTCATTAACAAATCAACACATAATCACTTTTTAAAGTAATAAGTAAAATCTTCTTATGACTTTTATTGAGAACTTTGGGTTGTGAGCGGAACGAGCAAGAAAATTTTTACCTTTTTTTTTTTTTTTCAAACTGACAATATTGATTTAATAGATCACAATAGGGGCGACGTGTCGTTTACTCATTTTCAACACTTTTCCTTTCTTCTTGCTCATTCGGTGCCGTCTTGCTATCAGTGCCCGGGGCAACCGCCCTGCTCGTCTCCCTAGTTAGGGCTCTGCGTAGGTATGCTGATACTGTTTGAAAACGCCAAATGTAGATATTACATAGAAAGTTTGATCAGAAGGGAATTTAAATGGACAATTTAGTATATTACATATGAGAATATTTAGCAAATTTTATTCATTTCCCCTGAGACTCAACTTTTCACTGGATAAAAATGAATGTTAGTGTCTGGCAAAGTCAAGGAGACCCAAAACGCTGCTTTAATAAATGACATTAAAACAGTGCAGGCAGTAAGTACGCCAGAAATTTTTACTTGGGCGTACTGTTCAAAATAAAAGGGGGATGTGCTCTGAGAATAGTAATATAATTTTAAAACAAACTCAAACAAGAAAACAGTATATTTTGTTACGCAACTATTGCAATACTACTACTACTACTACTACTACTACTACTACTACTACTACTACTACTACTACTACTACTACTACTACTAATAATAATAATAATAATAATAATAATAATAATAATAATAATAATAATAATATCAACTCTTCGCAGTGGTAGGTTCAATAAAGTAAGTTCACACATTTGAGCATTTATTGTTATTATTAAAGTAAGTAATACAGTGAAACTTCTCAAAACGGACATCGGTGGAACCAATTATTTTTCCGTAAATGAGAGGTGTCCCTGAGAGGAAGGGTTCTCTCTCATAACATCACACCACACATATTTATGACATGGAAGAATAAGAAAGTTTGTCCTCTTACGAAGATGTCCACTATTGAGAGATGCCCGTTAAGAGAGGTTGCACTGTATTAGGAATTAACCTCCACTATTTTACCCAGTAATTACATGTGAATTGATTACATACGAATTATTGTAATTATTTTGCAAAAATCTGCTATTATTTCAATTTATTCACCCCCAGCAAGTTTTAGTGGGTGATTTTTTTTTTCAAAATATTAATTGGGAAAAAATTCCCTCGTCCTAGTTTAAAATCACATTCGTTTAGTAATTAATACTGTACATAGTTGCAATTTCATTATTTTAATATTCTAATCCTGTTGTTAACGTTAATTGTTGTAATATTTGATCTCTTAATCTCCGTTCCTGCCCCTTCCTGGCTACGTTATTGGCTCTGAATATCTTTCATAAGAAAATTATTCATTGATTTAATTATTTTCCAGAAATCCAGTTTTTCAATTTACAAATATTTTGTATCTTTCTGTTTTGTCTTCTTTAATATACCCTAATTTTAATAATCCCAG